>NW_006799727.1:1054283-1059205 GCF_000442215.2 Lipotes vexillifer
TCCCTGCGTGAAGCCAAGGACCCTTATTTGATGGCCCGTCCCAGGAGCTCACCCGAGACCTGGGACCTGACCGTCCTCTTGTGTCCCATTTTCCCGCAACAAAGGATATTAATAAATCTACTTCTTACCTTAAAAAAAAGCAGGGTCCCTTGTTAAAAAAGTATGAAACATTTCAAGATGGCAACAGCAGAGCATTAAACTAAGTGTGGGGTCCTGTGCAAGTGCCCAGGTGGCCTGCACGTGAAGCTGGCCCTCTGAGGAAGTGTTTATTCATTCATTCAGCAAATAGTGGGGATTTTGTGCCAGGTACAAAATCATGTGCCAAGTCATATGAGCTGACAAATGTCAAGGGCTCAGCAGATCTGGTACATAGTGGGTACTCAATAAACAGTGCCTTTTATTTCATGTAAACCTCATGATATAATACAGCATGTATTATCATCTCCATTTCACAGTAAGAAAACTGAGACTGCAAGAAATTTATCCAAGGTCCATAGCTGGTAGGTAAGAAACCTAAGAGTTGAACCCAAGACCCAGGTCCTTTCTAGTTCCACAGGCCACTCCAGCAGGCAGCCCAGCCCCTGATGCAGGAGAACCTCCCAGAATCACAGGCCCTTCTTAACCCAGCTAAGAGCCAAATGCCCAGGGACCCTTTGAGTGATTGCTTGGAAGCCTGGGGGTCATCAGTATGAGAAGAAACATCCACGGGGCCCCGGAAAGGCTCTTGAGTACCAACTTGAATGTCTCAATTGTCTTTAGAGGCACAAAGGCAATCTACATTGCATGCCAGACCTGGCTACAAAACTGACTTTTGGGGCTTCCCTGGTGGCGCAGTGGTTGAGAGTCCGCCTGCCGATGCAGGGGACACGGGTTCGTGTCCCGGTCTGGGAAGATCCCACATGCCGCGGAGCGGCTGAGCCCGTGAGCCATGGCTGCTGAGCCTGCGCGTCCGGAGCCTGTGCTCTGCGACGGGAGAGGCCACAACAGTGAGAGGTCCGCGTACCGCAAAACAAACAAACAAACAAACAAAAAACAACAACTGACTTTTGAGTTTTGAAAATGAACCGTCTGCACTGAGAACATAAATGTGGTCATTCTGTCAATAAGGCAAGTAAATTTCCTCCAGTTCCAAAACAAACCAAACAAACAAAAAACAACAACTGACTTTTGAGTTTTGAAAATGAACCGTCTGCACTGAGAACATAAATGTGGTCATTCTGTCAATAAGGCAAGTAAATTTCCTCCAGTTCAAAATGTAGTAGAGTACACTGGGAGATGGAGAGACTTGAATGAGAAAAATCACCTACTATGAGCTTGGCACATCATAGGAGCTCAGTGTGGGCTAGTTCAATCTGAAATTGAATTGGTCACTAAAGTGGACCAAGACCAGCCTTTCAGTTCCCAGAGCCAGGATCTGTTAGGTGTTGGGCTGGTTTTGCCTTGAATCAGGCACCTCTCCTTCCCAGACCAGGCTGCCACATACAGGAGTGTAGGTTGTGCACTGCACAGTGGGACCGGTGCTCCCCAGAGTTGTGCAGCATACATCCTTCATGGAGCCCAGATGAGGCGAACTTGCTTCCCTAAACCACTGAAAGATGTCCAAAATGGATAACAATGGACTAGTGCCTCCGCCCTCCCTCATAGCCTACCCAGCAGACCAGCTTCAGCTCCCTCAATAAAATCTCACCCCAACCCTTCAAAGCTGACAGTGAGGGGAGAGTCTCCATGCAGGGAGGGTGCCTAGTCCGTATAGCTCCAGTTGTGGAGGGCCTTTGCAGTATAAATCCTGCCAGATGTTTCTTGTTTGTTTGTTTTTTCTTTTGTGTAATGCAAGTGCCCGACTTAAGCTTTGATTGCCAAGGCAGCCACTTCAAAGAGGCGATCACTTCAATGATGGCGATCTTGAATAAACACATTGCCAGCCAAAGGACTAGATAAAGACCCAGCCCATCTCCTCCCACTGAAGATCCTTTGTTTTAGAGACCTTGGTTGATTTCAATAACTGACCATTTAGGCCAGTTGTTTTTTCTCTTCCCATGCTTTAAATTCTCACTCTTGTGGGGGGTTTTCCCCCTTGGTAATTAAACTTTATTTTTTTAATTAATTTGTTTCTTTGGCTGTGCCTCATGGCACACGAGATCTTAGTTCCCCAACCAAGGATCGAACCCTTGCCCCCTACAGTGGAAGCGCAGAGTCTTAACCACTGGACCGCCAGAGAAGTCCCTACAATTAATTTTTGTTGGAATTTAGTTGATTTACAATGTTGTATAAGTTTCTGCTGTACAGCAAAGTGAATCAGTTACACATATACATATATCCACTCTTTTTTAGATTCTTTTCCCATATAGGCCATTAGAGTATTGAGTAGAGTTCCCTGCGCTATACAGTAGGTTCTTATTAGTTACCTCGTTTACATATAGCAATGTGTATATGTCAGTCTCCCAATTTATCCCTTCCCCCTCGCCTTTCCCCCTTGGTAACCTTAAGTTTGTTTTCTACATCTGTGAATCTATTTCTCTGTTGTAATTATGTTCCCTTGTACCATTTTTTTAGATCCCACATATAAGCAATATCATATGCTATTTGTCTTTCTCTGCTCACTCTTATGTTTTAAATTCACCAATAAAGATTGAGTCCTTGAAACCCTAGGCCTCCACCGTCGACCCCGATAAAAGCAAAACCCAGGCCCATTCTCCCTCTACCCCACCCCTGCCCCTGCAAGGCCTTGCTGTGTTGTCCCAGGTGTGTTGTGTAACTTCCAGGTCCTATAAGTAACGAACCTTTATTTTTTACAGAGTCTCCTGGTGGGTATTGCCGAAGGATGCCTTACAATCATAATAAGAACCACAAGAGCTAATCCAACCACAGCATTGCTTATTGACAGGCTGAGCTGGGCACCAAACAGCCTCCCCACCTTCCTTAGGATGTTCTCACTAAGCACCACACTGCCACCAGGCAGCTCTGGGAGTGGACTACTGCCCCCCTTTGCCATCCCTCCTCAGTTACCTGTAATTCCCCTTTGCCCATCCAAGATCAGACTGAAGCCCTGAATCAAGACTTTAGTAGAGGGACTTCCCTGGAGATCCAGTGGTTAAGATTCCGCGTTTCCACTGCAAGGGGCGCAGTTCGATCCCTGGTAGGGGAACTAAGATCCCGCATGCCACGTGACACGGCCAAAAAAAATAATAAATAGATAAAAGATACTAAATTCTCAAGTTAACCTTTTAAGAGAAAAAAGAAAAGAAAAGAAACCCTGGGAGGACACGGGAAAATAAGTAGTCGCCTACAGCTCTCTCTTGACGCAAGGAACATGCCCACCAGCTGCTCCCCTTCCCTCCTGCCTTGAGAGCCTTCCGAACACAGGAAGAGAAGCCTCCAAGAGGCAATCCAACTTTTCTTCATGGAGGAATTTCCTCACTTCAGCCCTGGGACCCAGAGGAGGAAAAGAGTCACAATTCTAAGCAGCCTGCATCTTGCCCCTCTCATTCTCCCTGCCAATATTTCCTGGAAGCTTCCATCTCCACAGGCCTCATGCTCAGAGCATTGAGGTTTAGGGTCAAGAGACCAGGATTCAAGTCTTGGCTCTGCTCTGAATCACTTGTGAGACCTCTGGTGAGTCACTTCACTTACTACTCTGGCTCTCAGTTTCCCCATCCATAAAATGGGGACAATATTGGCTTCCTTCCCAGAGCTGAGGGGAGGATCTTGTAAATGCTGATGGGAAATTGCTTTCTGTCTCAGTGTTAATAATACCTGTCCAGTGTGGGTATTTTAGCTCTCTCTAGAGCTGGATGGTGTCCCAGAGCAGGCAGTCGGGGCTCAAAAGGCCACCATTGATTGCCAGCACCTTGTTAAAGCTTCCCATGGAGAAACCAGCCACAAATGGCTCCCCTCCTGTTCCCGTGGCGAGAGGAGAGGAGAATCATGGGAACTGCCCTTGCCTTGAAAGCCTCTTCCCATGTGGTCATTGGTCTATGTGTCCTGGTGGTGCAATTAGCAAGGGGGTAGCAACTGTGAATTCAGAGCCACCAGCTCTGTTCCTGTTAATTAAAAAAAAAAGAAGGGAAGAACATCAGAGAGATGGAGAGAAAGAGGAAACAGTGAGCCAGAGAGGGAGAGAGACAGAGAATAGTCCATAGAGAAAGACTCGGGCATCCAGGGAGACACACAAAGACTAAGAGAGACACAGAGAGACACTGGAACACAAAGAAGGTGGGGACAAAGGGAGGACAGAAGAGTTGTAGGGTCTGTGTCTAGAAAATGAATATTACTAAGAAAAACAAAGATCAAAACTTGCTTCACTGCAGGCCTAATGCCTTCTACCTCGGCGTCCCAGGCAGGATCACAGGAGGTATATGACAAGTAATTTGCATGGGGAAAAGGTGCTCATTAATAGCAATATAACTTAAGAGGTTCAAGGTTGCCCTTGCTCACTTGCTTTAGCGGCACCAAGAGCGCTGGGGTGCAGCAGGAAGGTCACTCCCAGCTCCAGCCTGGGGATGCCAGCCCTCGTGATCCAGCAGAAGCCAGCTGGGAGCTGCTTCCCGCGTGGAATCCCCCTGTCCCTGAATGCAACCCACACACTGCTGGGACCTTTGCGGTCATCAGTAAAGTGCAGTGTTCCTTCTTCCTTGGTCTGATCTCTCCAACCAGCCTTGGGCCCCAAATGATGCACTTGGAGATTGATTTCACGCGGTTTGAAGGGCACCAGGCAAGGATCCTCAGAGGTATTTAGAAGCCCCCTCTAGGGGAGGAGGGACCCCCATCGGGCAGGATTTCATCCCTTGCACCACCCAGCCATCTCGCCTCCATCAGAGCAACCTAGCTTTTCTGTGTTTTGTTCATTGGGCTTCTCCAGAAGGTTTAGTTAGCAAAAAGGGTTCTCTGGTTAGACAAGCGAAAAAAAAAAAAAAAAAAAAAAG
>NW_006799727.1:1059324-1063587 GCF_000442215.2 Lipotes vexillifer
AGCCTGCGCTCTGCAACGGGAGAGGCCACAACGGTGAGAGGCCCGCATACAGCAAAAAAAAAAAAAAAAAAAAAAAAAAAAAAAACAAGATTAAAACTGACTGGACTGGCAGACATTGGGTGATTTTGAGCTTTGATGTCTATGATTCTGAGGTTTGAATTGAATTGAGAAAAGTGAGTAATTGTGAAAACAGAATAAAAATTTCTGGGAAAGGATGGAGTTAGAATTATTGCATCTGAAGAGAAAGACTAAGTAAATACATGCTTATTTGCACATTAAGTAAAATGGTTACTTTTATCAAGTGGCTTCTACGTCCCAGTAACATTTATGTTACTCAGTGTGATCCTCACTACAAACTTGTGAGGCAGGGCTTCTTATGCCCATTTTATAGATAAGGAAACTGAGGCTCAGAGGTGTTCAGAACTTGCCCAAGATGACAGAGCCATGAAGAGTATCTCTGCTAAGAGGAGAGGCTCCTGAGCAAGAGAAAGCAACACAGGAGGCCTCTAAGGGGCTCAGTTTTCTCCTTTGTAAAATGGAGGATTGATGGAGGTAATGCAAGTGCCTGGCTCATAATAGTTGCTCAATAAATGGTAGCTATTGAGGGGGCTGTGGTCCTTCCATTTGAAAAGCTAAACCCCACCCACAGAACACGGCCACCACCCCCTCACACACACACACACGCCCCGTGTGCTGGTGCTAAAATCCCACTCTACAGCCAATTTCCAGGAGAAAGAGCCACAGTCAACGAAGTCTCTAATCAAACAAATATCACAGTATGAAACTGCTTGCACTGCTTTTTTGTTTGTTTGTTTGTTTTTGGTTGCGCTAGGTCTTAGCTGCAGCTTGCAGGCTCTTGAGTTGTGGCATGCATGTGGGATCTAGTTCCCTGACCAGGGATCGAACCCAGGCCCCCTGCAATGGGAGCGCAGAGTCCTATCCACTGCGCCACCAGGGAAGTCCCCGCGCTTGCACTGCTTTTAACACAATTTCTTTTTTTTTAATAAATAAATAAATATTTATTTATTTTTTATTGGCTGAGTTGGGTCTTTATTGCTGCGAGCGGGGGCTACTCTTCGTTGCAGTGCACGGGCTTCTCATTGCGGTGGCTTCTCTTTGTTGCGGAGCACAGGCTCTAGGCATGCAGGCTTCAGTAATTGTGGCTTGCAGGCTCTAGAGCGCAGCCTCAGTAGTTGTGGTGCACGGGCTTAGCTGCTCCGTGACATGCGGGATCCTCCAGGACCAGGGATAGAACCGTGTCCCCTGCATTGGCAGGCAGATTCCCAACCACTGCACCACCAGTGAAGCCCTTAACACAATTTCTAAAAGAACACGTCCACTCCTCCCCTACCCCTCTATACTCCCTTTCCCACCCCCTTGCAGATGACAAGAGCAAAGAGAAAGGAAGACACTTTCCTTCCAAAGCAGGGGTCCAAGGCTACACACATCTCTGAAATGGAAGCCACTGTAGAGATCACCCAACCACATCCTCCAGCCCATTTTACAGGTGAGGAGACTGAGGCCCAAAGAGAGCAAGGGGTGGGCCCAAGGTCATACCACATGTCTGTAGAAGCTGGGTGCAGAACCACAGAAACTTACTTTCAAGCTTTTATAACTCCAAAAGCAGGGCTTTCCTAAGTACCTGTGGGGGTCATGTTCACCTTCATGCCATTTGGTGCAGGTTGTAACCTCACCAACCCCTAACTTCCTAACAGCCTTTAGCTCAACTCTGCCTGCGGAGAATAACAAGGCAGATTTTCCTGCCAAAACAACCAGTCTGCCTTTTGCTGCCTCACCACAGAATTCAAACTTGGACAATAATAATTACCGGTCCAGTTACATGGACAGGCACGTACAAGTGTTTGCAGGCAAGCATCCTTCTTTGTCAGATTGTGAGCGTCCTGAGGACAGAAACTGGGTCTTTCCAGTCATATGATCTGGGGAAGTTTGCTTTCACTCTCAAAGGCTTAATTTCCTCATTTTCTTCATAGAAATGTGGGAGAATTCAATAAGATATTATATATAAAGAGCTGAGCATGATACCTGGAACCTAGTAAATGTTTAATAAATGTTAATTATTATTTTACTGATTTTTGTTATTATCTGTATCCCCATAACTTAACATATCACCGTGGTTGGCAAAAACATAGATGCTCAGTAAATCTGTAGGAAATAAACATGCCAGGGTGTCATTTATTAATCACCTACTATCTACAGAATTTCTACTGAGTACTTGTATCAGTCAGCAATGGCCATGAAACACTGTGTAACAGATCACCTCAAAACTCAGAGAATTACAACAGCCGTCATTTATTCCCTCTCGGGGATCTATGGATCAATAGGGGCAACTCTGACCCTTCACATGTTCATTCTGGGTCCCAGGATAAAAGGGCAGCGGCAACCAGGGGAAACTTTCCTCATGAAGATAGCAAAAGTGCACAAGGACAAGTAGAAATATGCACAGTCTCTTATTGCCTAGGCTAAGAACTGGCACACTGCCACTTCTGTCCACCTGCCATAGGTCGAAGCAAGTCACATGGTCAGCCTCAAAAATTAATGGGACAAGGAAATTTATGAGGCTATGGCTAGGGTGTGGGTGTGTTATGTGAGCACAGGGGAGTGAAGAATTGCAACCAATAATCCCATCTGCTGTGGTGCTAACCCATCACGTGAATCTTGCCCTTGCAGGTGACTGAGGGCAGGTCACTCTACTGCTGTTTGCCTCCAGTCCATCCCCAGGAATCACTAGAAAGATGCATCCCCACCAGGATCTTGGGGGACAAAAAATCCCAGACGGAAAGTGAAATGTATTTCGAAGCATTTTGCAAGTAGAAAATGTAAAGCATAATTAAACAGACTGTAATTCCTCTCATTCTACCCTCTGCAGTTAAAAGGTTGTTCGTACAAACCCTTCTTAACATTGTTTAATTTCAAGGAACTGAAAATCAAGATGACAATGTGTTGTTTACAAGCAAATTCCAGGGTCTGGAAGTAAGAAGAAAGCATGGTTCAAGCCCGTGGATTATTTTTCCCGTCAGGATCGAGCCTCCATCTTAACCTAACAACACCCCTCCTTTCAGAAGTGCTCCCCTTTTGCTTCTCCAGGCCATCGGGCCCGTCTGATGGGAGTGGGGAAAGTCCAGAGGACAGGAGTCCAACTACCCTGTCTGATGGGGAGGCTGAAGCATCTGGAGCTCCAGGTGTCCCCGCAGCTTGTCTCTGTGGGACACCCTCCACCCTTGGAGCTTGGTCTTCAGGCCTCCCTGGGGGACAGTAGACAGTGCTGGAAAGAAGGACAGAGGAAGCAGAACTGTCGGGGCTGGAGATGGGGAAGGAAGTCTGTATTTGCTCCCTTGTAGCAGCAAAGACTGTTTACCTCCGAGTCTGTGTTTTTCAAGGAAGCAGAGACCAGCAGAGGAAAACGCCCTTGTGAAAACATTTCCATGAATTTATTTTGTTCATCTGGAGGGACATGACCCCTCAGCGAGGCCTCTGGGATTTGACATGGTCAGGATGAGGCTGACCAGCCTCTGGCTGCTCAGAATCCACTGCCACCTGGTACCCAGCCTGCTGGGTCCAGGATGGAAGACACTGGCGCAGCTGTGAAGGTACAGGTGCCATCCTGGGTTCCGCAGGACCGAGGAGAGATGCACACACATCCCAGGGGACCCCTCAGTAAAATGTAGTTCTGTCTCTCATCTGAGGAATGAACAAGGGAATCAGAAGACCTGGGTTTGAGGTGCCAAGTCTGCTAGTGCAGGAAGGTGTGACCTTGGACAAGTCATTGAACTGTTCAGAGCCTCAAGGTTTGGTTCTTAAAATGGGTTAAAATCTCCTAACTCACAGACCTATTGTAAGGACCAAATGTGAAAATGAGTATGGTAGGATCCATTTTCTTTGCTGCCTGAACAGGGCAGAGCTGGGGCCTGGGGACAGGTGTCCATCCCTAAACACAAGTCCCTTGCTGGAATAGGAATAGGTTCTAGGAAGCTGCTGAATCAAGCCAAGGGATGATACTTGGAGTTCATGAACCACCTGGGAAGCCAGGTGTATTTCATCAGGGCCAGATGAGAGACCTGGGCAATCAGGAAAACACACAAGAGGAGGCTTCCAAGGAAGTCTTCCTGGAAGAGGGAGAAGGACCTTGGAAAGTAAGTAGTACTTAGCAATTAGTCCTAATCTAATATGCCTACCTGTCTAAGTACTACTTAGATAGTAGCAAGTGCTCAGTACTCAGTACTCAGATAAATAGAACAGGCATTC
>NW_006799727.1:1063654-1065325 GCF_000442215.2 Lipotes vexillifer
GCATTCCTGGTAGGGACAGTGGTGTAAGCAACACCCTGGAGGGTGAGTTGCTCACAGCATGTTTGGAAAAAGGCCAACTGGATCAGTGGGCTGAGTGGAGGAATCATGCAGAGCAATTAGTGGGGATGCAGATAAAAGGGGAAAGAAGCAGATGGCAACAAGCCTTGGATGCCAGGCCCAGGGGTCAAGATCTGTACCAACTAAAATTTTTTCAGGAGGAGATGATGGGAATGTATCAGCTCAAACAACTGAAGCATTTGGAGGCTGGGAGATGGGATTCAGGCGAAGCTTAATCCAGGGTGATGTTATCTCAGCATTGCTTTCTTAGTGTTGGCTCCTTTCTCCAGGCAAGTTTACCCCTTCATGTTCTCAAGGTGGCCCCCAGCACACTCACACTGCCAAGTTCAAGCCCAGAGGGGAAGATGGACATCTCTCTCGCAGAACTCCAAGTCAGCGTCTAATGACATGTCACTTGCCTATCCTTTAACACGTCCCTGTGGCCAGGCAGGCCTCTCCCCTGGGACTGGGAGTGGAGTCAGTCCTGCAAAAACCACATGCCTGAGACTCGAGGATGGGTGGGTCCTGTGGACATTCAGGGAACCATTCCCAGAAGGACAGGGCAGCAAGCATACCCCACAGACTCATCCTGCCAGCAGTGAGGTGCTACACCAGGGCAGTTCTCTGGGGCAAGTGTGACACTCTGGGAGGCGAGACCTGCCCTCACAGGAGTGGACCTGGTGTTTCGGCAGTGGCTCCATGGCTCCACATAAGGGAAAACTAGCTCAGTCCCCACTCACCCACACCAGTCCCACGCAGTACTGGGGATGCCTTGTTCCCAGTCTTCAGTTCTCAGGCCCTGCAGAGAGTGGGGGGATGGGACAGGGTGGGGCTGGAGTGATGGCCAAGTCCAAGAGATGGGGTTCTGGAGGGAGCAGTGGTCCCCGGCCCTCCCCCAGGCACTAGGGCCCAGCTGACTTCCTCAGCCCCGCTAACCCACCTGCATATCTTCTCTCCCTTTTAATCCAGCAAAAAGCTTTTACCTTGTTTCCATCTGCAGTGGAGCCGGAGGATTTAGGTCTTTTGCATTTTCAATGTTTATTCGTGTTTTAATTTAAACCCCTAGAGCTAATTCTGGGAACCCCATCGCCATGTGGCCCCCTGAGATTCTGAATCCTTTTCTCATACTCCCCTCCACCTCCAGCCCATCTCATCAGAATAATGTGGTACAATGGGATTTGTATATGAGTGTGTGTTTTTAAGAGGGGGAAAAAAAAAGGATTTTTGAGATATTAAACTGTTGTTTTAGTCTTTTAAATTTTGGGTGGTTTCCATGGTAACTGGTGAGTTTGCTTCTTTGTTCTCTCCAGTTTTTTAGAGAAGCCAAGGCAGCTCTCAGTAGCTTCTCAAGTAAGTTTGGGTCGAAGCCCCAGAGTCCCGGTGTGGGAGCAGGGCAGGCTGCAGCCCCAGGGGTAAGAAGCTGCCCCCCTGAGATTCCATCACTGATTAGTAGGAAGGCCAGAGTCAGAACAAGGCCCTGTGTTGACCCCACTGCCCTTCCCGCATCTCCCCAAGGTTCCGGACTGTTCTATCAAGGTCCAAGTAGTCCAGGTGCATGCTGGAAGCCCAGGCCAATTCCCCTTGGGCAGCAGGAGGTGTGAGGGCGGAGCAGGA
>NW_006799727.1:1066654-1074266 GCF_000442215.2 Lipotes vexillifer
GGGGGGCGGGGCAGGAATGGGGGATGGGCCTTTCTGGGGTGCCCGTCTTCAGGCTCCGCCCCCCCCCCCCCAACTGCCTGGGCTTTAGGAGGGTCATTTTGGGTTCTTCCATCCTGGGAGCCAAGCTTCCTCCTCTGGGAGTCATCCTAACCATGTCTGTGGGCTCAGCTGGTTCTCTAATCTCAGCCCCCAGGGCCTCCAGCTGAGTCTGGGTGACTGCTGTGCTCAGAAGTCTAGCTCCCCAGTGGAGTCTGCTCTGGGGTGAGCCTCAGAGCCCCAGTTACTATCATGTCTGCTTTAGGCCTTTTACCCCTCATCTTCTAGAACCATGCTTGTCAACTGTTGGTCCTGACCCACAGGGTTCCGACAAGGGTCCTGGCGGGAGACAGAGGGCACCCTGAAACAGGAGAATTGGGGCTGTTTACAGGATGTGGACAGGGAGAAGGGCACCCGCATGGGATATGGAAGCATCCAGGCTATAGGCACGGCACCAGCCCTACTCCTGCCGAGCAAGGGGCAGGGGCAGTCCTCAGAGAGCGCCGGAGCTGCAGGGAGGACTGCCCCACAGGAGCTGGGACACACACACACACAAACACACACACACACACACACACACACACACACACACACACACACGCAGCAGCTGGGATGCAGCCACTGCTGACTCACGGCCCGGCAACGACTAGCCCCTCTGCCCTTCAGTCTGCCTAAGTGCTTCCCTTTGGCCAGCTCCAACCAGAAACCAGTGGGTAAGGGGGCCCACTGATGCCATGGCGACAGGCCAGCCCCACTCCAGGACACTGGGCAGGGCAGAGAAGGGCAGAGATGAGTCTGGGGGTACACGGAGAACAAACAGGCTCCCTGGCTCCCCACTGCCCACCTGAGTCACGCAAGCTCCACCCAGCCCACATCCTGGGCTCTCAGCCATTCCCTGAAGCCCTGCCCATGCCCATCTGTTTAGAATCAGGACCTTCCCGGGGGGGTCGTTGAGGCCTTGCTGCCACCCAGCCCATCTTTTTTTTTTTTTTTTTTTTTTTTCGGTACGCAGGCCTTTTACTGTTGTGGCCTCTCCCGTTGCGGAGCACAGGCTCTGGACGCGCAGGCTCAGCGGCCATGGCTCACGGGCCCAGCCGCTCCACGGCACGTGGGGTCTTCCCAGACCGGGGCAAGAACCCGTGTCCCCTGCACCGGCAGGCGGACTCTCAACTGCTGCGCCACCAGGGAGCTCTCGCCGGCCCACCTCGGCCCCTAGAGTCACAGGCGGGACCGGGTGCTTGGTGGGTGCTGTCCAGGAAGGCAGGCCGAGGGATTTCAGAGCCCCCCCCAACCCCCCTGAGGGAGCCCTTTCCCTGCCTGCTCGCAGCCACCGTGCAGGCCACCCTCCACAGTTCCTCCCCTTCCCAGTCCCTCTGGTTCTAAGCAGATCCATGTCCCTCTCAGTCCCCTTCAGGGAACAGTCACCAGGCACTTGCTCTGAGCCCAGCCCTGTGCTGGGACCAGCCGTGACCTCCAAGGAGCTCTTAACCAGTGTGCTGCGGTGGGCATGGGATGGGCATGGGGAAGGGTGAATTATTTAACTGGGCGAATTTAACTGGGTCTCCTGGGTTAAAGGCCACACACCCCCAGGAGAGGACACTCACTGAAGTGCACCAGCCTGTTTGTCAGCTGGCCAATCAGGTGGACCCATTTGACACCTGAACCTGGGAGAGCAGGACATGGATGGGTTAAATCCTGACCAGAGCTGATAGAAGGCAGGCCTTCAGAACGGTCACGGGCGGAGCTTGGAGAGAAAACTGGGCCAGTTAGGACATTTTGCTCCTGGGGTCCTGCGTGGGAGGGAATCGGAGCACCGAGTGGGGGAATGTCCACTTCTACCTGTAAAGGTAGAAGGTGCCAGCTGGACCTTGGGAGGGAGGCCTGGACGTCGCCCTAGTCTCACCGCCCTCTCCATGGGCGACTTGCGTTGGTTCTCCCCCAGCATTTGGGACCTAATTCTTCACCTGGTGAGTGGAGAGCTTGGCCCGGTTATCTCAGAGTGACCTCCCAGCTCCAAAAGGTAGGAAACCCAGCCTCAGCCCATCCTCTAGGCCTCTTCCCAAGAAGGACTTTGGAGAAACCCTGTGTGGTGTGGGTTTTTCTCCCTGCAAATGTGACTGGCAGGAGGGAAGGGCAGGGTGGAACCGTGGCCAGCTGCCTTGACACCCGGACCAGGAGGCCCGCAGGCCTGTCCAGGGCAGGTGAGAGCTCAGGATGTGTGTGGTTCTTTCCCTGAAGCTTCTCAGGCCGGAGCCGAGGGAAATACTAGCAGGCGGGCCGTGTGCCGCCTGAGTCAGCCCATCCCTGGCCTCATTCGAGGAAAACTGATTGCAGGAGGTCAGAAAGTCTGGTGTCAGGCGCGGGGTGGCAGAGGGCAGTGCCCTTGTATGTGCTGATGGATGAGCAAATGTTCGCAGGTAGGCAAGGTCGACGTTCATCTGATGTGTACCTGATAAATACCATCATGGCCTTCAGTCTTCAAATATTCTAAAATATCCTTACCTGGGCTTCCCTGGTGGCGCAGTGGTTGAGAGTCTGCCTGCCGATGCAGGGGACACGGGTTCGCGCCCCGGTCCGGGAAGATCCCACATGCCACGGAGCGGCTGGCCGCTGAGCCTGCGTGTCCAGAGCCTGTGCTCCGCAACGGGAGAGGCCACAACAGTGAGAGGCCCGCGTACCACAAAAAAATATATAAATAAAATAAAATAAAATAAAATACCCTTACCTGCTGGTAAACAGGTGGTAAACAGCCACTGCCCCAAACACCTAAGTGCTCCTTTATTGCCCCAGCCCCTCCCAGGAACCCTGACACAGATGAGCCTTCAGCTGAAGGGTTAACCCCCGACCCTGCTCCAGTGAAGGAAAGAGAGCGTTCTAGTTGGTGGAGGTAACAAGGGCCCTATCTGTTGTTCAGTGTCTTGATGGCTACCCTGCATGTGTGTACGCAGCTGTGTGAAGGTTTGTATCTGGACGCCCATGTGGGTTGGTTTCGCAAAGAGCCTGTCCCTCACCTTTCCACAACAGTTTGATAAAAAGATGCCCCCTCTCATTATTTCAGAGGAAGGAATCTGAAGTTTGGAAGCAGGAGAACCAAGTTCCCAGCCCAGCTCAACTCAGGGGCCCAGGGGGGAAAGTATTCTCTCAATAGCTCAGAGAAGCTGACAACATGTCTTAACCACTGGACTAGAAATTATAGGAGCCAGGATTTGGACCGAAGCAGTCTGGGTCACATGAGACCCAGAGACTTACTGCTCCACCTGGGTCTGGAAACCAGCAGTATTAGCTGCCCATCTGCTAAGCTTCTCAGCTCACAAAGGCTTCTGGCATCCACAGGAGCCTCCCAACATACCTATGAGGGGGCAGCACAAGTGTGACCGGCTCCATTGGCAGGTGAGGTCCAGGGAGCCCACATGGCAGAGCCAGGACTCAAAGCTGGATGTCCCGAGGCCAACAGCTGGGCTCTTAGCACTGCCCCCAAAGACAGCAGGATGGGCACAGGGCCCCCAGGGCACATCTATGTATTCTTCTCACTTGTGATATCAGCATCACACACACTGGGGTACCATTTTCTTAGGTCATCCACTAAGATACATGCATCACTGACCAGAGCAAGGGGAGACCAAAAGATGGGAGTCACTCAAATGCCCATCGTGGATGAATGAATGAACAAACTGGGGCCTATCCATACAGTGGAATATTATTTTATTCAGCCATAAAAAGGAACAAAGCGTTGATACATGCTGTGGTGTAGATGAATCTTGAAAATACTCTGCTAAGTGAAAGAAGCCAGACAAGATAGGTCACATATTGCATGATTCTATTTATAGGAACTATACAGAATTGATAAATTCATAGAGACAGAACACAGATTGGTGGTTGCCAGGGGCTGGGAGGAGGTCTGGGGTTTCCTTTGGGGTGATGAAAATGTTTTGGTACTAGACAGAGGTGGTGTTCGCACAATAGTGAATGTACTAAATGCCACTGAACTGTACACTTTAAAATGGTTAATTTTATGTTATATGAGCTTTGCTACCATTAAAAAAGAAAAAAACAAGGGAGAAGTCAGGCACTTACAGTGTGTTATGTAAATTTTTTTAAACCCAGCTATAATGTTGTTTTTTTTTGTTTTTTTGCGGCACGCAGGCCTCTCACTGTTGTGGCCTCTCCCGTTGCGGAGCACAGGCTCCAGACGCGCAGGCTCAGCGGCCATGGCTCACGGGCCCAGCCGCTCCGCGGCATGTGGGATCTTCCCGGACCGGGGCACGAACCCGTGTCCCCTGCATCGGCAGGCGGACTCTCAACCACTGCGCCACCAGGGAAGCCCTCCCAGCTATAATGTATTAAACTCAACTGCATGCTGGGCCCTACAGGAACACAGCAAAGAACAATGTTACATTAAGGCCACCTGGATCCTGGGGTCCGAGTCCCTGCCTTGGCTCCTTGGCCAGGGCTACAGTCCCCCAGGGCTGGACCCTGCTGTGGGCTTACTGACCCCCTCATCTCCTCCCATCCCCTGCCGTGACAGGACCCCTTGTTGAGAAGGCCCACCTGTGTGTTTGGCGTTTCCTGTGTAACCTTCTACTGCTTCAGTGGCATATCTTTCTCCAATTCAACAAATATTTATTTACTGAGGACCTCCAACACCGAGGCCTGGAGCCGGAGGCTGGGGACACGTTGGTGAACAAGACCAACCTGGTCCCTGCCCCGTGGGCTTTGTCTTGCACAGGCGACAGACAATGAACAAGGAAGGGAAGCAAATTACGCTGGTGGGAAGCAAACAAACAGGGATGCTGTGGTAGAGACTAATGGGAGGATGTCTAGTAGAGGATGGTCAGGGAAGGATTCTTGAGGAGAAAACATCAAAGCTGAGACCCAAAGACTGAGAAGGAGTCAGCCATCCCAGAGTGGAGGAACAAGCATTGCGACCAGAGGGAACAGCCTGAGCCAGGAGGGTTGCCGTGAAATATAAGACACGCTTTTCTTCTTCAATGGAGACAGAAACCAATAAGGGAGAGAGGCCTGGGGGAAGCCATGCTGGACTATAGAAAGAATGTCGGAAATGGAATTTCAAACTCTGGACTCAACACTGACCCTTTCCTGACCTCGAGTCACTCACTGAATCTCTAATTTTCACAGTGCTACCTTATTTGCTGCCCTAAATTCTGTCTGCCTCTTGCTGTATGTGGACAGGTGCATTCTGGAAGCTAAGCATAAGATGTTACACAAATGTCTATTAAATTCGTGTGGGACCATCATCTCAACCTCAACTTTCCTGATTCTGTCATACGGGGTGCTGTTATGGTTTCATCAGAGCCAAGCATAGGAACATAGATCAGGACAGAGCTCAGTGGCAATCCACTGGAGACCTCCTGTCACATGGGAGTGAATCCCTAACACATTTTTGGAGTATGAGTCATCCTTACATGCCAGGCCAAGCGGATTCAGATGTAAGTAAGAAAGTCTTTGCCCTCAAGAAACTCACCATTTAATGGGATGGGTTGTATGTGAGGGGACCCATGAGCAAGTTGGTTTAGCTGGAGCATAAAGTGGCAGGAAGGCAGCTGGAGAGGTGGGTGAGGCACCTCATGGAAGGCCTTGGAGAGTGTGTTAGTGAGACTGGACTTTCCCCTCAACAATAGGAAAGGAACCCTCAACTTCAGCATTTTAAGCAGGCAGATTTGCATTTTAGGCAGATTAGTGTGTCACCTGTTTGACGGATGAATTTGAGGGGACCAAGCCAGAGGCAGACAGTCCAGTTAGAAGGCAGTAGCAGTCAACCAAGAGATAAGAGGTGGACGGTGGGAATTCCCTGGCAGCCCAGTGGTTAGGACTCCGCACTTTCACCGCAGGGTCCCAGGTTCAATCAAGCTGCATGGTGCAGCCATAAAAAAAAAAAAAAAAAAAAAGAGGGGGATGGTAACAGGATAAGGCTCAGGAGGGAAGCAGGTCAGGGTCAGGGTGCAGGGTGTTTAAAAGGTAAAATTGTCTGGACCACCTTCAATCACAGTTATCTGAAGGAGTAAATAAGATAATGTAGGGAAGAAACACAGCATTTAGGAAATGCTCACTGGCAAAATAAGGAAAAGGATGAAGCAGAATTGATGGGTGTTTAAGAGCATGGCCTCTAGGGCCAGTTTTCCTGGGCTCAGATCTTGGCTCTCAGCTTCCTGGCTGTGGGACCCCAGGTGAGTACTGGACCTTTTCTATGCCACAGGTTCCCTCCTGGAAAACGGAGCTGGGAGAGTAACTATCTCACAGGAGGTTACATGAGTGACTATGGGTCACGGGCTGAAACCAACGCTTGGCACAGACTAAGTGCTACTTAAGTATTGGTTAAAATAATATAATTGATACTGCATGAGGGGGAAGAAAGGAATTACGAGTGACTCCCACATTTCTAGTTTGGGTAATGAGTGGACAGCAATGCCACCGGAGGGGAACATTTTCATCCTCTCTGTGTAGTGTTCCCGTCCTTCTGAGTACTCCCCCATCTCTGTGGTTCCTGTGGAAGCGGCCCTGACTTTAGAGTAGCCCAACTTCCTAGTGGTGGTTGATCAGTCCAGAGGTGAACACCTGATCCAATCTAAGCCAATCACAGTCGAGGGCAGACAGAATAATAGCCCCCAAAGAGGCCCACATCCAATTCCTGGAACCCGTGAATATGTTCCCTTACATGGAAAAAGAGACTTTGCAAATGTGATTAAGAATCTTGAGGTGGAAAGAATATCCCGGATTGTCCAGATGGGCCCAATATAATCACAGGGGTCTTTATAAGAGGGAAAAAGGAGGAGATGTGACAATAGACGCAGGGGTCACAGGGAAAGAGCAACAGAAGCAGAGATCAAAGATTCAGGGCCATGAGCCAGGGAATGCAGGTGACCTATACAGAAGCTAGAAAAGGCATGGAAACAGATTCTCTCCTAGGCCTTCCAGAAGGAGCCCGTCCTGCTGACACCTTGATTTTAGGCCAGTGAAAGTGATTTCTGCCCTCCAGGACTGTAAGATAAGTGTGTGTTGTTTTAAGCCAGCGCTCCCCAACCTTTTTGGCACCAGGAACCGATTTCATGGAAGACAATTTTTCCAGGCCGGTCGGGGCTGCAGCGGGGCGGGGGTGGGGGGGGGGGGAGATCCCCCCTGCCACATCACCAAAGCCCTACCTGGCACCACAGGGGTTGGGAGGGGCCCTGCTGCTTCTGGGGTGGGTTGCTACCTCTCTCTCTGTTCACCTGGTCAATCAGGAGAGTCCCAAAAGGCATATGTTTAGCGTCCATCGTGTGTCTGGCACTTTTCTCAGCACCAGGGAGCAAAACAGATCAGGCAGAGAAAGGGGGTGACTTGTGCGGAAACTGGAAGGTGAAGGAAGTGTGTCAGGATGAGTGCTGGGGAGAAAGTTGTGTGTGTGTGTGGGTGCACGCGCAAAGGCCCTGGGGCAGAGCTGTGCCTTGTGTGTTGGAGGAACAGCAAGGAGGCCCGCATGTCTGGAGCAGAGTGAGGGAGGGGGAGAGAGGGAGGAGGGAAGGGACGGGGGAGGGGATGGGGCAGGGGGGGGAGGGGATGGGGCAGGGAGGGCAGGGCC
>NW_006799727.1:1086348-1088137 GCF_000442215.2 Lipotes vexillifer
TGGGGGAGGGGCAGGGATGGTTCAGGCGGCGATGCGAGTGATGGGGAGTGATGGGGAGTGATGGGGAGCGGCAGATGAAGCTTCGTTCTCCGGCCAGCCGCTCACCTCCTGCTGTGTGGGCTGGTTCCTAACAGGCCGCAAACCGTTACCAGTCTGCAGCCCAGGCGTTGGAGACCCCCGTTTTAAGCCGCTAAGTCCATGATACTTGTTACGGCAGCAATAAGAAACTAATGCACAGTTGTTTCCCCAGAGTCTACCTCCTGACACAGATGAATAGTCCAAGATTGGGTATCTTAGGCAAACTGTAGCAGAATTCTTCCTCAAAAATGTTGGAGCTCGGACTGAAACAGATTATCTCTACCTGGCTAAAAGTGTAGGGTATAAATCTCAGGAGTGGTACCAGCCACATTTCCTACAGTAGAGAAAGCCAGTCTTCGAGGAAGATAGGGAAGGAAGACAATGCACAAGGCAAGAGGGCCAGAGGCTTGACAGAGGAGGGGGAGTCCCCAGTTCCAGAAGAGCCTGAAGCTCGGGGCATCTGCCTTTCCACTGGCTATAGGTTGTTCAGCCTTTCCTTCCCCTGGTACGACTCTCTCTCCTTCCATGTGAAATAATCATTGGGTTATTGGATTACAACCAACATGTTCATAGATGCTTTTATTTAATACACTGCTGGATTGAGTTGAATAATTATATTTGTATATTTTCACATCTATGTACATAGACCAGCCTGTCATTTTCCTTCCTTCTTGTATTCTTATCTGGTGTGGATAATCAGTTTTAACATAATCTCTCTTTATTTTCTGGAAGAATTTGTCAAGAATGGGTAAAGAGTTGCAGTGTAATCTTTCTGTTTTGTTCTCTTTCTCTGGAAGAATTTTTTTCTGTTTTTGGTGGTGGCTTTGTTATCTGTTACTTCATAACAAATGAACCCAAATATTAGTGGCTTAAAACAACTACCATTTTATTTTATCTCCTGATTTTGTGGGTGAGGAATTCAGGCAGGGTTCAGATGGGTGATTCTTCTGCTCCATCTGAGGTCAACTGAGATTACTCAGTGGTATTCAGCTGGCAAATGACCTGGTCTGGAAGATCCAAGATAGCCTCACCTACTGGGCACCTCAGTAGGGACAGCTGGCAGGAAGGCTTGGCCCAGCTGACTGTCTGCTGAAGCATCTACATGTGGCCTCTCCAGCATGGAGATCTCAGGGCTTCCAGAATGTTCCAAGGGCAGAATTGGAAAAAGCATGGGCCCAGAAACTAGTATATCCCTTCTAGTGTATTCCATTGGTCAAAGTAGTCACAGTGTCCTCTTAGACTCAAGGGTATGAGACCAAGGCCTCATCACTCATGGGGAGGAATGGGGCACAGTTTGACAGTCATCCAGCACAGGTAGATATATTTTTAACTACTGATTAGATTCCTTTAATGGTTAGTTCGTTTTAAATTTTCTACTTCTTCTTGAGTCAGTTCTCTAGGAAATTATCCCTTTTACCTAAGTTTTCATTTTTATTGGCATCCAAGTTTTTACAGTACAGTTTTTAAAAAATCTCTGGTTTATTTGTGGTTATGTCTCCCACTTTATTCCTAACTTTTTTTTTTTTTTTTTTTTGGCCGCACTCCACGGCTTGTGGGATCTTAGTTCCCCGACTAGGGGTCAAACCCGGGCCCTCAGCAGTCAAAGCATGGAGTCCTAACAACTGGACCACCAGAGAATTCCCTCCTAACATTTTTTTCATTAGCACTGCCTGAGATTTGTCTAAACTTTTTTAACCAGAAACAGCAGGAA
>NW_006799727.1:1088153-1123115 GCF_000442215.2 Lipotes vexillifer
GGAATTAACTTTTATTATAAAACTATAATAATTAAACATTATATTAATGGTGAAATGATAGGGAAAAAAATCAATGAAACAGAAAACATCGTCTGCCATATAAGCAACTTCCAGGATGACATTATCTTTTTGTAATATTTTCTTCACTTGCTTGACTTCTAAAAACAACTGTAAAACATGCATAACAAAATTTATCATTTTAACCATTTTTAAGTGTACAATTCAGCAGCATTAAGTATATTCACATTGTTGTGCAACCATCACTACCATCCATCTCTAGAACGTTTTTATCTTGCAAAACTGAAATTTTACCCATTAAACAATCATTCCCCCTTGCCCCCCCACCATTGCATCCACCCATTCTACCTTCTGTCTCTGTGAATTTGACTACTCTAGGGATCTCATGTAAGTGGAATCATACAGTATTTGTTCTTACAAAAGAACAAATTGTTGTCATCCATGTTGTAGCATATGTCAGCATTCCCCTTCTTTTTTAAAGACTGAATAATATTTTGTTTTATATATATATATATATATACCACCTTTTTTTTTGATCCATTCACCCACTGATGGGCACTTGGGTTCCTTCCACCTTTTAGCTATTGTAAATAAAGCTGCTATGAACATGGGTGTACAGATATCTGTTTTAGTCCCTGCTTTCAATTCTTTTGGGTATATACCCAGAAGTGGAATTGATATATCAGGTGGTAATTATATGTTTAATTTTTTGACAAGCTACCATACTGTGTCTAATCATCTTTTCAAAGAGCCAACTTTTTGTCTTTGCTGATCTTCTTTTTTGTACCTTTGTTTTGTGTTTCATTAATTTCTGTGGGCATCTTTGATACTTCTGCTCTCTTTAGGCTCATTTTATTCTTTTTCTAACTCATGTTGGATGTTTACCTTATTTATTTTTAGCCTTTCTTCTTTTCCATTATAAGCATTTTCATGCTATTCATTTTGAAGCTGTATCCCACAGTTTTGAAATGTAGAATTTGTTCTCATTCAGTCCTGAACATTTTCTAGATGTTCATATTATTTCTTTTTAGAAATGCTATCAGAAATGGACTTTAATTTTCAAGCGAAATGGGTATATTAAAAGTTGTAATTTTTAAAATATTTTCTATCCGTTGCATTGTTATTAGGCAACTTGGTCAATATGAAAGACGTTTTTTAATGTTTGTTGCAGTTTACTTTATGATCTAATATGTAGTCAATCTTAATTCTCTAATCTTGTTAATTTCTTGTTATCATTACTAATTTGTTATATATTTGTAATTATATTATCCTATAACTATAATCAATATAATATTTAATTATTTATTAATATTAATGTTAATATCTGTAATGTGAAATCTCTAACTGCTGGATGCCATGTTCTACATACATACATGAAATCAACTTATTCATTGTGTGGTTCCAATGTACTATTGTCTGCTTGATTTCTTAATAACTGGGGGAACTAGGTCAAAATCTCTATGATGATGGATTTGCTACTCTTGCCAATTCTTGCTTTACACTTTCTTATGCTATGTCTGCATCAGTTCTTATTTATTCAAGTTGTTATGTATTGTTCATTGGCACGCTACTTGGCGGTTGTATCTAATAATGTTTCTACGAATAGCCTGCAAAAGCTCCTCAAAAGGTTGATACTGAGCCTTCCAGTATTTTGAAGTCCTCTAATTCTGAGCTCTGAACATTGTAGGCATTGAACCTGAGAGCAGATAATCAGAATACAGCACTCTCACTTTTTCCTCTAATGAGTTGGCTCTCCCAGTAAGACACAGCAAAAGAACTATGCTCTGAATTCCTTCCTGGCCATAGGTGGCAGCCTGAATGGGAAGGCCGGGCAGTTATTTGCAAAGCTGAGTTAAAGGATTTGCTCTGTTTGAACAGCTGCATTCAGACCTTGAGTTCCCCTCCAGAACCCTCCAAAAAGGATGAGCTCACTAGGGTTTAGCCAACCATTGGGTCATCACCCACTTCTGGGGTTTAGGGAAGTGTCTCCGACCTTGAGTGGGAATCAGGTCGTGGGAGCCCAGGGGTGTTGTGTGACATCTTCCAGTTGAAGATCAAGACTTTGGCGAAGAAGAGAAGAGGTGAGATGTGACCAGGTGGCTTCATTTCTCATGGTGTTAGACAAATCTGGGCCAGGTCCAGCCGTACTAGAAAGAAGGGCTCCTGGCTGGGGGCAGTGAACATTTCTCAAGTAGTCAGAATTCTGATAGGACCACAGGGGACCCAGAAGAGGAGGAACAGGAAGAGGCAGGCCTCTGCCAGGCTAAGGAAGGGAATGGGATGTTCACAGAGAGTGAAGAGAGAGCCGAACCACTGACCTTTCACCTTTGTAAAAGTGAAAACAGAACTTAAAAATGTGACATTTGAAATACTATCTGAATATGTAAATTACACATTCACTCCCATAGTTGCTGACACACAGGCAGGACATAAATAATTCTTATGTGGGACAGTGCCACCATTTTTTTTAACCCAAGTTCCGGCATTGTCGATGGAGACGTGAGATGGGAGAGCCGGCAGTCCCTCGGGCTCCTGTCAGCTTTCCCGTGGGTTCCAGAGCACGAGTAAACTCCTCTCACTCCCTGGCAGAGGGCTGAGGGCAGTGGGAGAGAAGCAGCAGCTTCTCAGCTTCTCAGCACCTATAAAAAAACTTTAAGTCTGATTTCCTTCTAAGGCATCATGAGTCACTGGACGCTCCGGCCCTCAGTGCCCTAGGAAGTTCAGCTCAAATCGGAAATGTGTATACATGTGTTTTTCTTCCTGAACCAAAACTGCTGAAAACCTAGATGACGTCACTTGGACTGAATCTCCTGCAGGCAGTGAATGGTAGCTTCCTATTTCTGTGCTGCCAGGAGGATGGAAGTCACTTCATGATCAGTTTCTTCGACCCCCGTTCCAGAATTACATCAGTGTTAAGAGCAAGCTTACCCTCCGCTCCACCCCCAACAGGGAGCTGCTGAGACTTAAAAAATCCCATTTGTCATCTCCAAGTGTACAGCATACCTACACTCTTTTGCCTCCCACCCTTTAGGCTGCAATTTCAATTTAAACACCAAGTGACACCAAGCTGGGTTGGTCACAATACTAGAAAGCCACAGGTGGAATGTACCTCGTCCAATAATCTGATTTTAACTGAGGTGTAGAGAGGTAAGGAACCTGTCCATGGCTACAGGACAGAAGCAAAACTAGGAGCCGGGCCTAAAGTCTCAGCAGAGGGCTCTGTCCCCACGGTGGTGTCTCCATCCTTGTAGACGAGGGGCTGGCTGTATACAGAAGCTAAATGTTCCCTGGAGCTGTGTCTCAAGCCCTCTGGCCAAAGCAGGGGCTTACCCTGTGATCATTGCCGTTCTTCTCAGCCCTCTTGTGCTTCTGTGCAGTGGTAAGAAAGGAAATGGGCAAGGCAGCCTGGGGAAGATCCTTCTGGAAACACCGGTCGCAGCCAGGAGATGGCCTTTCCTGCTAGAGAACCTTGTCTAGAAACCAGGGTCTGGGATGGCACTGATTAAGGGCAAGGTTTCAACTCCAAGGCTCTGCATGGAAGCTGTAGCCTCCACTGCCCTGCTCTGGACATGGGCAGAGGCATGTGCTTATGTAATGTTAAATTCCCATCTAGTATCTAAATTCCCATCTAATATTTAAAGTGTACTTCTTCACACAATTCCTAAAGAGACTTGGATTAACCTTGAAGTTAAAGAGGAATGAATCTTTTTACGGTGTGAATTTTCCACATAAGGCAAACACAGATACATTAATACGCCAAGAGACTGCGTTAAAACGTCAGCTATTGACGCCTAAACTTTAAAACCAGGGTAAGGCCATAGTGGGATGTGTCTGTGGTGTTTCTGGTCCCTCCCCTACCATGCTAGGGCCCAGGTGGAATCACATCTGAGGGCAGGTGTAGCTTGTTCATTGAGCAAAAGGAATGGAAAGCATTGCGAGCTAAAAACCTACAGAGTTCGCAGTTAGAGATGAAAGGCTGCAGAAATGTTTATTGAATACAGTGCCAGGTTTATAAATAGAACTTATTTACAGTTTCCATAGAGTTGGTCCCCCATCAGAGAGGTGGTTAAATCTCCAAACAGTTCATCTCACGATTTACAGAAACGTTCAAGTACATCTCCTTTGCAAATCGCCACGGTGAAGGGTGACTTCGGTAACAAAAGAACTACCACCATCTTTGCTACAGACATGTTTAATGAACGTTGTAATAGATTTGGAGAAAGAACACACTCCACCCATGCCACTACCTTCTCACTCTGAGGAATACAGACAGCAAAGAATTTCTGTCTCCTACAAGGTAACTTCAAGGGATCAAAAAAGATAATAGTAACCGCCAGCTGAAGGGATAGATTAAGACACATTCGTGGAATCTAGTCACTGCCAAAAGGATAAATGTATTTAGGATATACAATAATTAATTCAAATGTTAAAAACAATTGAATGAACCAAGAGCAGACTTGACCAAGTTTACATTCTTTGTTTAGGAAGCAGTTCCCAGTATGCTCAGGGGCTGCTAATATGCTGCTACTCTGACGGGGCCACAGCAGCACGAGGCCTACTGGGCAGCCACGTGTTACAGTATGGTTACAAGTACAGTCAGACATGCATTTATAAAGAGAATATAAAAATATGTACAGTAGCTAATTTTCAATGTGTTTTAAGTTGCCGAAAGACACCAATTTTAAGTGTGCAAAAATTCGTTTGTCAAAAAATCAGAAAAAAACCTTCCTTGGCAACAGTACATCAAAAGTCCATCTGAAATATCAAGATACAATTCGCCTTCCTTGACACCTACCCCGAACAGATGGAGAACAAAACTATGAAAGTTTTGCCAAGGACTCAGCAGTTTTTTATGGCAAGTCTCAGGCTCCTGCGGGATGCCAGTTAAACTAGTCACTTAAATATATATATATATATATATATATATATATATATATATATATATAAAATATATATATATATATTTATTTATAGAGCAGTTAGAAGTAGGGCAAGAGTTTACAGGAAGGTGCTGACCAACTTTCACAGTACTGCCACCTCATCCAGCTATTTCCTCTCACAAACCCCTGCAGACTGCAAACACCCAACCCCTGGGCTGGTCGTCCCCCTCAAAGGCCAGAGAGAAAGGCTACAGTGGACTGAGTTCCCTGTGCACCAAAGTGGAACTCAGCATCCCCTGGGGGAAAGGTTTCTGGTTCCCGTACAGGATCCGGGCCATTCAAGAATCTGGTTTCAAGAGTAGTCTTTTAGGAAAGACTGCAGGACCACTAACATGGAGTCCACCCAGCTTCTAGAAAAAAACTTGGTGAAAGGGTAAGATAGAAGGCAAAGTTTCTGAAAAACAAGCCATATCGCCCTCAACCCTTTTTAAAACTACCAGGAGGTCATCGGCCACAGGCCTGAGAGTAGGTCAACAGTCAGGCTACTTGACCTCCCTGCAAGAAACATCCAGGTTAACTTACTCGAAGGAGAAACCCCAGTCCTGTCTCACCAGAAGAAAACCCCCGAGGTATTCTGAGATGTTCCTTCCAGATTCAAGGAGTTGTGAAAGCCAAGCCCAGCTCATGACGTCAACCTCTCTTCTTCCAACCACCGGGTCTAAGGACCAGCAGCAAAGGCAGATGGGCAGGCTCCTCTCCACTGCTCTGACCCACCCCTCTGGCGGGAAAACTGAAGAGCTGCAAAGTGCCAGAGACAAGAAGCAGGAGAGGGAGAAGCTGAGGGTCTCCGTAAAACAGCCCCGAATGCACCCATTTGGCTGCCAAGAGCTTCTCACTGCCTCACTAGCAGCCTGCTGCTGTTCCCTGGCAAAGTAAAACTTCTCACAGAAACACTCAAAACCCAAATCTCCTCGCTAATAAGATACAACCAAGTTGACCCCCTGAAAAATGCACATCCAGCCTTCACTTCAAAAAGAGGTCTGCACTAAATCCAAACGCCTTTTAGGGAGCTTTTAAGCAAACCAATCCCGCTGCAAAGACCAGTACCAGCATCTCTGAGTTTTGGTTACAGGTTTATAAAGAAACACAAAATTCCCTCTGGGCTGTGGGAGTTTTACTTTCAAGTTGGGAGCTAGCATTAGTCCTACTTGGGGGGTGGGGAAGCAAAGTCAAGTCAACCTAAAAAAAAAAAAAAAGTAAAAGGAGTCTAAGGTAAGTATAATCATAAATTAAAAACTGTGAATCGAAAGGTGACTGGTAGTGTCTTTCAGGCATGAAAAGCCTGGCTTAGAAAAGTGACTGCTTCTACCACACACAGCGAGGATTGAACTACAGACACACTAAGTCATGTCTTTTGCACAGATGGTCTCAAGTAGTTACATGAAACAGGTAATCAGCAGCACAACTGATAAGAACCCCTAAATACATGCTTGAGAGAAAGTGGTTTTTTTCCTTCATTAAGAGCTCTACCGCCTGAATAATCATTAAGTTACCATAATTCACTTTCCCCCCTCCCCCTCAGTGAAAATACAAGTAGACCTACATGTCCATAAATAAAATGAAGCAATCGGTATCTGCTTGGTTTTAGGCAAGGTCTCAGGCTCAGCAGTTGGTGCTGGGATTTCAGGAGGGAGGGAGGGAAACCCAACGCTGGGCTGTGGGCATTTAAAGGTACACTTGCCTCCCCTCCAACTGCCTTGTCCCCGTTTAGATCTCAGCTTTACAAAGCATTTAACACCACTTTAAGTTAATGGTCTTTTTATTGGAAAAAAAAAACAAACTAGCATTTACAACTTGGAATGGACGTAAATTGTAATTTCTTGAACAGCAATGTTGATGGTTGTGCTGAAGTCCACAGCCACAGCCTACTCTGCTGGCTCCAAGTCATGGTTCAGAAGGTTTTAAAAACAGAGAGTCCAAAGATGCTCCCTTGATAAAGGTTTGTTTTTAAAAATTTGTATGAATGGTGATAGCCTGACACCCACTCCGCTCTAGCACAATGCAGACAATGCTAAACCAACACACATGGGCATGCCACCAGGGTGTGTCATGGTCACGACAGGTAGGGGCATGGGGAAGTTACAAGAGGGCCAACCTGCTAGTGGGGCTATGCCTGGACAGCTTATCTTCCATAGCATCCTGAGGTAAACCAATCTTAAATGTCTGTTTTCAGTAAACCAGCTATGACAATTTATGGTAACAAACTGAACTAGAACCCCTTTGAGTAGGCTTTGAATTTGTTTTTTTGTTTTTCATTTTTAATACAAACGCCTGACTGTGCTCATCTGTCAAGCTGCATGCATGAAAAACTGGCCAGCCCAAACAGTGTATTAACCATGAGCGGACGGACCTGCCAGGTGTCCACTAAGTGCTTCCTTATCATTAAGGTAGGACAAGTATTTATATCGGAAAACTGATGTAGCTTGATCTTTAGGGGACAGGACCACCAATCAATACATGCAGATTTTTTTTGTGTGTGGACAGAAGGTACTCTTGACATTCAGTTTTGCTATATAGAAACAGAATGAGTAAATGAATTTTTTTCTTTTTTTTTGCAAGAGGTAAGTAAAAGATCAATTTGATTCTTCTAGAGGGGGGAAAAAGGAGTTGAAAGTAGGTCTTCATTTTGCAGTCATCATCTGTACGAATTCTGAAAAGACAAATAATCATAACTTTCGGTTATCTTCAAAAGCAGCTTTAATGAACATAACATCTCTACTCTGCATAAGGAAAAAAAAAAAAAATCTAGTTCAAGTAGCTAACTTGTTTATAGATCCTAAAGGGAAAACTTAAAAACTAAGCTAAGGAAACTTGGTGTGTTACCTTCGTAGTTGACTTGTCCATCTCCATCAATATCTGCTTCTCTGATCATTTCATCTACTTCTTCATCTGTTAGTTTTTCTCCTAAGTTTGTCATGACGTGACGTAGTTCTGCAGCACTGATGTAACCATTGCCATCCTGTGAACATTCAGCAACTGTTACTGGTAGGGACTCATAGTGGTTCGGTGTGGGCAAGTAGGCCTTTGACTTAATTAAGCCCCTCAAGTTACTGCCAACTGTGTGTATCGACAATTCTCCATCTCCAGTTCCCACTTCTACCTACTAAACACATGCAGTCAGCCAATGCAGACACTGCAGGGGCTTTTGAAAAGCAAACAGAAATTGAAAGTCACAATCAAGAAACTTGGTTCAAAATTTCTCTACTATTTATTATGTTTACTCTCATCTGATAAGGTTACTACTACAATAAGTCAGGATATCTGAAAATGAGATTACAGAGGCTCAGGCAGTTAGGTAAGTGTTCCAACTAGAACAGAACGGTAAAGCCTTTACAAATGACAGCCAGAAAGCCATATTTAAGTACAGTCTGCAATGCAGACGCAGGGTTACCTTGTCAAAGACTCGGAATGCCTCGCGGATTTCTTCTTCACTGTCTGTATCTTTCATTTTTCTAGCCATCATAGTCAAAAATTCTGGGAAATCAATGGTGCCATTACCTCAAATAAAAAAACAAAAGCTCATGTAAAATAAGTGCTCCAGTGACGCTACCCTGGAGTGATAGTTTTAGAACCACTTTATAGAACAGTAAGCATTTGCTAGGACAAACTGGTAAATTGTTTCATTACGTTGAGCCCTCTTAGGTTTAAACTATTCAAATACTTCACAAGGCAATTTCATGTGATTCACATAATTCAAACCAGTGATCAGTGCCCAGGATAGCATTTAATGATGCAAAGGAAACTGCGCATACAGACTCTTGGCCACTGAAGGTTTTGTACAGTTCAAGAGGAAAAAAAGCCCATAGCAGTGCAAGCTGAATCTTTCTACTCCCAAGGGAGGCACCTGAGTTTGCCTTCCCCAGAGTTAGGGAGGTCACTTGGATCTAGCTCTGCCTGCACTAGCGATGCTGGTGAAGGTCCATAATTGGGCCACCAGGAGAACACAATGTTTTTAGGAAAGAAAAGCATTATGAGCGGGAAAAAAGTTGACTTTGTTATGCCAGGGACCATAAAGTGTTGCAAAGTCTTCTCCAGGAGGCATTTCTCAGCCACATTATAGTAAGTCACCTAATCATTTTCTCCCCAACTCAGTATCTTTGTTTCCCATTAAGGGCAAGGCTCAAAAGTGTTTTCTCAGCTCAGACTATTAACATTCAGGAAACTTTGTCAGAAGAATCTGTTCTATGGCCAGTATTCCAAACAACTCTTCCTTTAAAACCAACAGCTCGATGAACACCCCAGAGACAAGTCACCAGATCAACAGTGTTACTTGAACTAAACAGAAACAAAAATTAAATTAGAAGAAAAGAGTCTTACGTTAAGTCACTCATTTTCACCAGTACCTTTAAATCAAAATAATAATTCAGAGATTCCTTCAAATCTATTTAGCCTCCAAAATTTTTAAGCATTATTGACATTCGCAGAAGACAAAATTATTTGAAATGCTCTTACAGCCACACAGCGATGTCCTTAGGCATCGTATTTATTCATTGTGAGTACCAGATTCTATAGCTTGAGACAACTTTCCCCACCTTGTTCCATAAAACCCGAGGGCCTAATACACTTTGCCGGTCCCCAAGCACAGTTTCCCCGGGGCTTACACAAAACATGAGAAAGCCACCCCACGTTCCCAGATGGCTGATCACCCTTAGCAGTCAAACGAGACGGAACTATGAAAAACCTCTTTTTCCAAATTACTAAGGATGAAAACAGTCTTTAGAAGTAGTTCAAATGGGGTAAAACCATTGTTAAAGAGCTGACCCAAAACCCCTGCTTCTAAATGTATATGACCAGAGAAGTTTAATTCCATTTTATCACCTTCTGATACCATATTTTTAAATGGCTACTATTATGCCAACCATCAAGAAAGTAGTCTAGATCCAAATTGTTTATTCCTACCTCTTTTCAAAATTTACTAATGTTCTACAATGTTTGTAGATTTGATTAATTTACTTCAGTTTATTAAATAAATTAAAATTATTAATTTAATTGATATTATTTCCAAAAAACGTGTTTTCTTTGGGGGGGGGAAGTGATCAAAAACAACTTACTGATAGAAGTGCCCAATAAAAGGTCTACTGTCCACTGTTCTGGAGTCCAGAGGAACGAACAACCAAATGGTGACCAACTGCTGGAGGGGTTACTGCTTGTCCCTCCTGGCTCCACATCTTTCTACTAGCTTCTATAAATCTACTACTCCCTACAATCATCATGCACCCCACCTCCAAGCCTCAATGATCCTCAAAATCCTCTTCAATAAACAAACTGACAAGGCTTCTCTGATGGCGCAGTGGTTGAGAGTCCGCCTGCCGATGCAGGGGACACAGGTTCGTGCCCCGGTCCGGGAAGATCCCACATGCCGCGGAGCGGCTGGGCCCGTGAGCCACGGCCGCTGAGTCTGCGCATCCGGAGCCCGTGCTCAGCAACAGGAGAGGCCACAGCAGTGAGAGGCCCGCGTACCGCCGTTAACATCTGAGAATGCTCTTCCCCCACCTCACTTGGGTTTTTTCTCCTCTTAGAGACAATAAGCTTTTTTAAAAGGTCTACGGCTATTTATTTTTTTACTTTCCCCATAGGACGCAGTGCAGACTCATGGGCCAGCTGATAAAAGACTGAGCTGTAGGTCATGGCGAGTGGAAAAGAACAATACTGTGATCCGATCCAGGAAATATTCTAGACAGTGAGCAGGGCAAAAGGCAGGCCCATCATCTTCTGTTTTAATTGTCAGTGGCTGTAAGGAAACCACAGAAAGGATCTTTGCACATGTGCCTTTATCTGGGGACCTGAAAGACAATCTTTAATATGTCTGAACTTGAATTACACAACGCTGGCATTCATTCATAGTTCTAAAGCCCTTACCATCAGCGTCCACTTCGTTGATCATATCCTGCAATTCGGCTTCTGTTGGGTTCTGACCCAGTGACCTCATGACAGTTCCAAGTTCCTTTGTTGTGATGGTGCCATCGCCATCTTTGTCAAATAGGGAGAAAGCTTCCTTGAATTCTGAAAACAAAAGTTTACCTTTTAGAATGAATGTCTTCACCCAACCCAGCCACAGCACGCCCTTTCCTTAACTTGCCAAAGCAAGCCATCCAAGTTGTGCAAGTTAAGAGAAACTGCCTGCTCTTTATCTGCTGAAACAAAGATCACAGCAGTTCTGTTGGATTGGCCTTCACACAGTAGTCCACAGACAAACGTCATTCCTGGTAACCAGTTCCATAAAGCCACAATATTCTCACATAAAGAAGGCTAAGCTTCAACACACTTAATTTAGTCCTAAGTCCAATCTGACAAGTGAAGATTGGTCCACATGTTCCTTCATGGTCCCTTCCTGTTAAATTTCTATAGCCACAAGAACTCCCTGTTTCACAGCCATAGGAAGAGGTGGTTACCAGAAATGTACAATCCCACATAACCAGTGTGTTCTCTCTACATGGCATTCAGAGTATTTCAAAGGCATTCCTTAAGTACATCTAAACTAAATCATTCCCTAAACTAAACTAAGTACATCTAAACTAAATCATTCCCTAAACTAAACTAAGTACATCTAAACTAAATCATTCCCTAAACTAAACCAAGTACATCTAAACTAAATCATTCCCTAAACTAAACCAAGTACATCTAAACTAAATCATTCCCTAAACTAAACTAAGTACATCTAAACTAAATCATTCCCTAAACTAAACTAAGTACATCTAAACTAAATCATTCCCTAAACTAAACTAAGTACATCTAAACTAAATCATTCCCTAAACTAAACTAAGTACATCTAAACTAAATCATTCCCTAAACTAAACTAAGTACATCTAAACTAAATCATTCCCTAAACTAAAAAAAAAAAAAAAAAAAAAAAAAAAAAGTCCTCCAGGGAATATTAAAAGCTAAAATCTAAACTAAATCATTCCCTTCCCAATTATTACAGTGGTCCTGACACTTATTTCCCATTTAGAATAGCAAGTACAAGCTTTCATGGTGAATTACTAAAAGACCTGTGGCATAAGAATTCTAAACTACATTTTTGCTACATTTTTGTAGCAGGCTTTTGCTACATTTTGTAGCAGGCTCCATGCAATCTCATTATATACAAAGCCTGGCACACCTTGAAGCATAGTCAAATACTCCAGAGTATAATAAGTGGGTATTCTTAGTTCTACTTCCTTTCTCATTATCTCCAAAATGCTGACAAGGAGTAACACTTGACCTAAATATCTCTGCTTATTGTCTTCATTTAAATAAATTCTTAGAAAACTGCTCAGACTATAGGGGGAGGGGACAGAGGAGTCACCAGAACTGAGTCTGCCTAGTTCCAGTCTACTGAAACTCCCTGAAGTCATCAACTTACCAGCAATCTGTTCTTCAGTCAGCTGATCAGCCTACATAGAAAAAGAAAAGGTTATAATTCAATCCACCAGAGTTTGATCGAGGTCAACATGGTTTTTCCAATTACACTTTTAATAGTGATCTTTCAAAAATCAATCTCAAAAAAAAATCAGCTGTTTGAAAACTTCAGCCAAGTCATTTAATAAAAACAATTAGAATAAAGGGAACCCTTTACGCTATTTTAAAAACAAGGATGGCAAAGGAAGTGACAACATCTCATTTCGGGTTTTCTTCTCTGGGCCTATGGCTATACGCTCTGCAGTCTAACTAGGAAGGGTCAGTTCATAGTTTGAAAAATGGCACCTCTAGTGGCAAAAGGCCCACTGCATCGGCTGCAGGGGCAGGCTCTGAGAAAGAAGAGCGCCACCTACTGCACCAGGGATGCCACAGTCCCCACTTCCATCCAAGAAGGGACCCAGCCTGCTGCTGCTGTCACCGCAGCCAGGATTGGGTCCAGGGGCAGACTTTTAGTGCACCTTGCGCATTGCTGCAGGCACTCCAAATCTCCAAACTGGCGTTACATAATGTCATTGGGTTGGATTAGCAGGCTTTTATATCTATTTTATGAGATACAATTCAATGGAAAAAAATATACAGCAATGGGTTATCCTACCAACTTCATTTCCATGTAACAAGTGCTTTCCAACCATTTAAATTAGGCAGCTATTTGTTAAAAGCCTAACATTTAGAACAGCTAAATGCCCTTGGTCAAATTATCCTGATTCAGGAGCCAGGAAAAAATGGAACTGTCCTACAGCTGAGCTGTTAGAAAACTGCAAAAATTAAGTACAAAGAAACGACATAATAATTATGAGACTGTGCCCTCCCTTTTTTGGAGAGGAACTATTAACTTTGTTAGAGAATATTTACCTATTTTATGGATGACGTAAGAGCTGCTCATAATAGAAATACTTGACTAGAGGTGGTAACGGCCACGAAGGTAATTCTCACTTGCATTATTTGGCCTCGGCAACACTGAACCTGTGCCTCCAGCCAGGGGAATTCGAGATCTCAAGGAGAGCTAATATGTATTTTTATATTAATGAAGGACGCCTAATGAAGCCAGTTCCAGAATAAGTCCTATTAGAAAGCTGACGGCATTAAGTTTATTCTAACTCATAAGAGAAAACTTTCACAATAGGAATGATGTTCCAATATACTGATTTATATCAGACACTTATGTTTTCAAATTAGAACTGGGTCTTCCTTCCTTTCTAACCCAGACATAGCACGTTGGTCTTCTTTATACCGAATGAAGGAGACACGATGATTTACGTAATGCCAGGGCAACGTCTGTCTTGCACAACAGGAAGTGCTGCCACACCTCGCAAGAGAAGCTGTCACCTCACCGTGGAGACAGTCTCACCTCGCCGCAAAATCTCGCATTAGAGTGGTTATCGAGAGCATCAGCCTTCCTCGACAAAGAAATACACGCCGACCACCGGACCGCGCTGGCCTTGGGGGCGAAGGTGCGCTGAACCTGCCGGGAGCCACCTCCCCACCCCGCCAAGCCAGAAAACGCTGTGGGTGATGTCAGCCCTGCCCGCCGAGAGAGGAAAGGGGCTATGGAAAACACCCAGCGAGGCGCACAGCCGCATCTGGCAATCTAGAGGCTGCAGAGAAAGCGGAAACGTGGAGGGCATCTCCCTTCGGACTGGGAAGTGGCTCGAGGCGGAGAAAACGCCGGGCGAGGGGCCGGGCAGGGGAGCGGGCCCCGAGTGCAGGCGGGTTCAAGAGGGCGCTGCCCTCCCAGGCCAGGGAGACCCCCCACTCCCACCCCCAACCCCAGCCCCCGGCGGCGCGGCAGGCGGAGGCCCAGTCCGTCCCGCGCCCCCCCCCCGCTTCTGCTCCTCGAGGCGGCGAGCCCGCCGCGCCGCCACCGCCTCCCGGAGCAGAAACTTTGCGTCTCTGCTGGAAGCCGAGCCGCGCGCCAGCTCCCTCCTCCCCCGCCTGTCCCCCGCCCCAATTAGCGCAAGCCGAGCGCCTCCCTCGGGAAGGGACCTCCTGGTGTACCGAGGCTCACGCACGCCTTTACTGCCGCACAGGGTGGGGGGCTGCAGGGGGGCGAACCCAGGAGACACGAGCCCCGGCCACACCGCAGGGCCCCGCCCGGGTGCAGGGCGGCCGGCCCGCCGCTTCCGCCCTCTCCGCCCCCCACCCCGCGCCTTCCTGCCCCCACCCCACCCTTCCCCGGCTCCTTCCTTCCCAGCCCACGCCCGCGCCGCGCCCCCCGGGAGGGAGGAGGAAAGAGCGCCGGGAGAGAGCGCCTAGCGGGGACAGCAGTATTGGGGGAAGGCTGACGGCGCCCCCCACATCCCGGCAGGAGCAACGTGCGCCACCGGCTCACTCCGGCCCATTCATTCTCCGCTGCCCGCCCGCCCTGCTGCCTGCGATCCAGGGTCTAGTGCCCGGCCCCGCCCGGCTCCCCCGCCCCCCGGGGCAGAGGCGAAGCGCTGCGGGCAGCCCGGGTGCGGCGCGCTGGATGCAGTGGTGCGGACTGGGGGAGGGGGGTGGATGCAGATGGCTCCGATTCAGCTGGGGCCAGAGCCCCTGCCCGCGGACAGCCCACGGCCAAGCCCAGCTCCAAGACGCACCAAAATTTAAATGAGGATCCCTGGACCCTAGAGGAAACCGAGATGCAAATCCGGAATGCATCCTAAACCGCACCTGCTGCGTAACACCCAGAAAAGAAAAAAACCCAACAAAGAAAAGAAAAAGAGGAGAAAAAAATAGGCTGAACTAAAAATTGGGGAAGAAATCATGGGCCGGCAGCTGCTACGCCGGCGTTTGCCACTCCCGACCTACCATGGTGCGAGCGAACGGAGGAAGAGCAGAGAGAACAAGGGTGGCTGCACCTGCGCCGGGGCTGTGACCGCAGGGGTGCCTCTGCTACTACTGCTGCTGCTGCTGCTGCTAAGGCGCTGTGAGCGCTCAGCGATATGCCACGGCCACCGCCACCACCGCCGCCGCCGCCGCCCAACTGCGAAAAACAGCTCCGCGTCCGCGAGACTCCGAGCACCACTGTCGAAATGGGAGTCTGCGCTCCGCAATATATATACGACGCTCGGTATCCCTCCGCCTCAGCCGCGGCCGCCTCGTTCTGAGCTGCGCTGCCAGGGCCGGGCCTTGGCCACTCGGCCCCGCCCCCAGGCGCGCCCGGCCTCCCGCCGGCCCCTGCGCGCCAGCCGCGGCGGGCCGGGGCTGGAGACCCACACGCGAAGGGTTAGGGGAGAGGCGCAGGGTCACGGGACAGGTGCGGCGAAGAGTCCCCGGAGATGCCCACCGGGGCCGGGGCGAGGACAGAACGTCAGCATAGCCCCGACTTGGGGCGGCCCTGGGCTTCAGAAGCCCAAGGCCCCTCACCCCAGCCCCACCTGTGGGCCCCCCTCCTACCCCCACCTCACATCTCCTACCGCTCCGCTGGGGCACCCGGGTGCCCCTGGCCTCGTCGTCCCCAGCTGGCCGCCTCCGTTGGGGAGCTGCGGGCGGTCCTAGGGTAGGGGGCGGCCGCGGGCAGCTGGGGACAGAGGAATTGACCGCTCTCTTTCTGCTGCCGGGGAGAGGGGTCTGGAAGGGGAAAGGCAGTGTGCCTCGTGCAAGAAATTGGTCAGACGTTTGCTTTTGAAAATTTGAAGTAATATCAGAGACAAATTAATATATGCTCAGTTGCTAAATCTGTGCCGTGTTCATATGCTTAGCCAGTCTTATTTTAATGTTTTTACGTTTCCACTGAATTTTTTTTTTTTATGCCTGAATAATCTCCCTCTCCTACTGTTTGGTTCTCTTTTTCCTGTGGAAAATACTATTCATCCTGACCCCAGTCTTACTGAAATTAATGTATCTGTGCATCTTCTATAGACTTTAAAACACATGCTTTGATTTTGTTTGTTTGGTTTTGGTTTTTTTGTTAATTACCTGGTCCTGAGAGAGATCAGATCTTTACTCATACACCCGTACAAACAAAGAAGGAGAAAAATAGATACATAGAATCCCCTAGATTAGAGCTAGAACACACAGCTGACTGACTCTTCTATGGAGCTAGACCATTCTTTAATGTACAATCTTAATTATATGCTTTTTCAAGTAGTATTTTAATCTTTAAATTTACTAATGTTTTCAATTTTCTGTATACCAGAGAAAGGAAAGTACCAGTTGTAAATTTGAAGCCCAGAACTTTGTAAAAATATTGACAAAATGCTGCAGTTTCTTTTTTGGCCAAGGCAGAGCACAGAATTTGATCTTTTGTTTACAGGGCCTGAGCAACAGTTGCAAGTTATCATTTGCTTACTGTTTCAGAGAATGTGGCAAAGTGTGCGATTGACAAGCTCTGCTTGAAAGGGCTTTGCTTGGTTATGTTTGTTTCTGGCTTTGACAAAGTCTGCAGAAAGATGTTTTAAAACAATGGAAAATGTTCGGGCACATTGTAGATGCCCCAGGACTTCTGTGATAACCTCAGACAAGCATCTGTGGAACTGTTCTTACTGATATTCCTTCTGGAATGCTGCAGAAAGGGTGAACCTGCTGTACAATTTAAAGAGAAGCTGTAGCAGCAAGCCAGGGAATGGTACTGCCTTTCCTCTGCAGATAAGAAAGACATCATCCAGTTAACACATCTACCAATCACTGTCATTGTCATCGCCATCGTCATCATCATCATCTTGTGCTCACAGGGGTAACCTGAGTGGGAATAAAATGTATGTATATATATTTTTTAAATGTATATATTAATAGGAGAGTTGGAAATAGGGGGAAAGGGACTAATATAAAGTCAGTTAAAAGACTATTCAGTAATACAGTGAGTTACAGTCTAAATGGCTAAACACACTAAGGGAATTTGTATTCTTTTGCTAGGCTTTTCATACAGTAGTTAGTTAAATACATTTTAAAACTTGGCATACATTGTGTAGGTAGGGGAAAATAGTGGCCTAGAAATGAAATGTGTTTGTTAAGAGTTTATTACCTTCTAATAGTCTTCCATGCCTTATAATTAAGTTGCTACAATCTATGGTTTTGAAAAACAGGCATTTTCTAAAATAATATTTCTTCCTCTATCATTTAACCTATTTCACCCAAATAAAACACTTTGAAACTTTTTCTTGATTTTACTTGCTAAAAACTGTATTTCAGAATCATTTTACTTATTATAGTAAAATTCATTATTGTGATTCTTCATATTTTACCAGCTAGAGTTCCCTTTTGGTAATTCTTTAATGTATCAAAGCACATCTTAGCTTTCAAGTCTAATTGGATTTGTAATGAGGTCATGCTTTACTCAGTTTTACGGCCAGTTTGACACACTGAAATATAAGAAGGTCAAGTGACTTGCCCAAGATCTTGCTCAGGGGCTCTAATATTAGATTATATATTAGTGAAATTAATACCTGAAATTTTTAAAGGTACCGTGTGAAGATTTACCTGTTTCCTGAAGCAGGTTCTTCCGACAACCTAGATGATCACTGGGTGTTCATTAAAGATTTCTTTAAGTGAATAAACTTCCTAATTTATGAAAAGATCAGGAATCAAGAAAATAAGCCACATTATTATGAAGTCATAATTTACTGAGAACCAAAAAACTATGGAATATTTCATAATATTGATAGAAAATGGTTATTATTATTTATATAAAGTAATGTTAAATTGAAGAAAAATAGAAAGAATGCAACCCCAAGTCAGGAATCTCAAGTCCGAATATCATTTTTGTTACTAACCTGATTACTCTACCTATCTGAGTCTAACAGAAAGAATACAAATGTAATAATTTTACATACTCAGGGGTAAAACAAGAGGTTTGGATTTAATCTAAAAATTCCTTCCAGCTGTAAAACGCTGTGCCTGAGATTATAATATACGTTATTATAAAATATACATGTGTAATATATATTATACATTATTTCATATATGCGTGTATACACACAAATATACATATACTGAAGATGAAGAGGGCAAATGGAGAAAAGGGAATGGCTTAAAAATTAACATTTGCTGAGCATTGGCTATGGCCAGGCTCTGTGCTAACTGTATTATTTCATCTTCCTGCCCATCCTGTGAGGCTAGTGTCATTATTATCCTTATGTAGAAATCAAGGCACTGAGAGATTCAGTGATTTGCCTAATTTAAGTGGTGGAACCCAAAAATCTATTTCAGAGGACCAAACATGTAAGCATTACACTATATCTCTTGTAATTTAATAGAATTTTTAATAGAATTTATTTTTAATTTTTTTGGAAGGAGCACAAAGAATAAGGTTCAAATTTGGTTGTTAAAGAGATACTTCTTACCCAAGGATTTAAAACTAAAATAAGATCATAGGAATGTAGTAATAGCTGTATCTCCCACACAAGGAGCAGAATGCATAAGGAAAAGCAAAACTTTTACTTTGTGATGCTTCCTAGTTGGAGGACATTTCTCATTTTGCAGAGGAGGCCTAAAGAGGTGAGGAGACTTGCTCACTGTCAAACATTTAGTTGACTATATGCTTCCGTTGAAAGAGATAGCCAAGAACTCCCTAATCCCAGTCCTATTCCATGCTGTATCTCTGGGAGTTGGTATTTTATTTTATTAATTTTTTTTTTTTTTGCGATATGCGGGCCTCTCACTGTTGTGGCCTCTCCCGTTGCAGAGCACAGGCTCCAGACGCGCAGGCTCAGCAGCCATGGCTCACGGGCCCAGCCGCTCCGCGGCATGTGGGATCTTCCCGGACCAGGGCAAGAACCCACGTCCCCTGCATTGGCAGGCGGACTCTCAACCACTGCGCCACCAGGGAAGCCCTGGGAGTTGGTATTTTAAATTAAACACAGAGAGAGATAGATGATTGGATGGATGGATGGATAGAGATAGATAGATAGATAGATAGATAGATAGATAGATCTCCTAGCCTTCATGGAGCTTACAGTCTTTTGAGAAAATGACTCTGTGTGTGTGTGAAAGAGAGAGAGAGAAAGAGAGGTGGATGGTTGGTTTGATGGTTTTTACAAAGTAACCATTCTAAATTCATTCACTGAATATAACCATAGTCTGTTGTGTCTTCGTGGATGGATTATCTAGTTAGAGGATTTTCCTTAAGAAATTTGTAAGCTGTCTCACAGGAAAGAAATCTTGTCTTCTACCTCTCCACCATCACCAGCTCCCTCCTTCTCTGCCCCATAGTCCAATGTAATTTGATGATGATCCACCATTTGGGATTCTCTTCCTCATTAGTCATCTCCAATAGCCAGAACAGGTTCCTGCTGTTTGTGTGTGGATTTACATTTCATTAAATGTTATACAGGATTATTACACAACCTTTACTATCCCTATCAATGACAAAATACCTCATTATTTTTCCATATAAAATTTTGCTATTATCTTTTTTTTTTTTTGCTATTATCTTTTATGAATGACTCTTAGATAGGTAAAGAATATAGGGAAAATTCTAACATTACATTCAAATTTGAAATGTGTTACCATTGTAACAAAATAAGCAAGTGTTAGGCCATGACTTATTACCATGAGAAAAACATTATCAATTTTAGCATATGTCTATTTAGTGTCCCAGAATTTTAAGTGAATCATAACCAGACCACTACATGTCCTACTGTGTGTTCCAGCTTGCAGGGTTCATCAGTATATTTAGTTAATGATCTAAAGTGAAATATTTCCAAATAGCACCATTCACCTTGCATATGTGCCCAATTCTTGTTTGTTTTTTAAACACTTTCTTTTGTATAGTAGAGAACACATCTTGCCCTCCATTCACAGGGCTTTTGCTTCTTTTGCTAGTAGCTGTGGTCATGGATTTGCACTATTCCCTCTCTGGCTTAGTCCACCCTTGTGACCAAGGTCATGAATATGCAACACAGCAAGTGTGAGGTCAGGGATAGAGAACAGAGCAAAATAATTGACCATTAATGAGACTGGACCCATGACTTGGGCCTCGTTAGATCTGTGCTTTACTGGACTGAGTTTTAAGTCACAGGCAGCCAACAGTTATACAGACTCAAGGACCAAGTATGTGAATTCAGATTCTAAAATGCCCAACGGGATAAGATTATAGTTTTTGTGCTTTAGGTGTTTATGCTAAATTTAAACTTTTTTTTAAAACAATGTAGCTGACCTACTGAGCAATGTATTCTCTAAGCCATATTATTTTGGAAATTCCTGAGTCACCATTTTCCCCATTAATCCAAAAGTCAAGTGCAAAAGTAGCTTTAATCAACATCCAAACAGTAACCAGCAACTTCTCATTTCTACCACATGTGCTAGAGTGGGGGTCATACCAGAGAGCAGGTCTAAGACATCCATGCAACAATAGGCATTTAGCAGCTTATAGATGATTTAACAACTAGTCATCTGAGGGCTGTGTAGCCACAGTGGTAAGCTGGAATGGCAGGTTTTGGGGTGACTCAGTTTGCCTGAAGGGCAGAGCCAGTGATCGGCACAAACTGGTACTTTCACTGAGGTCTTGATATGCAGAAAACTGGGCCATAATGATAAATCGGAGAAACTGATGCTGACTGTGGATTATACCAAAGAATGGGCCTCACCAATTCCAACAGAATTAAGATTTATTTTGGTAACTGTGTGGTTTGGTTTTGAATCATAATGAATAGCCTTTATCCTGCCTTCTGGAGCCATGATGTTCAATACAGTAGCCACTAGCTACATGTGGCTATTTAACTCAAAATAATTAAAATTTAAAAATGTAGTTCCTTCGTTTCACTAGCCACAGTCAAGTACTCAGTAGGCCCCCATGGCTCGTGGTTACGTGTTGGACAGCATAGAACATTTCCATCATCACAAGTTTTATTGGACAGCACAATTCTAGAGATTTAAAAAAAGGAAGGAGCATCATGTTTGCCTGGATCAAGAATCCTGAGGGTTCCAAATTTTTAGTACCACATCCATTATTCTTTGTTCATCCCAATGAGTTTGTTCCCTTCTGATAAGTGCAGCACACAGTCAGTCACCCAAATTAGCTTCATCCTGTCACTTCTCTGCTCAGAAACTTTCAGAGGCTCCCCAATGCCTGCAGGAGATAAAATGCAAAGTCCTTGTGCCTAGCATTCAAAGCCCTTCAACAGTCTGTTGATCTACTTTTTCAGCATGACTTTTGTTATTCTACAAATATGAATTCTCTGCCTCAGACAAATTGGTTTACTCTCTGACCCCTGAATACTCATTCTGCCCTCCCAACTCACTGCCTTTTCCATGCCATTCTCAGTGTCCAGATCCTCACCACCACCAATCTAAATCCTACCAGTCCTTCATGTCCTCTTTAAATCACACATCTTTCAAATTTTCCCGATTATCATAGCTCTGAATGGTACTTCCTCTCTTCTGAATTCCTACACCTCTTACCCATTTCTACTTGATATTATCTTTTCATGTATTTTATCTCCTCAACCAGGTAGTAGCAGAAGCTACCATCTTATACTCTGAGCTCAGCACAGTACCTGATAATAAATATCAATAGATTATTTAATTGATGAGCGGTGAGCTCAATTCACTACTGGGCTAGAGAGGATATGAGAAGTGAATTTTCCAAAGTAGAGAGAAAAGGAAAAGGAAGTTGTTTGCTTTAATACTACCACTGAAACTACCACCAGAAATGAGTCTCCCTAGATTTGGTGGCAGATCATACTTCCTCAGGAATAGGCCAGACTGTTCCTGCTTTGATCCTGACCTGTACCCTTCTACAGCCCTGAGCACGTATGGACCTGGGCTGATCCTTCCTCCTTCTGCAATTCTTTCCCCACTTTCACATGACTGGATCCATTCCCTGCTTCCTATATGGAGAAAATATGGCCAAAGGCAAGTTGTAGTTGAACAGAAAAACTGGAACTATCTCTGTCTAAGTCCAGTGAAGATGCTTCTTGAGTCTTATTCATCCTAAGTAGAGACTCCGAGTCATTGGCTAATAAACCAACACTAGGCATCACAACAAGATGACTGGATCATTTGGTCCCTGAAAAGGTTTGCCTTCAGGAGAGTTTTTAAGCTGTACAACTGAGTAGTGGTGTGCCCCCTTTCTTCTCACATCCTCCTCTATAAACCAAAACGAAAGAAATTTTGTCTTATTTCAGCGAAAGGCTTGGTTATTTTTATTGTTTTGACAAAGAAAACAGTTATTTCCCAAGAAGAGGGTAATATTGTGGCATATTATTTGCCAGGTTAAATGACTATTTCCTTGGCCAGTTAACCACACAGACTCAGCCATCTCATCTGTAAAATGGGTGTAATAACAAAACCTCAAGCACTTGTGTGAGGGTTACATGCGAGAAAAGAATGTCGAATTAGTTTGTAAACAATAAATACCTAGCTAGACAAATACAAGTTGTGGTTGTTTGTAATATCTAAAACATCAATCAGCTAAATATGGCAAAGGTCAGATAGAAGGCAATTCGGAACCAGTCAGGGAATCTGAAGCAGTCTAACAGTTCAGCAGTGGGAAGATCCAAAGTCTCCCATCTTTCCACGCCCCCAACAGGCTGGTGCCCAGGGCAACAAGCCCTCGCAGACTCATTCCCTCCACCATGCCAGTGGAATGCTGCTGAGTCATCACTGTCTTCTAGAGCAACCGAAGAGATTTGTGACTCAGAGAACTGATTTATAGTTTCACGTTTCACTGCTCTAGCTCTTCTCTGCCACACAAAGTTTCCTAGTTGCACCTGTTTCACACAACGTTTGAAACCCAGGAAATGACCTCAAAACCGAATAGCAGCGAAATAGAGAAGTCATGTTTTAAATGGCCTATTGACATAGTGATTCTAATAGAGGTATTTCTGACTTTCAAATCCTAAAGAAAGGTTGAGAACTGAACAGAGCCGTTCAGGACTTTGTATACACCTGTAGGAACTTTGTATTTTGGGGTACTTTGAGACTAGAGCATGCATTTCAACCTGTGCTTTGTATGGTGATACCACAGGCTGCCACAGAGCCATTTTTACTTTCTAAACTCTGCTGCTTGTAACATTTGCTAGGTAGCCAGCTGGGTTGGGGGTTAGGTGCTGCAAAAGTCATGGAACAAGCTTTTCTTTCTGTGAAAGAGCACCATACTCTGAACAAGTCCATTCATACCTGTTTTAATCAGACGAAGAAAAGAACCAAATTTTTAGGAACCAGCCTAAAAGTTGCACAGTGAGAAATGAAGATATATCCATGATTATTCTTTTTTTTTTTTTTTTTTTTTTTGCGGTACACGGGCCTCTCACTGTTGTGGCCTCTCCCGTTGCAGAGCACGGGCTCTGGACGCGCAGGCTCAGCGGCCATGGCTCACGGGCCCAGCTGCTCTGTGGCATGTGGGATCTTCCCGGACCGGGGCACGAACCCGTGTCCCCTGCATTGGCAGGCGGACTCTCAACCACTGCGCCACCAGGGAAGCCCCATGATTATTCTTTATTAGCATTTTGCAATACCCTAAAAAATACTTTGGAATGATACGAAAAAATTATAATTGTATAACTACTTACCCTTTCATTTGTTTGTTACTCATCTCAAAAAATTAGCTTCTTTGGGACTTCCCTGGTGGTCCAGCCGTTAAGACTCCACACTCCCAATGCAGGGGGCCCGGGTTCAATCCCTGGTCAAGGAACTAGATCCCGCACGCCGCGACTAAGAGCCTGCATGCTGCAACTAAAAGATCCTGTATGCCACAATGAAGACCCTGCACGCGGCAGTGACCTGGCACAGCCAAATACATAAATAAAATTTTTTAAAATTAGCTTCTTTGCACTACATTGTAAATAAACTACACTTCAGTTTAAAAAATTCTTTTTAAAAATTAGCTTCTCTGAGCTCTTTTGGGAATAAGAAAGGGAACCACTGCTAGCCTGAAGAAGACGTAAGTAAAGAAACTATGATAAGGCTTAACAACAGGAAAGTGTCAGCAATTTAAACGAAGGTCAAAGATTTTAAACAAGCTGTACAGATAAGGCCTAGCACAGGGAACAATTCAGGACAGCCAATCCCTAAATGGAATCACAAAGTCCAAAGCAAAGTCATCTAGAGATTTTCCACAGTCACTCGGAGGCCTTGTAAATGATAACATTCCTCTGATCCCCTTAATATGATTAATCTTTCATTAAAATGTTTTCAAAGGTCAAAGGAAAGATCAGTCTAGTAAGACCCTAAAGGCGGCTCTGTCCTGAACTTGTACTTCTTGGAACTTAGTTTTCTTACCTGAAAAATGGGAAAGGGGACCCAGATAGACTTTCTCTGGTGCCTCCCTGATTTAGAATTTTATGATTCTAAATATTTTGCTTGTGAAATTTGTGAGGAACTTGTGCAGAATTCCCTAGTACCTAGGAGACCCCTGGAGATGTGAATGTAAATAGAGCTAAGGTCATAGGGGACTTGACTCAAGAGTTACATCTTTTTATAAATGGTAAAAATTCAGATCATTATAGAGTTCCTACTTTGTTGAATGATACTCAGTTAAAATACTTAGAACAGACTAGGCCATGCCTACTCCCACTGACAGATCAATCCTGGACATTTATTTCCAAAAATAGCCAAAAATGATCAAAAGCTGGGAAGAGGACATTATCTCTTTACAAAGACCAGAAAAGCAACAATAAAAGGGGAAAGTGAGCAATTTTGAGTGTCACATTTTTTAAAAAAACATTTTCTTCTAAATATTTATATTCTTCAAAGAACATGATAGAATACATACAAAGGAAAGCTTGGAGATAAGCCCTGCTATTTCAAAAGATTAATGTCCCATAATGATGATATTTCCTTAATTTAAAAATAAAAAGTGAAGACAATTCAAATAGAAAAAAAAAATTGTGGTGTTGAAAAAAGAAACTATAGAAACTATAGACTCTCCATAAGTATTGGTTGATTGATTTTCTTGGAACTCAAAAGACCCCTTCACATCCAAGTTCTTCTTTCTACCTCTGTCCTAATTATTGTTCATTCATTCCTTCAATAAATTTTTATTGAGCTCATGGAAATGAAATTCACTGAACACTGTGAATATGAAGATAAATTTGATAGGCCCCGTCCTTGAGGAGCTCACAATTTAGTGAGCTACTTTTCTGACCACCAAAAGTAGCAGGTTTGGTATGTACTAGGATTGAAGTAAACTCAGAGGAATATTTTGTGGCACACTGATTCATATTAAGATAAACCTGGGATACACTTTACAGTAAACCTAACTTCTTGGTAAATGGGGACTCTCCCTCCAGCATGAAAATAAATGTAAAAGTGACTTTAAAAGCTTAAGGCAGGGCTTCCCTGGTGGCGCAGTGGTTGAGAGTCCGCCTGCCGATGCAGGGGACGCGGGTTCGTGCCCCGGTCCGGGAAGATCCCACAGGCTGCAGAGCAGCAGGGCCTGTGAGCCATGGCCACTGAGCCTGTGCTCCCGTTGCAAGCTTAAAGCACTACATGCAGAAGAGGTAAGCCTAAATATAACGACACAGCTACATTATGGTCTAACTTCTTTGCAGCAGAATCAAATATTAGAGCTGAAAGGAAATCTGGAAATCATCTAATTCAATCCTCTCATTCGACAGAATAGAAAACTGAGGTCCAGGGAACAGAGGGGCTTAGCCAAGAATTTCCAGTTTGTTAGTGGCACAGTCAGAGCTCTTATCTCACATTATGATCTGACTTGACACCAAGAAGTTATGGTACATATTTCCTATACCATACACATTGCAAAAGAAATATGATGTACTGTTTCTTTGAGTAGGTATTTTTATAATGAGTTGCTCATTTGGAAGTTCAGATATTTGCTCATTTGGCAAACATCTTTAGAGATGACTACTAGCCGCCTACAGAAAGAAAACCATAGGGCTTCCCTGGTGGCGCAGTGGTTGAGAATCTGCCTGCTAATGCAGCGGACACGGGTTTGAGCCGTGGTCTGGGAGGATCCCATATGCCGCGGAGCAACTAGGCCCGTGAGCCACAACTACTGAGCCTGCGCGTCTGGAGCCTGTGCTCCGCAACAAGAGAGGCCGCGATAGTGAGAGGCCCGCGCACCACGATGAAGAGTGGCCCCCGCTTGCCACAACTAGAGAAAGCCCTTGCACAGAAACGAAGACCCAACACAGCAAAAATAAATTAATTAATTAATAAACTCCTACCCCCACCATCTTAAAAAAAAAGAAAACCACAGCTTTTCTCTTTTTTGATCAAGGCTTTGAGTAAAAGCCTAAGAAGCAGCAATAAACAGCAACTGGCAACTATAGCCTTAGATCAGAGAACAACTTTTACACTGGTACAGAGCAGACACCACTACAAGTTGTAAAACCTCAGGAAAGACCATTAATAGCATAATCTTGGAAACAGGAATATACACTAGTTCAATCACAAAAATCATTAGATCATCCAAGCCATATTGTGTCAAAATCAGAGAGGATAAAATCACATTTAAATGAAATGGCAGTTCTAAGAAATCCAGAGGATTTCATTTTCTTAGCTAGATTCTTACAGTAGTGAGAATAACCAAGTAACATTTCTTCTCTGCTAACTTTCTCTGTAGGACACTAATGGAAAATTATGTTCAGAGACAACTTAGTTCCCTTAATTCCTATACCTTCCTTCAATTATACAATAAAGCTCCCCAAATGCTTGACCCATCTCACACTACAGCATCAGCTCCAGAAGATGAGGTGTTACTCTAGCAGAAAAACACGGGCTTGGGAGACAGACAACCTAGATTCTGTTCTGTGCTCTGCTCCTCAGTTGCTGTGTGACTGCAGGAGGGTCCATTGACCCTCCTGGAACTCAGACTGTTTCACTGTAGTGAGGGATTAGAGGAACCCAGACTACACACTAGGCAGACTATGGTACCAGATCTGGCACGTTTGACAGGTTATTACACTAAGCCTTCTCCTCCATCTAGCAGAGTTTTTCCTCAGGACACAAGAAGTTCCCAGTCGGTCTACCCAGGAGCTAACCATTGGCTCTCAGGTCAGTGCCTGTTAAGTTACCCTCGTCCGTCCCGTAGCCCCCAGGCCGGCTCCTGGCGCGTCCCTCAGGCCCCTCCTGTTCGGCCGCGGCGGAAAACCCGCGGGACCACAGGAGGGAAATGGAAACGGACCCTTCTGAAACAAAAGTGCCCACAAGGATGCTTGTCGGGCGGCTGGGCCTCCGCTCGTAAACAGGAAGGGTCATCTCGGAGGCGGATCGAGTCAGGTTTTGGAGATAAGGAGAGGTTTTTCTTATTTCACCAGTGGCAACTGTTTCTCACAACGTGCCGGATGAACCGTAACGAGCGCGGCCTCAACAAGCCAGGAGGCAGGGCGAGAGTGGTTTGAGATCGCCCCTCGGAAAATTAATTAATTAATAAACTCCTACCCCCACCATCTTAAAAAAAAAGAAAACCACAGCTTTTCTCTTTTTTGATCAAGGCTTTGAGTAAAAGCCTAAGAAGCAGCAATAAACAGCAACTGGCAACTATAGCCTTAGATCAGAGAACAACTTTTACACTGGTACAGAGCAGACACCACTACAAGTTGTAAAACCTCAGGAAAGACCATTAATAGCATAATCTTGGAAACAGGAATATACACTAGTTCAATCACAAAAATCATTAGATCATCCAAGCCATATTGTGTCAAAATCAGAGAGGATAAAATCACATTTAAATGAAATGGCAGTTCTAAGAAATCCAGAGGATTTCATTTTCTTAGCTAGATTCTTACAGTAGTGAGAATAACCAAGTAACATTTCTTCTCTGCTAACTTTCTCTGTAGGACACTAATGGAAAATTATGTTCAGAGACAACTTAGTTCCCTTAATTCCTATACCTTCCTTCAATTATACAATAAAGCTCCCCAAATGCTTGACCCATCTCACACTACAGCATCAGCTCCAGAAGATGAGGTGTTACTCTAGCAGAAAAACACGGGCTTGGGAGACAGACAACCTAGATTCTGTTCTGTGCTCTGCTCCTCAGTTGCTGTGTGACTGCAGGAGGGTCCATTGACCCTCCTGGAACTCAGACTGTTTCACTGTAGTGAGGGATTAGAGGAACCCAGACTACACACTAGGCAGACTATGGTACCAGATCTGGCACGTTTGACAGGTTATTACACTAAGCCTTCTCCTCCATCTAGCAGAGTTTTTCCTCAGGACACAAGAAGTTCCCAGTCGGTCTACCCAGGAGCTAACCATTGGCTCTCAGGTCAGTGCCTGTTAAGTTACCCTCGTCCGTCCCGTAGCCCCCAGGCCGGCTCCTGGCGCGTCCCTCAGGCCCCTCCTGTTCGGCCGCGGCGGAAAACCCGCGGGACCACAGGAGGGAAATGGAAACGGACCCTTCTGAAACAAAAGTGCCCACAAGGATGCTTGTCGGGCGGCTGGGCCTCCGCTCGTAAACAGGAAGGGTCATCTCGGAGGCGGATCGAGTCAGGTTTTGGAGATAAGGAGAGGTTTTTCTTATTTCACCAGTGGCAACTGTTTCTCACAACGTGCCGGATGAACCGTAACGAGCGCGGCCTCAACAAGCCAGGAGGCAGGGCGAGAGTGGTTTGAGATCGCCCCTCGGAGTGCCACGTGCCACGGCAAAGGAACTCAGTATTGTTCTTAAAGCAAACCCTTGCCTCCCGTCCCTCCGAGGGGAAAAGAATAGGCGAGCCTCAAGCCTAAGCTTTTCAAGCGCGCGCGGGCAGGCGGGGCGGGGCGCGGGCCGAGGGCACTATATCTCCCGGCGGAGGAGCACACAGCAGCTCTTGCCTTCCACGCCCCAAAACGCGCTGCTCTGGGGCCGGTTGTTTAGTTGGCGCTGCCGAGGCTGCTTTCCTCGTTCAGTTTGACAAGGATGCTCTGATTGGCCAGCGCGACCCCGCAGTAGTTGGCCGGAAAGAGTCGAGGCGCCTGATTGGCCGCGCCGCACCTGCAATGCGTCAAGCCGCAGTGGGCGTGAATGCCCGTGGCTGGAGGGGCAGCCGGCCGCCTTCTGGAGGGAGCGGCTCCGCCTAGGGACGCCATCTTTACTAGTGGCAGCCGGGACGTCCCGGACGCAAAGGGGTTTTTCACGGCGCTCTTGGGCCAGTAGAAAAAGGCTTTGCGACAGAAGTTTTGTGGAGGGGTTTTTTTTCCCCTTTTTCCATTGCGGTGGGTTGTTTCGGTTTTGCTCAGGTGCCAGGGAGGTGGTGGGGGTAGAATTCGAGGGCTCCCGGCTCAGGGCCGAGTGGCCATCCAGGAAGGAGGGGGTCTGACAGGACGTTTAGCCGCCGCTTCCCGAAAACCGCTGGGTCTGCGTTCTGTCGGCGAGCGCGGGGAGTGTGATTTGACTCCTCTCCATTTCTAGAAGCAAAAGGGAGATTTGCTTCCTGGGCATCTTGCTCGGGCTGGAAAGCAGTTCTAGAAAGCTCTCCCGAATACGTCATGGTTCTTGCTCATGCTGTGCGCCTGCAGGGAATGCGTTTTTTGTGTTTTAGAGCTGTAAATCCAGTAGCCGTCTTGGAAACTATTTACCGGCTCCAGGGACAGTGGCCTGCAGGAGCAAAACGGAGCTTGCCTGACAGACATGCTACGAGACGTTGGCTGAAAATTATTTTGATCTTACCAGTTTAGTTGCCTTTTTAGGCAACTAGAGTGTGTGTGTGTGTGTGTGTGTGTGTGTGTGTGTGTGTGCGCGCGCGCATCCGGCTTTCATTCGTCTCTGATATCCACACCTGCAAAAAAGAGAAAAACCCTCTTCTTATCTTTTACTGCAGCAGAAGTGGTCGTTGTTCAGGACTCTCTTCAGTGGATATGGGTGAAAAGAAAGGCTATGTTCCCTGGGTGAATTAGAGCTGAAGAAACGGGAAAAGGCCATGGTTGTCTTGGATTAGCGGGAGTGATATCTCTGTTGGTTTTATTTGAGCTGCGTAGGTGCAAATTCGGTGTAGTGTGGGTATCCAGAGGTGAATTCTGGAGCTGCCTTGGTGTGGGTGTTGCCATGGCTACAGGGAGAGGTAGTTGGTGAGTTACAGGGGCCAATAAACCCAGCAAGGCCAGGCCTCTCCCTTGAATGAAGCCTTAGTATTAACTATCCAAGTTTATGTATCCTGGCTTTCACCGTTCCCATCCCGGTCCAAGTATCCTGGACTGATCATTACAGGCACACGAGGGTCTTGTATTGATTCCTGTATTGACTAATACAGGCGCAGTCAGTGCCTTGTATGGGTTTTGTAGTTAGAGGCTGCATACGGGAGCATAATTTTGGAACCATTTGCCATACAATTTGATGTGTAAGTTATTGCTACTCTTACCTCATCATACCGAGTTTGAACATTTAATCATTGGCTTTTTATGCCTTTTCCCGTAGGCAAACCATCACTTTACCTTAGGGTGCTTTCTGCCTAAAACTTACACTCCATTTTACTGTGTATCAATATAATACCAGAGCACTGAGTTCATGGACATTGCAAAAGAAAGACAGTTGCAGCTTTGCATAATCGCTGTATAGCAACAACCACTCGTGCCTTTGTGGAACATGCAGTAATTCAGTGTTCTTTGGCAGCTGCAGTGCTGGGAGTCTGCCACTTGGCTTGCTGTGTGAGGTAGAGCAAAGGACTTCATCTTCCAGAGTCTTGGTTTCTTCTGTAGTATGAAGAGAATCAAGTCTGTTTCCCAGTCCTTGTGACGATTGCATGAGTTGGGAATGTGCCAGCACTATGTAAATTGTAGAACTATTGACATAATGATATTCAATTACTAAAGCATTTATTGAGTGCCAATAACTGTCTAACATTGTGAGAGGAAGATTTTCCTTCAGTATTTTCTGCTTTGTGGGGTGAACAGATTGACAAACTCAGATCTAAAATAAACCTTAAATAGCATCGTTTTTTTTCTTAATTGAAGGCATAGTATTAATGTAGCCTTATTAGCATGCAGGCCAGATTTGAGGGCCCTTAGGGTGACTAGCACATCAGTTTGCCTTGGTCTTTCCTGGTTTTAGCATCAAAGGCTCATGTCCTAGAAAGCCCCTCTGTCCCAGGCAAACCAGGACATTTGGTCACCCTTGGTTTGTTTTCATTCCCACAAGATGGGAGGATGAACAGAATAGGAAATGAAGATTCCTACTATATAGAGGCGATTAGGTTTCCCTGCAGCTGGAGGCTACTGGACTCAAGAAAAGGGATGTCCTTGTGTAAGGTAAGTGGGCTGACGCCTGAAACTCAGCATGTCCAAATTCAAACATAATTTTATCCATCTTTATTGTTCTTCCTTCTCTCAGTCCCCACACAGGGCCTGCCTGCCTGCCTTCCTTCCTTCCTTCCTTCCTTCCTTCCTCTCTTCCTCTGTTTTCTTTCTTTTCTATCTTTCTGTTTTGGAATTTTCTTATTCAGTTCTAATCTTTATCTCTGGTAAAGGCTCTCCTAAAGATTTCGTCACTTTGGAGCGCAGAAATTCTTTTTTATGCCATGGACCCCTTTGTTAGTCTGATGAAGCCTAATGCTGCTATGGTTCATTGCTGTATTCATAATTGAAGGCATGCTACATTTCACTTGGAGGTTAGTGAAAAGAGATGTTCTACTTTTCCATCCAAGTTCATGGACCTGAATTGTCTCCATATAGGCCAGGTTCAGAACCCCACTCCTCCATTGCCCCACTGTAGTTCTCTTTCCACCCTGTCCTCTTTTATACTCTTTCACCTTTAGATTCTTTTTTTTTTTTAATAAATTTATTTATTTTTGGTTTTGTTGGGTCTTCGTTGCTGCGTGCAGGCTTTCTCTAGTTGTGGCGAGCGGGGGCTCCTCTTCGTCGCTGTGTGCGGGCTTCTCATTGCAGTGGCTTCTCTTTGCTGCAGAGCACGGGCTCGAGGCAGGCAGGCTTCAGTAGCTGTGGTGTGCAGGCTCTATAGCGCAGGCTCAGTAGTTGTGGCGCATGGGCTTAGTTGCTCCATGGCACGTGGGATCTTCCTGGACCAGGGCTCGAACCCATTTCCCCTGCAGTGGCAGGCGGATTCTTAACCACTGCACCAGCAGGGAAGTCCCACCTTTACATTCTTGCCATTATATGTTACCACCATAGTTCAAGACACTGTGGCTGTTTTCCTAACTATTGCAAAAATTGTTCTCCCACCCCTAGTTCCATCTTACGCCCAGCTGACGGAGTAGTTTTTCTAAAGCACATATATGACTATATAATTTCCCGCCTCAACCTCCCATGGCTTCCTATGGCCTCTAGCCTTAAGTGCAGTTTCCTCAGGAATTCCTTCAGGGCCCTCCATAATCTGATCTTTCAGTCCTAATAATCTACTACCCTTTGCAACTCCTAAATTTTGGCCGTACGAAGTGTTCTTTAATCTTTGTGCTTTTTCCCCTTCATCTTAGATTCACGTTGCTCTCTGGGCCTCCATTTCTGATTTCCATCATCTCTGCCTAGCAGAGTTCTAACATCCTTAAAGACTTCTTTCAAATGCAAAGTTAGCTAAGATAACCTCTTCCTCCACTGGACTCCCTCAGTGCTTTATTTTACCCTCTTCTGTTCTTACTGTCTACTTTATTATGAGTATTTGATTACTCATTCCATAAATGTTTTTCAAGTATCTGTTTTGAGTGTGGCCCTGTACTAGGGGCCATGCGGATATAAAATAAAACTGATTCGAACCTTGGTTTTTAAAGGACTTGTATTTTGGGTTGGGAGGTAATGTGAACCTAAGTAACATTTTTTTCAAGGTAAAAGAAAACAAGTATTTCAGGCATCCAGAGGGAGAACTCACTTTGCTAGAGGGATGAGAGAAAGCTTTGTGGAGGAGGTGGCATCCAAGCTAGCTTGGAGGATCAGTGACTTATATGGATGTACATGGGGAAGGCATTCACACAGAGGGAATACCAGGAACAAAGCTACCAAGCTGAAAAGAGAAGGGTATGTTAGGGAAGGGGAAGTAGTTTCCTCTGTTATTAAGGGGCCTCTTGGGAGACAGGCTGGTGGCAGGTTGGTTAAGGCTAGATAGAGAATGGCCACACATTCCAGGCCAGAAGATAAGATGATGCCGTTGCATGGAATCCATTGAAGAGTTTTGACAAGAGACTGACAGAATCAGAGGTGAGTTCAGAATAATTATGTGGCAGCAAAGTGGGAGGTGAATTTTACAGTGATACTGTAGACAGGGAGACTAATGAAAGTGATAAGAATAATGGCATATATTTATTGAGCCCTTACAAAATGCCGTGCAATATCCTTCCTTGCAGTATCTCATTTATAGCTCATGAAAACCTTATTATTCACTCCTTTTCACAAATAAGGAAATTAAGGTTAGAGAGGAATAACTAACCTCTAAGTTACAAGAGGTTAGTTATAATAACTAAGTTATAAGAATAACTTATCCAACTTCACCCATGGTGACAGAGTTGGAAGTTGAACCCATTTACTGTATGCAGTAGTTGGTCCATGAATTACCCTTAATCTGAAAGTGTTAGCAGTGGAATTAGAGGAGAAGATCCAAGAAATGATATATATTTTTAAATTGTCTTTATTATGTTTTGGCTGTGTCAGGTCTTAGCTGTGTCATGTGGGATCTTTTGTTGCAGTGTGGGTTTTCTCTCTCTAGTTGTGGCGTGCAGGCTCCAGGGCACGTGGGCTCTGTTGTTGAGGTGTGTGAGCTCAGTAGTTGTGGTGTGCGGGCTTAGTTGCCCTGCAGCATGTGGGATCTTAGTTCCCCGACCAGGGATCGAACCCGTGTCCCCTGCACTGGAAGGTGGATTCTTCACCACTGGACCACCAGGGAAGTCCCCGATACTTCTTAAATTATAGTATTTTATGTACTTTAAGTTTGAAGCGAAGAATGAAAAAGCAGCAAATATCACTGTGGTTGGGCTGAATTCCTGGACTGTCTGTCTTCTCCAACGTTGGTTTCATCATGTATCTCCTACATATTTTTCTATATGAAGGAAATAAGACCGGTAAGCAAAATATGTTGCTACAGTTTTGCCTCACTTTACGAAAACTCATGATATCAAAATGGGGAAAGGATATAGATGCTAGTTGGGCTTGGCCTTCTGCTTGGACTCCTCAGAACCTCATAGAGGAAAAGTGCCAACAGCAGTGGCCTGGAGGTGTACCAAGTTATGCTTCCAAATATTCCTGTTGATTGATTGGGCATGTTTCTGAATGTGAACTAGAATTTTTCAGTGCATTTGCCTTCGGGTGAAAGACCTTGGGTAGTACCTGCTTAAAGATATTTAATGGTTTCAGAGCACTGGAGGAGTGATTTTCCTATGCTCTGGTCAAGTCAGCATACCCCTGGCCCCCCACCGTGCCCCTCCAAAAAATACACTAGCAATAAGGAGGAAGAGCATCAAGAACAACTGCCCTTCAAGAACCACTGGATTATTTTGTGTTTCCCTTGGTACTGTCTTCCCAATCACCAAAGACCGTAAAAAGAGGAGTATTTATTCCAATCCCTTCTATTCCACCTCTCGCTACCCTTTGTACTTCTGGTCTTTTCCTGATTATAGATGGCAAAATTAAACGCTGTATATGTCAAAGATCCTTAAACCTAGGAAAGGCTTTTCATCGTCAGTAGTTCTAGTATACATTTTATAATACACTGACTACCTTTTCCCTTTTGCTAATGTTCTTATATCATTTTGTGTGTTTTTATCATTCTCATTAGATCATAAGTTCCTTAAAAACAGAAATTACGGGCTTCCCTGGTGGCGCAGTGCTTGAGAGTCCGCCTGCCGATGCAGGAGACGCGGGTTCG
>NW_006799727.1:1123230-1133483 GCF_000442215.2 Lipotes vexillifer
ATGCCGCGGAGCGGCTGGGCCCGTGAGCCATGGCCGCTGAGCCTGCGCGTCCGGAGCCTGTGCTCCGCAAATGGGAGAGGCCACAACAGTGAGAGGCCCGCATAACGCGAGGAAAAACAAACAAACAAACAAACAAACAAACAAAAAAAACAGAAATTACCTTAAAAAAAAATTCCTACCACCTGCACAATTGTCCTGCATGTAGTAATCACTCAGTCTTGATTTGTCATTTTTCTCCTCTTTTTTTCTGATTTTTCTAGTCAACACTTATCTCTGATGACAGCATTGAAAAATTTAATGATACTCTAGAAAAAGGAGATTCATTCAAGGTTCATTCAGCAATGTTTATTAAATTCATTCTGTATGTCAGATACCCTTGAATGTGAGTGCTTATTACCCTCTCCTGGGGTCATGCTTATTAGTGGTTTTGGGGTCATCAACACCTTTGCGTGTCTAATAAAAGCCATAGAAACCTCCCAGAAAAACATACACAAAATAATTCTGCAACTCTTGTTATAGAGTCTAGACTTTCAGACTCGATCAAAATCAAAACATTTAAAATCTAAAAATCCTCTTCAGTGGGATGTGTTTAGGCCTTACCACTGTATGATCACATATGATCTATCTATGTAGATAACTATACACATAGGCATTCATATGTAGTTTAGTTGATCAACCGTATATGTAGCACTAAGGGAACTATTTCAGTACTCGAACTGATTGTTGTTTTTAATCATAAGACTTTAAAGCAAAAAATGGCCATCTTTTTGCTACTGGAATTTGGGAGGCAAAATACATTATAGGATTGTTTTTTTCATTTAGATAAGAGTTGTAATTTGTCACTTATGCAAGCATTTTTCAAATTATAATATGCCATATTGGTAAATCTAGTCTTTGAAGTTTTTAAGTTCTGGTCTCTCTTTTGTTTTAAAGTCTGTACAACCTGAAATATATACAATTAAAGTCAGCTAAGACCTGGAGTACGTAAATAAGATTTTTCACAGAACATTTTCCTGTGAGATTTAGTACAATTGATGTTTTGATCAAAGTTTGTTTATTATCCTGAAAAAGTATTTTCATTGAAGAGAATGAGTGGTGATTGCCTGAGTTATTTCAGAACAGGTTACCAGTGGGTTTTTTGGTATTACTTCCCTTGTGCTGCTCTTCCTAATTAACATCAGGTTTGCTAAATTTTATTGCAGAAAGACTGATAAAGAGAAACCCTGTCATCTGGAACCTGAGATTTATGAATTTGTATAAAACTTGTATGTTTAAAATGTACAGAGAGGGAACACAAGCTGTCATTTGAGAGTTCTTCTCTGTGTGAATAATTAATGATGGTATAACTGGATACCAAACAAAATTTACAGCTGTCTACAACTCTTTACCTCTACCTGGAAACTTGTTGCGATGATTATTATTTCAGGAAGACAAGGTTGCTGAGATTTCCCAAAAGGATGCAATTCCAAGTGGCCTTTAGGAATCCAGTATGACAGATTTCTTTGTTGTTGGATGAAGTCTATTTTAAATGGTAAAATGATCTGATTACAACATAAAGAATCTTCTACCCATAAAAAAGATCTATAGGTGGTGCAAGCTTCATCAATATCATCAGTGAACATTATTGAGGTTCTTACCTGGGCAAGGCACTGTGGGAGTACCGAGCTTGCAAAGAATTACACATAGCTCTGCCCTTTACATTCTCACAACTAAACTATAACCCACATGCAGGCAGGGACCATAGTTTTATTTAGTTAGTTATTTAGTTAGTTACACTTACGTTTGCTTATACCCTCAATACTTACAACCAAGTCTGGCATATAATAGTCTGCTAAATAAATGTATGTTGAACATCTGAATCAATAACTATTAAAATAGTTGGAGAGGAAAAAGGAGAGTTAAATGAAAGAAGAAAAGCTATTTTGTAATGTAGCTTTTTTTTTTTTTTTTTTGCGGTACACGGGCCTCTCACTGTTGTGACCTCACCCGTTGCGGAGCACAGGCTCCGGACGCGCAGGCTCAGCGGCCATGGCTCGTGGGCCCAGCCGATCTGCAGCTGGGATCTTCCTGGACCGGGGCACGAACCCGTGACCCCTAGCATCAGCAGGCGGACTCTCAACCACTGCGCCACCAGGGAAGCCCTGTAATGTAGCTTTTAAAAGGGAAAATACTACATATGTTCTTTTAAAACCTTTATTATGTGATATTTGATACATATAAAATGTATAGTAAATGTAACTTATTAAGCATATTAAAATAAGCCCCAGTGAATTCACCACCTATTCAGATAATTAGAAAATTACCAATACTGTGGAAAATAACTTGTGTACTTCCCAATGCATCTTCCTGCCTCTCCCTCAGCCCAAACTGCATTCTCAATTCAGGGGTATTTTAACTTTGAGATGGATAAATCAGAAACAAGGATTTACAGAAAACAAATCTATGTGATTCTTTTTTTTTTTTTTTTTTTTGAGGTACGTGGGCCTCTCACCATTGTGGCCTCTTCTGCTGCAGAGCACAGGCTCCGGACGCGCAGACTCAGCGGCCATGGCTCATGGACCCAGCCGCTCCGCGGCATGTGGGATCTTCCCAGACCGGGGCACGAACCCGTGTCCCCTGCATCGACAGGCAGACTCTCAACCACTGCGCCACCAGGGAAGCCCTATGTGATTCTTTATTAAGAATTAATACATTTAGTAAGTGATTGAAAAATACATTTGTTAATAATCATATGGAAGATAATTTATTACAGGCTCTTTGAATACCATAAAAAAGTAGTAAGGGTTACTTCTGTGTGCTAAATCCTGGGGACATCAGAACAGCTTACCTATGCACTCAGAGAAGGCATATATTAGAGTTCACTTTTTTGTTTGTTTTGTCTTTCCTCCCCTCTTACGGTGTAAAGTAAATTTTGAAATGTCATTTTTTGGGGGAAATTTACTTTAAATTGCTTTTCTATTTGTCATGTATGTTTTCTATTTCATAGTCTCAAAACTGTCCTTAATCACTTGGGGTATGTTTTTACATCGATTCTTAGTGAAACTCTTCCTGTGAGTTGTCTGTGAAGAGACTTTAAGTTATAACACTGGTAAAGATTTACTAAAGCAGAACATAAAAGTAAAGAAGCAAGCCACAAACAGAATGGCGTTATAAAAAATTTATCTTATCAAATAAGAATCCTTACACCAATGTTTACTAGGAGCATCCTTTTCTACAATACATAGTATAGTGTATTATGTCTAGTATCATAAACTCAAATTCCAGAGAAATATAGTATTGTAAATGAATAGGATTTCTTTCCAGAACAATTTTCCCTTTTCATTAATCTTCCTACATCTGGTTTCCATTGTGGTTCTATATGCAGCCATCAAACAAGTTGTCTTTCTGATTTCTTTCTTTTAATTTTTAAAAATTTATTTATTTATTTATTTATTTATTTATTTATTTTTGGCTGAGTTGGGTCTTCGTTGCTGTCTGCAGGCTTTCTCTGTTTGCGGCAAGCGGGGGCTACTCTTTGTTACAGTGCGCGGGCTTCTCATTGCAGTGGCTTCTCTTGTGGAGCACAGGCTCTAGGTGCACAGGCTTCAGTAGTTGCGGCTCACAGGCTCAGTCGTTGTGGTGCACGGGCTTCGTTGCTCTGCGGCATGTGGGATCTCCCTGGACCAGGGCTTGAACCCGTGTCCCCTGCATTGGCAGGCGGATTCTTAACCACTGTGCCACCAGGGAAGTCCCTCTTTTAATTTTTTATTTGACATAATTTCAGACTTACAGAAAAGTTCCAAGAATTGTACAAAGAATCCCCATGTACCCTTTATTTCCCAAATGGTAACATTTACCACATTGGCGCATTCATATATGTTCTCTTGTGCTCCCTCTTTCTTGTGGCAGGCATGATAACCCTTTGTCCCTAAACATTTCAGTGTATAATTCTAGAAATAAGGTCATTCTATTACATATTACATAACTATAGTACAATTATCAAAATCAGGAAAAGGACATAACATTGTCCCATATTGTCCAATCTACAGTCTTCATTCAAAATTTGCAAATTGTCCCACTGCTGTTCTTTATAGCAAAGTAAAATCCCAGATCATGCATTGCATTTAAGTGTCATGTCTCTAGTGTCACGTAATCTGGAATCCTTCCTCAGTCTGTCTGTGTTTTTCACAACATGGACTAATTTACAGATTTCTAACCCATGAATATGCTGAGAATTTTTAAGGAAGTAGGTATATTTCAAGTAACTGTATTAATCACTGTCAGGATATATAGAAAAAAGGTTTAGGCACTAATTATTTTATGTTACATTCATTAAAAAATTATGCCAAAGAGATGGTAGAGCAAAAGATGAGAAAAAGCAATTTAAAATTCTAGACTTTTTTCCCCCCTTCCTAATCCAATTCACTCTTTTTTACAGATGAGAAAATAGAAAGCAGACCAAGACAGATTAGGTAATTGGTCAAAAGTCCTCTAGCTCACCTTCTTGGATCTCTGTACTTTTCTCTATAGCATATAATGCTTAATGGAAAAAAACTCAGTATAAAACTTTAAAAGTAGTACATTGGTTTATTTTTATTAATTCCGTCTACTGTGTTTGGTTTGCGCATAAGAATTCTGCCAACCAGTTGTCTCTATCTATTACATATGTATCCCATACGATAGTTGTGTAATAGTTGATATTTGATTTCTATTATAATGTTTATAATATAATGTTTTGTCACATAGAAGTTAAATTTATCTTAGGACCATTTACACAGTATTTAGGCAGTAGTGTGATAATTTTTCTAGGACACAAGAGTGTAACATGACCTTATGTAGTTCACGGAAGACAGGGTGGGCTCCAGGCTATGCTCTGAAGGAAAGGAACCTTTTAACCAGGTTCAGTCACCCTTAGTATGTGAGGGGGTTTGGTTCCAGGATCCCTGAGGATGCCCAAATCTGCAGATGCTCAAGTCCCTTATACAAAATAGCGTGATATTTGCATATAACCTATGCATATCCTCCAATATACTTAAAATCATCTTTAGATGACTTATAGTACCTAATACAATGTAAATGCTGTGTAACTAGTTGCTAGTGCACAGCAAATTCAAGTTTTGCCTTTTTTGAACTTTCTGGAATTTTTTTTTTCCCGAATATTTTCAATCTACAATTGGTTGAATCCACCGATACAGAACCTGAGGGCCGACTGTACAGCTGTAAGCTTTTCACCAGTATCCCTGACAGGATAGGGGACAGAAGAGATTTACTGCTGCGGGCCTGAGCTAGTCTACCCAGTGCTACACATTCTTTTGAAACTTCATGTACTTCATGTTTAAAATTTATACATATTTTCTTTCTTTCAATTAAGAAGGTGTTGCACCTCCAAAACCTGTCTAAGAGATAGGACTTAACTACTCCTGTAGCTTCAAATACCACTCCATATCACCACATCCCAGTTTGAGAAACACACGAACAAATTTATGAAGAGAGTTGTGGGATTCCATGCTTGGGGTCCAGGCAGAACAGAGTGGTAACTCATGAGGGACACTTTGACAAGTAAAAGGCAGTCTGTGGAGAAGTGCAGAAGTGGGGTTTGAGAGCAGTGAGATAGGGCAGAGCAGTTATGTGGCCTTTGATGCTACCATGAGGAGCTGAAGAAATATAGTGAACGATAGGATTAATGCTAATTGGGGTGAAGAAAACCAGGATTCTGGGTCTCTCTCTGCTATTCCCTATGCCCTGTGACTGGGCAATCTGGATTCTGGTTTCCTTATATGGAGAAAGGCAAGACTAAAATAGGTGATCTTGAGTTTTCTTCTGGCTGTAGTATTTTGTGATTCATTATGAACTAATAGAAGACATTAGCTTGTTAATAGTTTCCATGCTTCATAATTTCCAAATTTAATCTGATAGATGCCCTTAATATTATTACTAGCCACACACTGCTGATAATATGCAATATTTATTTCAAGGCAACCAGTATACTTACACTTTTAAGAATATCACTATGAAATCTATGCCTGCCATCTTATGGATCGTAAATGGTACTACCAAAATACAGGGTGGTATATCTGTTAGTGTCAGATGATTTTTGAACAGATCAAGAGAATACCTACTTATGTATATGTAGCTTACTTCCAAAGGAGTTTGTACAGTATTTTGAAATTTATTTTCTTTGATAATTCTTAATTTAACTTCCTAAGAAAGAATCCAAGTAAATCTAAGTATCCCCTACCTCCAATTTTAATTGTTTATTGATCCAAATAATTATTTTCTAGACAGCATTTCATTTTCTAAATGGCTATAGCTAGTTCCTTTGCTTTTGAAATTGTTTGGAACAAGAGAATGGTTCTTTGAAGTGATTGTGGGGAAGTGCTTGCATGTGTATTGTATGAAAGCTGTGATCAGCTACTCATCCGTGGTTGTGAAGTGTAACAGCCTTCCTTTTTTCTTTTTATATAGCTATAAATTATTAGAGTTGATGGTTTCACATTGCAGCTAGGATGAGTGTGGAATTCACTCCTTCCATCTCCTGCTGATGGACCTTAGCATTTATCTTCTGTCGTGTAAAGGATCCAAAACACAGAACCTTTATCCACAGAGAACATGGGAGAGTTAGTAGGAAACATTTTTCAGCTCTTTCAAAACTGTAACTTTAAAATATTGCAAATAAAAAAACCAAGGAAAAAGGACTCTGCTTCCTAAGTGAATTATGGAATTTGTCTCTAATTAAACTTTGTTTTGTCCAAAACAGATCCAAATAAAATTGTTATGCCTCTCTTCCCACCAACATAATTTGAGACACTGAAAATAGTCTAAGGATTGCTTTTGAAGTCCATTCTGAAATTTTATCTGGGGCACAAGTCGTAATTCTTCTGTTTAAGTTTGCTGATGAAGCTTTTTAAACCACACTATTTCCCACTGGTTTTCAATTTATTTTCAGTATGCTTCAGTATTTGTGGAGGTTTTAATCCCTTTCAAGTTGAAACGTGGTTATTACAGTATAGAAGGCAGCATTTGGACATGGCTGACAGTACAAGCAATTGCTATAACTAATTTTCATCGGTATGAGTCCTTACAACTGAATCAAACAGCAGCAGCCCCTATCAGTTATAGAGAACAGTAGGGGAGATCTAGCTAAGTCATTTCAGTTTCTCAGGGGCTCTCTTTTTTGCTGAATAGAGATGTTGGCTGAGATTACCTTCTTCCTGCTGCCTCTTGGAAGGTAAATGCTTTTGCTAATCGTCTCATAATTTAATTATCAGATCTCCTTTCTTTAGAATTTTCTCTCTTGTTTTGACTAAGTCCTATTAATGACTTTCAGGAAACAGTGTAAATTGTTATTTCCACATTGAGCCCAATCAGAAGCCTGTGACCTCTGTATTTTTCTGTTTATTTTGGTTATATATTTTGAGATTTTTATGAACATTTAAAATGTTTTAAAATTCTGCTCAAAGTTAAAAGTTTTTTTAGTCTGACTCTAATGCTTTATTTAAAACATATTTGAGAAAGCTTTTAGTTTTTACTTCCATTTGCTCAATTTATGTTTCAGAATTTCTAATTCATCTATATTTGCTTTTACTCTTAAAATATACTGTCATTATAAAATTAAATGACTATACCACATGCCAACAATATATTTTATAGAAATGAAATTGTTCACAAAAATGAGTCACTGTAGGAAAGATACCTCACAAATGACTGTTTTGTGAAGTTCAAGTTTCACTGAAAAAGGTAAAGATTGAAAACACTCTTATGCTTAAAGCTGGTTTTGGGGAAAGAATGCAAATGTGTAACGTACATGTTGAAACATGTTAAATTTCAGATTTTACTCCTGCCACAGGAATATTGCAGAGGTCATAAGTCCAAAAATAAAATCATTGCCAATTTTGTGCCTTTCATTTAAATATTCAATTAAGTAACTTTTTAGTCAATTACTTTTGGAAGGATAAGTTACCAGCGTAAAATTTAAATGGAGCCAACTGGTTTTATAGAGTTCCATGTAATAAGATATATAAAAAAAAAGCTTAAGTAGAATTGCTTAGTAATGGAATAATTTGGCTAGAAAAGAAGTAAAATAGATCATTGTTCCTATGAAAACTCAAGCATAAGTTGAGGTCACTGTTGGAAATTTTGTAGAATATATTTTTTCACTGGAGGGAGGTTGGATCAGATATACTCAAAGATCCCTTTTAACTCTAAAAGTCTAAGATTTCAGTAAACTTTAGACTAATCCTTTATATAACTAACGTTAACAATTTCAGAGAGTATGAATGGGAGGCATTTTGGGGGGTGTTTAATCATTATTCTGGAAATATATCCTGAATTGGGGCAATGAAGAAAAATCTGTTTCCCTTTTTGCTGCCATTGAAGGCATGTTGACAGTAGAGAAAAAAAAAAAAAAGAACTCCTGTAGCTCTAAAAACGTTTTATAAAACAACAGTGAGAGGCCTGCGTACCGCAAAAAAAAAAGCAATTATCCATTTCAACTTTCTCTTCTATTTCTGCTGATCTTCAGCAAATCCTTTTTAATAAAATGTGAGGATCATTTCCTGTCATTATTGGGTTCTAAAGTTTGATCTCCCCAAAAAGATGACTGTCCTTTGTGAACTGGCTGTGTGTGGTAGCCTGTACCTTGTGGGATCTGGATGTTTATCAATGGTGAAGATTTTTCCATTTTAATTCCAGCAGAAGAACCTTGTGATCAGAACTCAAGGGCATGATTCTTCCCTTTTGGGTGGGTACCAGGTACACGTCCTCTCACTGTCCCCCAGCATCATCTAGTTGAAGAGGAAATGGTTCCCTGGCTGCCAAGTGTCAGTGAAGCGCTGTGTTAGAATTCTCTGGGAAGGGGTCTCGTTGACCCTTGGTAAGTAGTGATCTGGCAGTTTGTTTCTGACCAATAGTAAGCTGACCCTTAACAAAACTGACGTAAGAAAGGTTATTTTTTTACCACATTCACCCTGGTTCCCATCATCAAGTCGCAGCTTCCATCTTCAGACATTCAGAGTCTTGATTTAGTGTTCTCCATGACACACCCTCTCCTCAAGCTTACTTTCTGGGAAGGATGTTATTAATATGCTAATGCAAATTTAGGTTAATGTCTTATCTCTCTCAGGGGTATGTGCATTTCAAACCTTTCTTCTATGGAATGATAGCATCAGCTGACAGCAGAGGTATTTGGAGGCCCTTCTGGAAATTATATCATGTTAAACTATCTCCCAGCCTGTCTTCTTTCAAGGTCTTAGCCTCTAGTTCCATCTCCAGCATGCCCCTCTTATCTCTTTCTCTCATTCATTTATTCAACAAATATTTATGTGTGATGTACTAGGCTAGGCACAGGGAGTAGCACAATAAACTAAAGAAAGGCACAGTCCCTACTGCAGTGGACTTTATAGTCTAATGAGAGATTCTGTCAAATAATCATATAAATACATGTCAAGTTGTAACTGTGGTAAGTGCTATGGAGGGGAGAACAGAGTGCTATGTATATATAATAGGGGCCCTAGCCAGGAGGTCCAGGACATATTCCCTGAGAAAGTCTGATTGAACTGAGTGGGAGTTAATGAGGCAGAAGGATTGATAGGATGTATTGGTCTCCTAGGATTGCCGTAATAAAGTACCAAAAATTGGGTTGCTTAAAACATCGGAAATGTATTATTTCGTGGTCCTGGAGGCTAGAAGTCCTCAATCAAGGTGTCAGCAGGGCCGTGTTCTCTCTGATGGTTCTAGGAGAGAATCCTCCCTTGTCTTATCTAGCTTCTGGTGTGTGCTGGCAACCCCAGGTGTTCTTTGGCTTGTAGATGTACCTCCCAAGGCATATGACTGCCTTCTCCCTTTGTGTCTTTATATTTCCTTCCCTCTGTACATGTTGGTCTCTGTGCCCAGATGTCCCCTTTGTAGTAAGAACATCAGTCGTATTAGATTAGGACCCACCCTAATGACCTCATTTTGTTTAATTTGATTACCTCTGTAAAGACCCTGTCTTCAAATAAGATCACCTTCTGAGGTTCTAGGGGTTGGAGCTTCAACATATCTTTTGGGGGGGCCACAGTTCAACCCATAACAGGACAAGAAGAAGAGTAGAAGAGTGTTCTATGCAGGGGAAACAGTACATGCCATGGTCCTTTGGCGGGAGGAAACACGGCCTCTGTGGAGTAGAGAGTGAGGGGTTGTGTGGTGTGAGAGGAAGCTGGAATGGTGGTTAGGCCTGCGTTAGGGACTTTGGTCATAATGTAAGAGCAGCGAAACTTTATTGGAGGATTTCAGCA
>NW_006799727.1:1133523-1136475 GCF_000442215.2 Lipotes vexillifer
AGCAGGAATAAGACGTGATCAGATTTGCACTTTGAAAAAAATCACCCTGGCTACAGTGTGCAGCATGGGTTGGTGACAGCAAGAATAGATGCAGGTATACCATTTAGGAAGCTACTGCAATAGAGCAGGTGAGAGAGGAAGGAACATAAAGGGAATTGGTCACAGAAAGTAAAATAAGTGAGCCTTGATGATAAATTGGATGTAAGATGGAGGAGGGAATGGTCAAGAATGATTCATTCCTAGATTTCTGACTCATTTGTCTAAATGCATGAATGAACCACGTTATGGGCAAACTTGTGAGTTTACTTTGGACATGCTGGTCCTGGGGTGCTCCTCTTAGAATCGTCAGATCAGCATTTGTAGATCTGGGGCCTAGAGGGAAGGTCCCAGCTGAAAATGAAAATTAGAATCACTGGCATGTAAGTGATAATTGAAGGTGTGCACCCTGGTTGAGGGAGTGTCTACAGGGAGAAGAGAAGAGGGCCTAGGGCAATAGCAGAAAATAGGCCCACAAAGGAGATTAAGGCAGAGCAGCCAGAGACAGAAGAGGAAAACTAGGAGAGTGTGGCTTCATAGAAGCCAGGGGAAGAGGGAGTGGTCAAATACACCTGAGAGAGGCAAAAAATGTCCATTGGATGTAGCAATATGGAAGTGATTGGTAACTTAACAGAAAGATTCTTTGGGCTAGTGAAATGGAGGAAGCCAGACTGGAGGGGTGTGATGAGTGGGAGGAGGGCAATGAAGACAGTCTTTATAAACACTGACACTTTCCAGAAATTTGGCTGTGAAATGGTGGAAGCAGTAGTTCCTGGAAGCAGAGTGTAGGACCGTCTTAGCTCGGCCTGCTGTAATGAAGTGCCATAGACTGGGTGGCTTCAACAACAGACATTTATTTTCTCACAGTCGTGAAAGCTGAAAGTCGAAGATCAGGGTGGCAGCATGGCTGGTTTCTGGAGAGAACTCTCTTCCTGGCTTGTAGTGGTTGCCTCCTTGCTGTGTCCTCACATGGTGGGAAGTGAAAGCGAGAGAGAACGAGAGAGAGCATGCAAGCTCTCTGGTTTCTCTTAGTATAAGGGCAGTAATCCCATCTTGAGGGCCCCAACCTCATGACCTCATCTAAAAGTAATCACTTCCCAAAGGCTCTGTCTCCAAATGCCATCACATTGGGGGGTTAGGGCTTCAACAAATGGATTTGGGGGGAACAAGATTTAGTCCATAACAAGAGAGTGTGGTTATTTTTCTTTAAATGGGAAGGCCTTCAGCTGAAAAGTTGCAGTTGAGGGGTAAAGATTAAATAATTGAGCAAGAGAAGGGTAATTGAAAGCATGCAGCAAGAGAGGACAGAATAGAAAAAGTGGCCTTAGATAAAAGAGGAGATGCTGTCTCACTTAACAGTACTCTGGGATTTCGTCGTTTGGGGGATACCAGCAGGGGTGTGGAATTGCACAGAACCACTTAACCTGTGAGTGTTCTCAGCTGTCAGGATCTCTCTCCTTGGGTTCATCGCTGCCCCACGCTGCTGCATAGAAGAGGAGCAGACTGTCAGTGTCTGCAGGTTTTAATACATTTCAAGTATCAAAGCAAATCATTTTTTCCCTCTTCTCACCCCGTCTCACCCCTGGGCAAGGGTAGGGTGGGAATTGGGAAATAAGGTGACATTTTCTGGGACCAGACCTATAAAAGAAGGTGGTGGTGGCAGTGGTGTTTTCCTCATAATCCACTACGTCTATGCTCCCCTCCCTTCTCCTGAGTACTTCCTTCATTAATAGAAATCAGCATCTGAGGAGCAGGGTCCCTTGGAGTGCTCACCTTAGGACACCTGACAGGTAGGGGAGCCCACCATCTTCCCTCCCTGAGGCTTCCCCATGCCCCTGCTCTCTCAGACGGCCCTCGGACTGGGCTGATCCTGCAGGCTGGGGCAGGTGCTTTTTATTCCAGTTTAATAGAATCTAATCTGGCACCTGCTATAAACATAGGACGACCCAAAGGTCAAGCCTTTAGTAAATCAGTTTGGTAAGATACAGCAGGTGGCAAAAGAGAATCATTTCCACTTTAAAAAATAAAACTTTGTGATTTTCGGTCACTTCAAGGCACACCTTCTGTATTTTTCTTCTGAGACAGTAAAAAAAAAAATTATTTCGTTTTTTTCATGCCATGGTCTATCTAATCAAGTCCAACCCAGAACAAAATCGGCCTGGTCCTCTCCGTGGGGGTGATGATTCTTTTTGTTGTAGTCATCATTTCTGGCTCCTTTTACTTTTTAAAAATCTGGGTTTAACTGGTCCTTAATATAAACGTTCCTGGAACTCCTGTGTTTCCTGTTCTCCTGTGTTCCATTCTGCATTTCCCAGATTAAGCTTCGAGTCATGGGTAGGAAGTTGTGGGCTGGCCTTCAGCTGCACCTGCTGATAAAGACTGAGCCCCACTGTCGGGCAAATCGGGAACTTGCTGGTTCATGCTGGCATAAATGGGCTTAGGGTTTCCATGAAAGTCTTCCTTTCTTATATGTTTATTTTTGTCTTTTGAAAATATTGAATAAGCATTTCCTGCATTTCTCATTGTAAAAGATTTTTTAAAAATACAGAAGTACTTAGAGCAAAATGTAAAACAACGTCTCTGCCATCTCTTTTCCAGCACTCCCCCGTCAATTCCATTTGCGATTTCTTTAGTGGAATTTGCATCTTTTCAAAACCTTTTCTCGTTACATATACCTAAATACTCTAAATATATACTATATATTACATATATAGTATATATTTGTTTATTTTATATATTTTTATATATGTATAAATACATATATACATATTTTGTATATGTTACATTTTATATATAATATATATCATATATACATATATACACATTTATGAGGGTTCTTTTTACATTAACAAGATCAAATCATGCATATTATTCTATGACTTGGTTTTTCATTTAATATGTTTTTGCAGTCATTCT
>NW_006799727.1:1136485-1163658 GCF_000442215.2 Lipotes vexillifer
TTTAATCACTGCAAAGTATTCCATAATATACAGATTTATCATTATGTAACCAACTTCCTATTGATGTTTTTGCTGATAACTGATAATGCTGCAGTGGTCAATGCTTCCTTTGCATTTCTGTCCATGTGTGAAAGTATTTCTTTAGGTTAGATTCAAAGAGGTGGTATCCTGGGCATATGCATTCAGACTTGTGGAAAATGTCTGTGACACCCTTTCCGCCTCCACTTGTTCCCTCAGCTGGTGCCGCCCTGGAACTCCCTGTTCTGGTTTGACTAGTCCTCCTAGCTTCTCAGAGAAGGAGACAATATCGGGGCTAGGGTCTGGGTGGGCAACGTGGCCACCGCTGCTGGTATATTCCCTTCAGTCAGAGAACCAAGAAAGTTTAGAACTGTGGCAAAAGCAGAGGATCTCAGGAAGTACCGCCAACACAGGTGCAAACTTGGTTTGCTTAAGTGGAAATTAACTTCTTCTAAGGCTTTACGCAATGATATAAGTTGAGATAACTGGCTAACTTGTATTCAGGAAAGAAAGTCTGATTTCTACCCTACACCATACATCATATGAAATTTCAGATAAATCAAAAAATTTAGTAACTATCTGCTTTGGGAGGAATTATGGCCGATTTTTGTTTTATTATTTTTGATTGTCTCTAGTTTCCAAATAGTTCACATATTTTTTTTTAACATCTTTATTGGAGTATAATTGCTTTACAATGGTGTGTTAGTTTCTGCTTTATAACAAAGTGAATCAGTTATACATATACATATGTTCCCATATCTCTTCCCTCTTGCATCTCCCTCCCTCCCTCCCTCCCACCTCTCTAGGTGGTCACAAACCACTGAGCTGATCTCTCTGTGCTATGCGGCTGCTTCCCACTAGCTATCTACCTTACGTTTGGTAGTGTATATATGTCCATGCCTCTCTCTCGCTTTGTCACACACATATTATTAAAAATTATTTTAAAAGAATTTCTTGTTGGGACTTCCCTGGTGGCCCAGTGGTTAAGACTTCACCTTCCAAGGCAGGGGATGCAGGTTCAATCCCTGCTCAGGGAGGTAAGATCCCACATGCCTCATGGCCAAAAAAACAAAACATAAAACAGAAGCAATATTGTAACAGACTCAATAAAGACTTTAAAAATGGTCCACATCAAAAAAAATTTTTTTGATTAAAATATAAAAAAAGAATTCCATATTTTCCAAGTACTATTTCTAATTCATTAATCTCTCTTCATCTCTTTATATCTACATGTTAGAACATTACGCTCTTTTGTAGAGTCTCCTGTTTGAGGGTCATTTTTTGGAAATCTTTAGTGAGTAGAGGTGCCAGGTCTTGCCTTAAAAATATGAAAGAGCAGACCTAGAGATAAGAAAACTTGTAACAAAATTGTATTATGATTTAAGACATGAGACACATTGTATAATATGTAAATGGCTCACAAACATGCTCCTAGAAATACATTCTGAGTATATTTCTGGCTCATTTTTTACTACGTGTGGATAAATACTGTTGTAGATGTTCAGGAATATAACAAATATTAACACTACTATTTTAACTCCCCCAAATATTTATGGATTCTATTGTGAATTAAGAAAAATGATATCACTTTCAGTTGTTAGCCCTCCTTGAACTGGGAATTAGTTCACTCATGCAATTTATTTTATTTATTTATTTATTTATTTATTTTGCGGTACGCGGGCCTCTCAGTGTTGCGGCCTCTCCCGTTGCGGAGCGCAGGCTCTGGACGCGCAGGCTCAGCGGCCATGGCTCACGGGCCCAGCTGCTCCGCGGCATGTGGGATCTTCCCGGACCGGGGCACGAACCCGTGTGCCCTGCATCGGCAGGCGGACTCTCAACCACTGCGCCACCCGGGAAGCCCCATGCAATTTATTTTTAATTCATTTGGTTTTACTCGCAATTGTTTTTCTGCAAATTAAAATGCTGCTCTGCTTGCAAAGCAATATTACTCAGACACCCTGAACATGCTGACTCGCTCCACCTCTTATTCTCATCTTTGATCATAGCTGCAGGACATGGTTTCCAGTGAAGATGGTTTTGCTTATCAAGTCTTCTAAAGAAAAAGTGCCGTTTCCATATAGATGAATAGTCAGTTTTAATCAGTTTATTACTCTGGGTTTGATGAAATTCTTTAATGGATGATTGAGATAACTAAGCAGAGGAAGATGGTTGGATGTCCTCTTTTCAACAAATTTTGTATAGCACCCACCAGGTGCCAGGCACCATGCAGCTCCCCACCCTCATTGCTCTCTCCCTTCATACCTACTATGTGCTGAGTGTGGTGTCAGACCATGAGGATCTCATTCTGAGAGAGGCAAACTTGCTGTCTGTCCTCAGGGGGCTTGCAGTGTAGCAGATACAGGTGAGTTCAAACTATAGCTGTGAGAGAAGTATGCTGGGGAACAGTGAAGGGAGAAAGAGTAATCTCAGAAAAGGCTGAGGAGAGGAGTCTTGCTGTGAAGAAATGAGGAAATGCACATCGTGAAGGGGAGTTCATCACCCTGGCAGCAATTTGGGAGAAAGAGGAGAGAGGAGCTGGACCAGGGCAGGGAGACTAGGTGAGTGATGATGGGACCCTGGACTAAGGGAACAGCAGTGGAGGAAGAGAGATGGGAACAGACACAATATGCGGTGAAAAGACAGAAACACAGTATTGATGCCTGGCTTTGAGGGGTTAAAAAAAAGGAAAAGCCAAGAAAGACTCCCAAGTCACAAAGCCTTGGAAGTTGCCCGGGAGGGTGGGTATTGGTACTGTCCCAGGACACGACACAGGGACAGATTTGGTAGAGATGAACAAACGGTTTGAGATTTGTGAGACCCTGGCTGAGTATTTGTGAGACCCTGCCTGGCTGAAGGCAGTGGAGAGTCTGGACCAGAAACAGATTTGAGAGGCATCTGTACCTAAGAGCTACACTTAACATAACAGCTAGAAAAGAGCCTAATGTTTTAGACTCTTAGACTCTCAGCTTAATTATTATGTTGACAGAGCCACTCTCTCATTTCCATTATTTCAAATTATTTATCCCAAAAAGGAACATTGCCAGCAGTAGATAATCACAGCCCTGTGATGGCTAACTTTGAATTGTACCATCTGGGGAGTTTGAAAATGTAGATTCCTAGATCCTAACCCCAGAGAATGATTCAGTGAGTGAGGCAGAGAGAGACATTTCAGATATCCACCCTCCTCACCATTTTTCTCAGCTCCTGGAAGTAAACGGGATCATGTGACAGGTTCTGGCCAACAGACTGTGAGTAGATGTGCCAGGAGTCACTTTGATTGTCTTCTTCACCTGCCACATCAACAGCAAGAGGCTTTATCTCCACGGTGGAGCCACCAGAGAGAAACAGCCTGCGTCCCCGAGCCCCTGCTGAAAATGAGATGCCCTGGAGGACACTCAGAGCCACAGCGGACTTTGCGTGAGTGAGAAATAAACCTTTCAAGGTGAAATTGCCAAGCTTCTAGTGTGTGTCTCTTACTGCAGCATAGCCTGGCCAATCCTGACCAATGCAGCCTGCCTTCTAGGGGGCCCAGAAACCAGTTTTATAAACATGCACTATTGGTGATTCTGGGGCAGTGGCCCACTGACCACACTTTGTGATAAGTGACCACACTGACCTTTTGTGATAGTATAGGTCTCATGGGTACCTTAGAATCTTCCTCAACGCCCAGAATGTTAGATCTTCCGTAAAGGAGGTTTGGCTAGCAAAGGGTACACCCTTTGAAATGTTAATAGTGTATGTCTTTTAAAGGAAGCATGATTCATCAGCATAATTAATGTATTGATCACAGTTTGTTGAGCATTTACTATGTGCCAGGCACAGCACTAAGTGCTTCACATACATTATCTCATCACCCCCATTGCAAGGCAGACAGGATTGTAGGAAGACACGGGTAGGAAGGGGTAGAGTGGGATTTGAGCCCAGTTCTGTCTGATTCCAAACTTTTGCTCTGACTCATATGCTCTCAATTTGCAGACTCTACCCTCCTGATGTTTTAGACCTGGGGTCCTGCAGTTGAGGGTGACTTTAGTGCCCCCATCAGAATGACTTGCAAAGGTTGTGGTAATACTAAATGTTGTGTAGTATTAAATAGTAAACAGTTTCTTAAACCTACTTAATGATTTTCAGCTAAGCATTTTTCAGCCTTTTGAGGACAGCTATCTAGCATACTTTCAACTTTCCTAACAATGAATGAAGGTTTTTTGATTTCTAAGGGCTGCAAAGGAAGTTTGCTGTGGGGTTACAGTTCCTTCTCTGGGAATCCCAGACTCTAATGAATTTTCATATCAATAAACCAAACTGATAACACAAATTGCTTGAAATAAATTCCCTTAACAGGTCTCTATGCATTGACCATATGTCAAAAAGTCTAAAAAATAGTCTCCACAGAGAAAGACAAATACTATATGATCTCACTTATACATGGAATCTAGAAAACTCAAAGCCATGGAAACAGAGAGTAGATTGGTGGCTGCCAGGACCTGGGGTGTTGGGTGGTGATGAGATATTGGTCAAAGGGTACAAACTTCTAGTCATAACATGAATGAGTTCTAGGGATCTATTGTACAGCATGGTGATTATAGTTTACAATACTGTATTGTATATTTGAAGGTTACTAAGAGGGTAAGTCTTAAATGTTCTCACCATACACACACACACAAATGGTAATTACATGAGGTGTTTAACCTTATTGTAGTAAATATTTTTCAATATAAATGTCTATCAAATTATCATATTTTAAACTTATATATGTTATATGTCAATTATCTTTCAATAAGCTGGAAAATAGTCTCCGGATCAATAGTCTATATAGTTCATCCTCTCTTGATTCTCAGCAACTCAGTGTGCTCAATCTGCTTAAAAGCAGATCTGTCTCTTATGATACTAGAGTTAAGTTAGGCCCAGTCTTCTCCCAAGTCATAAAGTTTTGCGTTTGCTCCTTCCCCTGGACAGGTAACAGGACAAGCCAACTCATGGGCACAAAGAGAACAGTTATGGCCCACTCAAAACCAGAGCTCAGCTAATTAGTGGATGGCAAAGCAGGAGGCGGGAATGTTTAGTAATCATAACAACAACAACAACAGCAAAAAATACCTCGAACGACTTCTCAGTAAAAGGAACTGTTGTCCCAACAGACCATGGATGTGCTTTTTAAAATCTGTTAAATCTGTCAAATCAGCTGATAGGGTCCAATGTTGACAAGCATTCAAAAGGGCTTTTTCTTATCAAATAGAGAATCTTGTTGCAAACTCATTATCTACAGTCTACAGTAGTTGGTAATCTTGTTAGGAACCTTGACTAAAAGGCCCTCTGGATTTATCTTCCCCTTAACTTCTCTTCAGAAATGGGTAGCATGGAGGGAGAGGTTACCATGGGACACCATGACTGGGAAGGTGATTTACCCTGCTACTGCTAGAAGGCTTGCTTAGTTGGTTGATACAATTTAATGCTAACTCCCAGAGTAATTAAAAATTAGAAGAATGATTTGGTGCCAGCTCATGAAATACCTCCACGATTTGCTCAAGTCCCATTTTCAAACGAAGGGTCCTGGAAGAAAAATGCCCCTACAGTTCCAAAGTGCCCCATCGAAGAACCCACATCTTGCCTGCAGTGCGGAGCCACAAAGGCAGGGATTTATCCTGGGTGGAGAGTTCACTGAACATGCTGTGCTGACTTGTTGAAAATTACTTGTTCCAAAAGCCATTCAGAAACCAGTAATTCTATTAGCTTGACTTCGGGAACAGTTGCCTACCTGCAGTAAAAAGTAACTGTCCTCCAGCAAATAATTGTTCCAGTGTCTAAACGAATGGCGAATCTCCTCTGGAAGGAATTACTGTTCTTCAGTGAGTCAGCTCACACCATGTCTCTGCTTTGGTTGCTGACGGACTGGGCCATCTGCCTAAACGAGTGAGGGAAGGGGAAAGGGCTGAGCGTGCTTTACTTGGTGGAAACAGGCAGGACAGGGACTTCACAAAGCTTATCAGCTGCAAGGCTTTTCTGAGCCAGGCAAAGCCCTTCATGAAGACACGGGCACCCAAGGCAGCTTTCAGGTCAAGGACTTGGCCACTGACTGTGAAACTGAGTCCCTCTAAAACCGAGTTCCCTTACGGAGTTTATGATTAATCTCTCTATTCAAAACCTTGATCCCTTTCTTGTCTCCTCTGACCTCAATCCTGTGCTAACTGAACACGAATCAAACAGAGTCAGATGACGAAGATGGCTGTTCTCGGTAACATTGTTAATACAGTAAAATTGCTATTATGGAGGTCATCGTTAACGTAAAGACTCAGAGCAAGATGAGCTCACAGATCCCTGAGCCGTGGACCATCTGGCCAGAGAATCAGAAACCAGAGACATCCTGACTCGCTTTGAAACGACAGTTAAGAAATGTCACAGAAATGTCACAAAATGATTAATCCCAGTTTCTTTGTTCTTCCCCTTTAAAACAGCCCTAACTCAAAGACCAAGATGGAGTGGATCTGAGACTGGTCTCCCACTCCCTTGCTTGGCACCCTGAAAATAAACCCTTATTTTGCTGCAAACACCCGCTGTCAGAGTTTGGTTTTCTGCACCGTGGGTCTTGCTCTAGAACAGCTGCATCAAAAAACCTCTGACGCTCCGGCCTTTTCCTCCCATTCTTTCCCAGTGCTCACTACATTTACAAGGGAGCCTAGTAGACAGGAATCCCTGTGCCCACAGCTGGGTAACAATGGCAGGGGGTGTCCAGGTAGACCGTTTCCAGAGGAAAAGAAGGGGAACGGTTTAGCAAGGGCAGGAGGTCAATTTGTAAAAGGAAAATTTCCGGTAAATTGGAACAATGCTTTTCCAATAACACTCAACGGTCCAGGCGCTCAGGATTCTTGAAGGACTGCAGTATCACTTCTGAAAAGCCAGCTGTACTTCGGTTGGCATCCCCTACGTCATAACAGCTGGCAGAACTGGGATACAGCAGAACCTCCTCCAGACTGGAAGATCAGGGTTCGGGCCCAGTTCTTAGATCTTTCAGGCCTCTGTTTCATCACATGTGCAATGAGAGGAGCAGTTATTGTTGAGGGCTCTGACTTGGAAATTCTCTAGATTTGGGGCACGGTTGGACTGTGTGGTCTGAACACTGGTGGGATGCTATGGGCAGCCAGCTTTGGGGATGACGGCTTTTAAAGGGCTTCTGTGCGTGGAGGTCCAAAGGGCATTGTTAAGCCCTGGGGGGAATTTATAAACTGCTGTTGAGTTGGTAGAGAGTAGATGGTCTGGTAGAAGCCAGGCTCCGTGGTAGCTCTGTGCCTATAGGCTGGGTCTTGTGCAACTGACCAAACTCTCACAGCCCTGATCCTATCCATTATCCTCTGCAAATGAAGATGAAGCACTGGGGGAATGTTATATTGGTGAGCGCATTATGAGGGACGGGTCCCGCCTGCCGAGCCACCAGCTTCCTTCTTGGTCTTCCATTTCAGTAACACCTAATCTGGCAACTCACAGTTGCCTGCAGTTGTAGCGTGGTTCTGTGGCTGTGCGCCAGCCCCTGTTTTTTGTTCTCTCTTCAGCTCTAGTTTAATATTAATATTGACTCATGATATTAAGCACCTAACTTAACTGCGGACACAGTTTCTCCTTAGAGACCAACAATATTGGTTTAGAATGTGTCGCAAGGAAGACATGAATTCTTTCCTAAATAATTATGCCCGGGGTTAGTTGCATAGGTAACAGTAATAAAGCAAATCCCTGAGATAGTGATTTACAAATTATTAATGCAAAGTGTATTTTCTTTCTCTCCACTGTGGATTTACTTTATCATCACATCCATGAAAAATGTTAATAGAAATATGTATATTTAATATGCACCTATTAAGGATGTCATTTGACTTTTCATTTGCCGCTTTAAACCACTTTCAACTCCAGTGCTTTTATAAATTACAATTTTTGAGTCGAAGGCTAGGGAAATAATTCACCTAATTTTTGCAAAGTACTTCGTTCAAAATATTTTGCAGGCAAATTTTAACCTTATGAAACTCCAATTCCCCCATCAGATTATGTTTCGTTTTGAATGTAACATTCCACATTTGTTCAGTAAGTATTCAAGTGAGCTCTTTGTGGAGCCCTGGGCCGGGCACCTAAGTGCTGTAGAAATTGAGAATAAACACTTGACTGTTTTTGCTTTTAGTTACCTTGGAGAGCTCTTTCATTGTCAAGGTTGAAACCTTGGAGAGCTCGTCCTTTTTCAAGATTTTCTACTCCATGCAGACCTTTCCAGCTCTGTAAACCTCCAGGCCCACATCCCCTCTCAGCTATCCTGTCATCTGAAAGCAAACTCCACCTCTAGGCTGGTCTTCGGCTGGGACATGCCTTTGGCTGGGCCTTGAAGTGTGGAGGTTGAATGGGTGTGCGGAGAGAGGCAGGGGAGGTGTTCTAGGTAGGAAAGCAATTAATTAGGAATAAAGCAGGTGTGGTGGCACCGCTCTCAGGCTCCTGTGGACTTGGGGGATGGGAGGGGATTAAAGCAGGTAAACCTTGTGTTCCACTGATGATCAGTGAGGTGGTGTCAGTGCACAGAATGGACTGGAAGGACCCTGGAGGCGGGGGGACCAGCCAGGAGGCTGTTTTACTGTTGCAAGTATACCATAGGACAGTATCGATGACAGTGAGAGACTATTTCCATCCTTTTGGATGAGAGGGTCATGGGCCCTTTGAGAATATAATGAAAGCTGTGGGTGTGATCCCCAGAAAAATATGCACACATGTACCACGTATTATGTGTGATTTTGGAGGGTTGGTTCATGGGTCCAGTAGGTGATTTGGGATCCCCAAAGGACACAGGAATATTTGCACAGTGTAACTGGTGGGAGTAAATAGGGAGACTCTGGGAAAGAAGGGAACACGTTTAGTTTCGTACAACAGGACAGGTGAGTGGGGGTGTGCTCAGGACAACTGGACACCTGTCTGGAGCTGTGAGGAAAGGCCAGGCAGCATGGCTGGAGCGGGAGAGGTGAGTCATTTGATTCAATCGCAAGAGTTTATATTTTGAGAATGAACGGGTTTCCTGAATTAACAATAAGCAGAAAGCAATCAAGTATTTCCCAGCATAAATGCTGGGGGCACTATTTATGTGGGTAATCTTCCTAGAAGTGTTTGAGATCACTGTGATAAAAGCCATACATAAATGAATAGACTCTAGGTGAATCCCTAAGTAAATTAGTTCATTAATATTCATTATGAAGCTTAAAAATTAAATGTAACATGTAAGACTCAAGATCAGGATAAAAGATGACCATCTAAAATTATAGTTATTAGGGACTTCCCTGGTAGCCCAGTGGCTAAGACTCTGTGCTCACAATGCAGGGGCCCAGGTTTGATCCCTGGTCAGGGAACTAGATCCCACGTGACACAACTAAGAGTTAGCATGCTGCAACTAAAAGATCCCACATGATGCAACTAAAGATCCCTCATGCTGCAACAAAGATCCTGCATGTGGCAACGACGATCCTGTGTGCCACAACTAAGACCCAGTGCAGCCAAATAAAAGAAAATAAATAAATAAATAAAATTTTTAAAGGGTATAAGTGCTTTAAAAATAAGTAAAATTATAGTTATTAAAATAAGCTTAAGATGAACAGATACATCAAGATGTCTCAGATTTTCAAAATTGCTTTCGCAGTGTCTACAGGCTGCAAGGGAAGCAGTTGTAGGTCAGAACAGCACGCCTCCGCATCCCAGCTTCTCTGCCTACATCACCCCAGCTGGCAGCCAAAGCAGCAGCATCTTTTGACCCTGTAACCTGCACTCAAGGTGGGGCTTTTTGGAGACTGATCTCCTGGGAGCAGATGTGTAGAGGTAGGCTGCTCTCCCAGAAGAGATGAGGGAAAATGATACGGTTAGTTCCCCAAATATCCAGGGCTGCCATCCACTCTCTACAAGAAATCACCACTCTGACATTTGGATTTGGGGAATTCACCAGTTCTAACTGGAGCCAACGAGTCACACCTATTTCAGAGACTAAGGGTGGGACACATCCCTGAATCTTCCCTCAGTCACCCTCCCATGCTGTCGCCATCTTCCCAAAAGTTCTGGAGGTCATTGGGCAGGCCATGCAGGGTCCTGAGTGGGTCTCAGCTGGCACTGACCACAATATAGCCATGAGCCACTCCGGCCAAAACTGAGCACATGTCATGACTTTCTCGGAACCCACACCCTCTGTTCACTACAACCTATGCTAGGTCTCTCCATACAGGCTCTTCAGATAACCTGAAAGCAGAGACTTTAAAATGGATTTTGTGCACTGTCGGTGGGAATGTAAATTGATACAGCCACTATGGAGAACAGTATGGAGGTTCCTTAAAAAACTAAAAACAGAACTACCATATGACCCAGCAATCCCATTACTGGGCATATACCCTGAGAAAACCGTAATTCAAAAAGAGTCATGTACCACAATGTTCATTGCTGCTCTATTTGCAATAGACAGGACATGGAAGCATCTGTCCATTGACAGATGAATGGATAAAGAAGATGTGGCACATCTATACAATGGAATATCACTCAGCCATAAAAAGAAACAAAATTGAGTTATTTGTAGTGAGGTGGATGGACCTAGAGTCTGTCATACAGAGTGAAGTAAGTCAGAAAGAGAAAAATACTGTAGGCTAACACATATATATGGAATCTAAAAAAAAAACAAAAAACGGGTTCTGAGGAACCTAGGGGCAGGACAGGCATAAAGACACAGCCGTAGAGAATGGACTTGAGGACACAGGGAGGGGGAAGGGGAAGCTGGGATGAAGTGAGAGAGCGGCATGGACTTATATATACTACCAAATGTAAAATAGATAGCTAGTGGGTAGCAGCCTTATAGCACAGGGAGATCAGCTCCGTGCTTTGTGACCACCTAGAGGGGTGGGATAGGGAGGGTGGGAGGGAGATGCAAGAGGGAGGAGATACGGGGATATATGTATACGTATAGCTGATTCACTTTGTTATAAAGCAGAAACCAACACACCATTGTAAAGCAATTATACTCCAATAAAGATGTTAAAAAAAATGGATTTTGTGGGTACTTCTGGGCAGAGTGATTTACTTGCTAAGATAATTGTGACACTTTCCTGGAGCTACATAACTTTTGGGATCCATTTGGATGGTTATGGCATAGGAGGTCTCAAAGGCCCCTGCTCCCCAGAACTTGCAACAACTGGCATGCTGTTGCTTATTTATTTTTACAGCACTTGTCTCTTATCAGAAAACATCAAATGACAAGAGAGGTGACTCAAGCCAAGGATTCCAGTGTCTGGTCCTACTAGTGGATGAACCATCTTACTGGATGAACTGTAGCTCTGTGCAACCTTCATTGATGTTTGGAATGAGGACCCTGAGATACATACCATTCTGCATCACTGAGGAAGGATCAGACAAGAAATACACCAGTTTTTACAGGTGTTATTTACAATAAGTGTTGATGCAAAATAAGATTTTCTCCTTGACTTCCAAAAGCAAAATTTCCAGAACTGCCTTGGTCTGCTCAGCTGGAGGAACCAGGGCTGGCTTGGTGGGGACCTGTCCTGGGTAAGGGTCTCCTGGAGGGGCTTAGACAGGCTTCATCAAAGAGCTGGGTTTAAATCAAGGAGAAAGCAGAAGACAATGTTAAGAGCCAGAGAAGCCATCCTGAGCATCAGGTACAAGGGTCAGGAAAGGCCATAAGCAGGGAACAGGGTGGGGGACAAGAAATGAGGGGTCAGGTCAGACGGATGCTTGTATGACAGAGAGTGACTTGGGACCGGCCCTGTGCCGAAGGAGGTAATGGCCCTGGGGGGGCGGGGCGCGGGGTGGAGGGGGACCTGTTCTAATGGGAGGTGACCAAAGGGATGCAGGCAGATTGACCAACTAAGAGATGCCAGAACAGAATGAGGAAAATTCCAGAAAACAGAGGTTATATTTTTGAGACAGGAATAAAATCCTAAAATTAGAGTTTGTAGTCTCCTTATTTTGCATATCTATGCACAGGACTAATAAATGCTTATTAGTTACATGGCTATCCCTTGTCTTAAGCACAGGCTTCCTTGCAGTGTTTTGTGTGGTCTGGTCTCAAATTGCCTGAGTAAGCAAGGGGCTGCCCAGGCTTCTGGGGTATGTGTGGTGCAGGGTCTTGTCATCAGGCCCATTTTTCTGAGGCGATAACAGGTCTTTCCTCCCTCCCTTTGTCCTTCCTTTTGAATAGTAAAATCCCTCATGCCAGGTGAAAAGCCTCCCTTTCTATTGGCGCATTTGAAGTTCCTGCAGGTTGAGGGTCATGAGCGGAGTAGGTCAAGCTGGCTGGAAGGAGCCTGGGCCCCATGTGGCTGTGGGTTTTTCACAGGCAGTGGCTTGCTGGTGCTGAGTCTGGACTCCCAGTGAGCCTGTTTGCTGCTTCTGTTGCCTTGTCAACCGCTTCTCCTGGCTTCTCACTGTGCTTCTCACTCTTCTGTGATTGTGGGAGCAGTTCAGTGAGGCCCCCTCTAGCCTTTCCTCACATTGGCCTCACCTTGAGTTTTCTAGCTGGCGCCATGTACTACATGGGATGCTCCTCCTGGGAATGACACAGGGTTTTCAAGAGATTAAAACAAACAAACAGAACAAACCCTGGGGGGATGTCATCCCTGTGTTATGTTCCCTCAGCCCTTAGAGCCCAGGGCAGGGATAGGAATCTTGTCAGTGTTGACTAAAAGAAATATGGAAAGAAGTCAGATGCATGGGACACATTTTGGTGTTGGTGCAAAGCATAACCATCACTTCTGGCAGTTCTAAAAATTGATAGGATGATACGACATGTCAGTACTTTCAAAATCTCAGCATCTTGCTAATATGCTGGATCCTAGAGATTCTTGCTTTTTAGTTCTGTGGATGATAATGGTTCGCCATGAACGTTTGCAGTTATTCAAGGGCGGGAGATCAGGTTTTCCTGAACATTCTGATTCTGAAAGCTTCACTTCCGGAAGGTCATTCATAAGCCCACTAACACCGAGCCCAGTGTCGCTGGCTGGCATATTAGAGATGCTAATTTAGTTTTCTGTCTTTATTACATGATCCCTTTTAAAAGAAAAACTCCCCCAGTACTATTCATCCAATTGCTCAGTCTCATGCCATGATGTATAAAGTTTTACAGCAATTGAAAAAGCAATGAATAATACCCCAGCCAGTAAATAAATCACAAAGTTCATTAATTCAAAGCACTGAACATCAATTTGTAGAAGACTGTAGCACAGTGTAAAATAACATTACCTACAGTGTAAGAATGGGAAAGTGAGAATTAATTTTATTTTAATTTTTAATGCACTTTGCTCAAAAAAGATATTAAACATTAACATAATTTAATATATATGCTGGCATTCATTAAACCACTGATTCATGAACAAATTAAGCAACACATATTTTTTAACTATTAAAGATTCAATAGTGATAATTAACTTGAATGCCAAAGAGGAAACCATTATCAGCACATTCTGCAGAATCCCCCAAAGATTATGCAACCCATATGCTGAAGGATTGTGAAAGGTTGCAATCAGCTACTTGATAATCCCAGGAGAGGTTGAAAGACATTATGCTTTCACTTGTTCTGATGAATCAGTTAGCTAAACGTTTGAGGATGGCAAAAAATCAGGAGATGAATTTCTGTCCTTGATGCCAACTTTCCCTCTAACAGAGAAAGATCTATTTCTTCTATTTAGGCAAATCAAGCTGCATTATGGAGGTTCTGTCTACAACGTAACCATCACTAATGATGCAGAAGGGAGGGCTACACTGGGAATGTTGCTTAGTCTGAACGACCATCACCACTAGGTGATTTCACTTTTGAGGTCTTCAAATTTGAGGGAGCTACCTTGAATTTTGATTCTTTAAATACAAAAACTAACTCAAAAGAAGTAGCAAATTGAGATGATTTTTCACTAAAAGGAAAGAATTGTCACTCTGGGGACTGAATTAGTGGATAAACCAATCAGGGGCTAAACCAACATACACTGTTACGTTGTTTTTTCCCTTGTTGTGAAACTGCACTTTTTTTGTGAAATTCCACTTGGTTGGTGTTGAAATTGTGCATAGGATTCCAAGTTGCTAAAAAAAGGAATCTATTGTCTTTGAAATTTGTCAATGTATTTGTCTATTCTACCAGGGCCTTTTGGCTTAAATTATGTAGTTTGATAGGCTACAATAATCAAATTGAAGGAGTGCCAGTGTCCACAAAACACACCCATAAATTCTGTTGGTTAATTAACACTTTTTTATGTTCATAATTTTTCTGCAAATGAATCTCTTCCACTCAAGATTGTAATCTGCCTCACATCAGTGGCCTCCGCTGGTGCACCCTGTAGAGTCACTTTGGCTCAATTATTTACGCAAAAAATTAGCAATCAGAATTTGAAATTTATTTAAATAATCCTGGAAGAAATAAATTTGGGACTGAACTGTCCTTTCGAAAATAACTTTTTTCTCCTTTATTATAAAGGTTAAAATATTCATTTTATATTATTCATAAAAATATAAAATTGAGGGCTTCCCTTGGAGCGCAGTGGTTGAGAGTCCACCTGCCGTTGCAGGGGACGCGGGTTCGTGCCCCGGTCTGGGAGGATCCCACATGCCACGGAGTGGCTGGGCCCATGAGCCATGGCTGCTGAGCCTGCACGTCCGGAGCCCGTGCTCCGCAACGGGAGAGGCCCCCAACAGTGAGAGGCCCGCGTACCGCAAAAAAACAAAAAAAAAAAACCACAAAAAAAAAACAAAGTCAGTATACTCAGATACTCAGAGACGTAGAGGACAGACTTGGGGTTGCCAAGCCCGGGGGGGGGCGGGGGGGGGGCCGCGGTCCCAAAAAAAAAAAAAAAAAAAAAAAAAAATATATATATATATATATGTATATAAAATTGAATATGTATCTTTCTCAGAGCTCCAGTATCCAGGTGTCACTTTGTTTATGTTGGGGGTACATAAACTTTTTTTTGCAAATATACATATATATTTTTCCAAAAGTGTGGTCATACTAAGCCTATTGTTTTAAAACCTGTTAAGAAACATGTCATAGGGAATTCCCTGGCGGCCCAGTGGTTATGACTCTGCGCTTTCACTGCTAAGGGCAGGGGTTCAATCTCTGGTCAGGGAACTAAGATCCCCTTAAGCTGTGGGGTGCGGCCAAAAAAAAAAAATGTCATGTATCGTGACAGCTTTCCATGTTAACAAGTATAAATCAGCTTCATCGCTTGTGAGGCTGCATAATATTTTACTTTGTGGACCTCTAGGTTGTTTCCACTTTTCACTATTTGTAATAGACTGAATTGTGTTCCCCCCAAATCTGTATGTTGAAGCCCTAACCGTGAATGTGACTATATTTGGAAATAGGGCTTTTAGAGAGGTAATTAATGTTAAATAAGGGTGGAGCCTTAATCCAATATGACTGGTATCCTTATATGAAGAGGAAACAAAGCCAGAGCAAAGCCACTTGAGGATACAGCGAGAAGGTGGCCATCGACAAGCCAAGGAGGTCTCAGGAGAAACCAACTCTGCTGACACCTTGACCTAGAAGCATATCTAAGATAAATTTTAAGATAAATTTCATGAAAAGGGCTAGTTCAAAAGTATTTCCTTCAGCATCTCTTCTTCCCCTCTATTTTCTCTTCTCCTTTAACTTTTTACACATATTACCAAATTTCGATCTAGAAGACTTCTACCAAGGTATCTTGCCACCATCAGCATGTAATAATATCTGCTTTCTGCACAAACTGGTATTTTCAGTCTTAAAATCTTCACCATCATTTATTGTGGTGAAATTTGCATTTCTTTGACTATTAATAAGAATGCTATCATCTTTCCACCTGATTATTTGTAAATCTTTTGTGAATTGCATTTTTATTTCATTTTTCCCATTTTATCGGGGAGAGTCACATTTTCCTTATTCATTTATAAGAGCTCTTCATATGTCTTAAGGATATTAGTCCAGATGACCTAGTTATTTTTAAAAAAATGATTGCTTCTCTTTTTACATTTGTTTGTGACAGTTTTCTGTAGTTCAGAAGTTTAAAAATTTAATCTAGCAAAAATTATTTTCTTTTTGGAATTTCTAAATTTGGTGTCATGCTTAGAAAGATCTCATTTGACTCAAGATTTTTAAAATACCTATATTTCCTTCTAGTTTTTCGTGTGTTTTAAAAATATTTAATCTTTGATCCTCCTAGAGTTTATTTGCTACTAAGAAGAACTAGGGATATGATGTAATTTTTCCTCCAAACTAAAATTTATTTCAAGCTCATTTATTGAATAATCCATACTTTCTTTACTGATATGAAATACCATATTTATGCTAGATCAAACTCTGTTTCTATACTCTCTATTCTATTATGTCTACCTAGTTTTAAACCAGTGCCATATCCATATAAATTACAGTGGATTATTATAGCAATATATTTAAAATCTGGTAGAGTAAGTTTGTTGGACTATTTTAATTTAAATGGCATTCTCAGCTCTTATTACAAGGTTATAAACAATAGTTTGGATGGGATGAAGAAGGGCGTTGCTATTACCAGTTGAGTCTTTAATTTCATCTCTGCTGCAGTTATACTGAAAAAATATCTCTTTCATTGTCCCACCAGGTCATCTTACGAGCATTACCTGCTAAAGTTTCTGGATTATGAGATCCTTGAAAACATCTTGAGTGATATTTCCCTCACTTGGAGTGACAGTTTATCACCAGTATAAAGCATAATACTTAGCATGCAGTTAAAAGATAGTTTTGCTTTTTATTTTTTTAAATAAAAAACAAGGAGCTCTTTTTTTTTTTTTTTTTTTTTTTTGGGTTGTTCGTTTGTGGTACGTGGACCTCTCACTGTTGTGGCGTCTCCCATTGCGGAGCACAGGCTCCAGAAGCGCAGGCTCAGCGGCCATGGCTCATGGGCCCAGCGGCTCCGCGGCATGTGGGATCTTCTCGGACTGGGGCACGAACCCGTGTCCCCTGCATCGGCAGGCGGACTCTCAACCACTGCGCCACCAGGGAAGCCCAGGAGCTATTTTTTGTTCTCCATCTTTTTGATAACTTTTTCATTTCTTTTAGTTGATTTTTTTTTTTTGCATTGAAGCCTCATTTCAGTATTACCCCCAAATTCTCATAAGCTGTTTGTAACACAAACATCTGTTTGTAAGTTTTTTGTAAGACTATGACTTGAATTAGATCATCCTTGCTTAATAAGCCTGCTTTTAGTGACCCTGTTCCAACAGATGTTATTAAACACTTACTATATTCTGTAAAAGGGTCAACCATAGGATCCTGTAGGATGGACTGCTAGTAGCAGTGTCAAAGGAGACTGAATGAAGATGAGTTTTTTGGTATGTTTTGGTGAAGGCTGAAGCATGTCTAGCACTGTATCTAATCTTATTTCTGGCAATGGTTTTTCATGGTCTTGTTTTTTACCACCGTAAATAAAGAAGAGTACAATCTCCTCTCCCGCTTTTAGGTGGGCAACCCAGCCTAGCTTGAGAAAGAGGGCAGCGCAGATTAACAGTGGTAAGGGGATGGATCTGTGTGTGTGTGTGTGTGTGTGTGTGTGTGTGTGTGTGTGTAAAGGCAGCACCTTTACAATTGTACTTTTTTGATAACACAGTGGTGTCTATGTGGGTACTTTCATTCCTGTAGGAGACACTGAGAATTACCTAAAATTTTTCAAAAAGAAATTGGAAAAATATAACTCCAAAAAATTCCTCTGTCCTTATACCTAATTCAAGTTAGTGGCTGCCTTTGGGGAGAGGGTGGTTGGGAAGTGGGTTTGGAAGAGTACACAGGGAGTTCAACTTTATCTATAATATTTTATTTCTTTTATTTAAATCAGGATTTTTCAGCCTCACATTGACATTTTGGGCCAGATAATTCGTTGCTATGGGGATTGTCCTGTGCATTTTAGGATGTTTAGCAGCACCTCTGGGCTGTATTCACTAGATGCCAGTAGCATCCCCATTTGTGACAACCAAAAATACTTCTAGACACCATCCAATGTCCCCTGGGAGTCCCCACCCCCCCCCGCCCCCCTGAGGAAAGCCACTGATTTATAATAGAAAACAAATAAGCACAAATAGAACTAATTAATAGAAAAGAAGAGAATATTTACACGTGCTGATTGGGGGCAGGGGTAAGCACATAATCATTCGTTGTATTATTCTGTATCTATAAAATCTTCCTAAAGACTCAAAAGAAAAATGTATCTTTTTACTCTTTTTTAAAAGATCCAAATCTTTTAGCTTGTGATAATCGAAAGTGATGTTTCCAATAAACTTCTGTCTTCATTCCATGATAGGTTGGGCACGTTCTTGCAGAGCGAACCCCGGGGGATGCTGCTCTTTGATCTGCTGCTTCACACAGTTATTTCAGAGATTTTTGGTAATTCATCTTCACTGCTGATTGCTGTATGTTGGCCTAGTTTAGTGCTCCTGCCTGGTTCCCAGCAATCCATAAAGCCCTCCCTTCATATTTTTCCCTGTCTAATCCACGCTTCATACTGCAGGGTGATCTTCCTAAGACACAAATATGTGACGTCCCTTTACTTAAAATCCTTCAAAATTAGGTCCAAAGTTCTTCCCAGGATGCAACCTTGTAGTGTGATTCCTATGCAGATCACCTGAAGTTTGCACAGACTTACAGGTTGAGGGCAATGTCCCTGATAAGACTGCTCTCCTTCAGATGCCAGTCACAAGTTCAGGGGCCCCCAGCCTATCTCACTTCTGACCAACTGGCCACAAATTCAGGGGTGCCCTCAACCACCTAGAACAACTCATAAAACTCTCAAGAAAGTACTATACTTACAACTATAGTTTTATTATAAAGGATGCAAATCAGGACCAGCCAGATGTAGAGCTTCTGGTCACTTTCCTAGTAGACTCAGGATGCACCCTCCTCCTTGCACATTTGATGTATTTGTCGACCAGGAAGCTCACTGGAGTCTTGGGGTTTCGAGTTTTATTGGGGTTTCATTACATAATATGATTGGTTGAATTATCAGCCATGTGATTGAACTCAAGTCTCCAGCCTCCTTCCACTCCCTAGAGGTTGGCTGGCTCAAAGTCCCAACCCTCTAATCACATGGTTGATCTTTCCAGCATGACTGGTCTAAGTCATGACAGTCATGCTGGAAAGTCATCTCGTTAGCATAAACACAGGTGTGGTCAGGGGCCACCATGAACAACAAAGGATCACTCAGTAAATGCCAAGGATTAAGTGTTTACCACTGAGATAGGACTAGACACAAGGACCAGACAAATTCTTTACTGTTCAACACAGGGCGTAAGGGTTCTTCAGGACGTGACCCCAGCCTCTCTCACTTCACTGCAGCTACATAGCCCTGGTTGAGAGTCCTTGAATACACCTTGCTGTTTTAGAAACTGGACTTCTGCACATGCTATTTCCTCTGTCTACCTGTGTTTTCTCCTTTGTCTAGCCAGGGAACTCCTTCTTATTGTCAAAACCTAGGTGAGCGGTTCCACCTCTGTGGAGCCCTCCTGGGCAGAGTTAATCCCCACCTCCCCAGCTGCTAGTACTCCTTGTTTGTTTATAGATCATCTTTGCACTTTGTTTGTTGAGATATCTGTATGTCCTGTTGGCATGTAATGTAGTGACTGCCGAGTGAATGTTTCATGGAGTTTTGCCTACATTATTTGAAGTTATATTTGTCTTTTTAGAAAGTGTCCTCTTGCCCTTTTTGGCTGCCATGTTCGCCACCTCACCCTTCATGCTCCAGCACTGTGGCAGTTCCTCATTACAAACATCCTTTCTTGGCTGCTGGTGGATGAGCTACCACTTAAGATCTTGTTGCTGACAATCCTGCCCGGCCATTCATGTTTTGGAAAACTCACGGGTAACACTGATGAGATGACACAAGAAGTAAGGTTTGCGAAATATCTAGAAGTAGGAAGTGGTTAAGTAGAATATTTCATTGGATGAAATATTATGCATCTAAATGCATATTTATGAGGTTTGTAGTAAAACCGAGAAATGCTTATATAGAATATTAGGAGGAAAAGTAATCACAATTATGATGAAAAAATATACCCATAAACTAAGACCCAAAAAAAACATAAAAGAAAGAAAGAAAAGGCCTCTGTAGAAATACCCCCAAATAGTATTTGTCTTTGGGTAATGAAAATATGGGCAATTATTCCCCATCTTCTTTATACTTTCCAGTGTTTTAAACTTTTTTTTTTTTTTTTTGTATCAAGCATGTATTGCATGCTTAAAATGGTAGGAGGGGATAATTCCTCTCTGTACTCCTAAATAGGTGGGCACAAGGTGAAACCAATTTAATTTAGATACTTTCATTTGCAACTGGAAATTTACAGGTGAAAAAAATGCACATTTTTGTTCTTTTTGGCAATGAGAGGAGGCAGTGAAAAGAGAGGCAAAGATGGGAATAAGAAGGGGTGGAGATAAACCAGCCACGCTTGCCCCATACTTAAAAGACATGCTGTCACAAGCCAGGAGAATCACCAGGGAGAGAAAAGTCAATAGGATAAAGGAGTTTTTGAATGGAAACTGGGACCAACCAGTTCTTAAAAATGTCACTTTCCTAGTCAAAGAAAGGCAGCCTGACTAGTGGGGATTTAGCTATTTGCTTGTTAAAAATTACTTAAAAAAATAAAAGGCTTATGTTTGTTCACTGATCCCTTTCATTATCAGTATAACTTATAAAACATATCACTTTCTGGAAGAGTCTAATCATAACAGAGACTGAAAATTCAGGGCATTTTGGGAAGAAAGGCCAGTTTAAGAGTAAGCTACACAAGAAAATTCATTTAACCTTTTAAAACTCTGGTTATAATCCCTTTCATCCAAAGCTCTTAGGCAATGCCCTCAGCCTGACCACATAACCTTCCTTATAGAAGAGTAAACCTGAGTTTCCTCCTAGAGACTCTTCTAAATGCTAACATCATCACCAAGTGTTGTTGCTGACATTCTTCCGTAATTTCTGCACAACTTCTCAAAACTTTACATATTTCAGACAGATTCTTGAGTATGTGAACTGCGATTAGGCATAAACAGGCCACTTGAGCCATGACTGAAGAACAATTGCTTGGGATTGTGTCCACGTACTAAGGCATATTCCAACCTAAGACGTGCCATCCTTCTTCCTCCTAAAAAAAAAAAAAGGGAAAGCAGATCACAGCGATGAAATGGCTCAGGCTCTTTTATTTCCTTGTTGAGATCTCTGGTTTCCAAAGGCACATTTTCTTTCTTTTACTTCATAGGGACCAGAAGAAAATTCCTTAAGATTGAATGAGTTGATAGACCTGTTTCTCCAGTTTGCCTGAGTTAGTGGGTGAAGATTCCTTTCTTCTTAAGATGAAAAGAGTTTGCTTTTACGTGTTCTTCATAGGCCAATGTTGACCATAAAAATAAAAGTCAGTTATTCAACCAGCAAATATGTTTATTCGGGGATAGCGGAGGAATTGCAATTCGGGACAAACAAGCTATAGCAAAAGCCATAGGCAAGTCCAATAAACAAAGGAGAAGAACATTATTTTATAGGGAAAATGGAGAGCGCTGGGAGGTTTTTGTTTTTTTAAAATAAATTTACTTATTCATTTATTTAATTTTTGGCTGCACTGGGTCTTCGCTGCTGCACGCGGGTTTTCTCTAGTTGCTGAGAGCAGGGGCTACTCGTTGTTGCGGTGCACGGGCTTCTCATTGTGGTGGCTTCTCTTGTTGCAGAGCACCGGCTCCGGGCGCGCGGGCTTCAGTAGTTGTGGCTCCCAGGCTCTAGAGTGCAGGCTCAGTAGTTGTGGCGTGTGGGCCCAGATGCTCCACAGCACGTGGGATCTTCCCCAACCAGGGCTCGAACCCGTGTCCCCTGCATTAGCAGCCGGACTCCTAACCACTGCGCCACCAGAGAAGCCCAGAGGGGTTGTTTTGAATGAAAGTCCATTAGAGAAAGTGAGAGTTTGGGGTAATGATGGTTTCTCATTGGCTGAATTGCTGAGGTATTAGATTTCATGGAGGAGATGCAATGTACATCTTTTCCTGTTGGGGCCTGTAATTGATGGTTCCTTCTTGTTGGTGATTCTTCTGTTGGAGCCTGTAATCAACAGTTCTTCCTATAATTGAGACTGAGTGATACGTGCATGAGAGCTCTCCTGCTTCTAGCCTCCCAGATCCATTTTAGTGAGGTTTCCCTTTATTAATGTTTATACCAGTTTAAAAGTCTCATCATCATTGAAACTAACTGGAACACCTCTAGGCTCTGGGATTATGACCTTGAGTGTAGAGATGATGTCATTTATTCATTCATTCACTCATTCATTCTGTATCATCTAGGACTCTTGGTTGTGAGCGACAGAAAGTCAACTGGAATCTGTTTAACTGAAATGAGGGATACATGAAAGGGATATAGGGCTGTTTTCCAGAATCCAAGCACAGACCCGAGGCTCCAGGGACAACTAGAATTAGAGTTCCATACCCCTCTTCTCCAGCTCACATCTGCTTTCATCCTTCTCTCTCTACAGGCAGGTTTCCTCTACTTGTCCACCAGCTCCTGGGCTATTATATCTTGCAGTCCAGGCACACAAAGAGAGACCAGCTTCTCTTTCTCAGTTCTAGCTCCAGAATTCCTGGAAAAGAACTTTGCTTGGCCTGGATTGGGTCAGAGCTGTGTTGAACACTGACCAACTATAGACGTGGCCAAGTTGGGTCACATCCTTACCCTGACCAATCAGATGGGGCCAGGACAGTAAGGCCACATTGTACTAACACGACCACCCTGTGGATTCAGAAAAGAGGGTGCTAATTAAGCAAAACAAAAGGTGTCCGCTACCTATTCTTTTTTCTATAATATCCTCCAAACGTAAATGGGAATTATGTAGGTGCTATTTTGGCAACAAACAAGTGCTGAGTACCTACACCTACATACTTGGTGTCTAACTGCCTCCTGGCAATCCTTTTGTTCATGTCGTGTCTTCTATGACATTGTTTAAAGGCTGTTTTCTATGGTTTTCAGCCCCTACCTCATGCCCGCGTCTTTTTCATTCTTCATGGCCAGTCTGACCGCCCACTTTACTGAGATCAAGATTGCATAACCTCTCTCGTCCAACTCTTCTGCAACTAAAATACAGCCCCTTTTCATATATCTCTCCTGCACAAGCCCCCTGCCCATCTTTTCCTCGCAGCTTTGGAGAAAAGATTCGCTCTTGTTGGTGTCCAAGGGTGATCAAGGTCTGTGAGACAGGCTAAATGAGAGTACATTAGAAAGTGTGACAGACGCTAGAACAGCAACTTATCAATTTAGAGTGAGTAATCTCTACTACAAAGAATAGCAACATTTACAAGTAGTTGAGCAGTGCATTCTTTTCCTTTAGTCAAGCTCCATACAAAACCAAATCATAATTTGAAAACATCGTTGGTTTATTCCAAGAAATTCCTGCCAAATGCATTGGAAATACCCAGTCTATAGGGTGAAATAATAGTGATAATAATAATAATAGTTAAGTGAGTTAGTTTCATGCTCTCTGGAGTGGTTTTTCCTGTGCGGAAAAGACTATTCAAAAGTTTACTTTTATTTTTGTCTAATGGTAAAAAGTTTGTAAGGGTCCAGTGAACTATGGCCGTGGGTCAAATCGGCCCACGCCGATTTGCATGGCCCATGAGTTGAGAATGGTTTTTACATTTATAAATGTTGGAAAAAACAGAAAGGGGAATAATATTTTGTGACGTGAAAATTTTTGAAATTCAGATTTCAGTGTAGTTGCCACAGAGACCATGTGTCCTGCTATGTCTAAAATATTTATTATGTGACCCTTTTCAGAAAGTTTGCTGATCCTGGTTTAAAAGATTAGTGTTCAGTTTATTGAAACAACAAATTCAAAACCTTAGTGTGTTCCTAAGCTTTTAAAAAAACCAGATGGTTCACATCTATGAAAACACCACCACCACCACCACAATCAAGATACAGAACATTTTCATCATTCCCAAGAGATTCTCCTTGCACCACACAGAATATCCCTCCTTCTACTCCCAGAGCCAGGAAGCCACTGATCCACTTTCTGTCACTGTATATTAATTTGCATTTTCTAGAATTTTATATCAACAGAGTCATACAGTAAATACTCTTCTGTGTCTGGCTTTTCTTACCCAGCATAGATTTTTGAGATTCATTCATGTCGCTATGTATATCAGTAGTTTGTTCCTTTCCACTGCTATGTTTTTTAAAAAATAAGCTTTTAAATTTCCAGTTTAAAAATTTTGTATTATGAAACGTTTCAATATACTTAACAAAAAAGGCCAAAATAGTGTATGAACCCCCATGTTCACATTACCCAACTTTAATAATTATAAACTCAGGGCCAATGTTGTTTCAACCATACCTTCACCAATTAATTTCCTCCCATATTTGAAGCAAATCCTAGGCATATACCATTTTACTTGTAAATAGTTCAGCATGTATTTCTAAAAGATATGAACTCTTTAAAAAAATATATAACCGTAACACATTTATCATGTCTATAAAGTTTGAGCAATAATCCCTTAATTTTATCAAATATCCAGCCAGTGTTCACATTTTCATCTGTTTTGTAAATGTCATCATTTTACGTATACAGTATGTTTGAATCAGAATCCAAATAAGATCTGTGCATTACTATTGGTCAATATGCCTCTCGAGTCTCTTTTAATACATGTCTCCATTTGGCTCCTTGCTTTATTTTTTTCCCTTGCACTTTATTTGTTGAAGAAAGCAGGGGGCTTCCCTGGTGGTGCAGTGGTTAAGAATCCACCTGCCAATGCAGGGGACACAGGTTCCAGCCCTGGTCTGGGGAGATCCCACATGCTGCAGAGCAACTAAGCCCCTGCGCCTCAACTATTGAGCCTGCGCTCTAGAACCCACGAGCCACAACTACTGAAGCCCGTGCGCCTACAGCCCGTGCTCAGCAACAAGAGAAGCCACCGCAATGAGAAACCTGCGCATTGCAACACAGAGTAGCCCCCTCTCATGGCAAATAGAGAAGGCCCGCTTACAGCAACAAAGACCCAACACAGCCAAGAGAGAAAGTGAGAGAAAGAAAGCAAGCAGGTAGTTTGTTCCACACGGTTTCCCACAATCAGGATTTTGCTGATTGTATCCCCTGGTGGTGTTTATGATGTACTCAGTGCCATTAGTACATTAGTACATCTAACAGAACTAATAAGAATTACCTGATGTCATCTAATATTCTGTCGACTTCTAAGTTCTCCATCTGTCTCAAAAAAAGAATTTTTACAATTCTTCCAACCAGAATCATGAGGCCGTATATTGCATTTGGTTGATATATCTCTAAAATCTTTTAATCTATTTCAATCTCCCGCCCCCTTAAAGATGTTGATTCGTTGAAGAAACTGGGTTGTTTTCTATAATTTCCTACACTCCGAATTTGGCTGATTGCTTCTAGGTGGTATGAGCTCTTTAAATTGTTCCTTTACCCATATATTTCTGGTAGCAGTCTTCATTAGATTCAGATTCAATTTTTTTAAAGTCAAGAATACTTCATTAGTGGGTAAATATATTTTCTAACCAGCAAAGACCTTTGAACTTGAGAAGACCTTGAATTCTTTTGTATTTCTAAAATATTTAAAATGATAAATTGATTGAAGTTTGGATATTGCATAAGGCTTTGAGTCAGACTTGTAGTCACAATTCACATAATGGCTAACTTGTATTAAGTGCTTTCCACGAGCCAGGCACAAGCCTAAGCACTTTACCTCTATGCTAATTTAACCTTCAGAACATTTTGCAGAAGAAACTGTCCACACAAAAATATTAATCAATTGTCAATCTAAGAGAGAAATGGAAAGTTTTGATTGAGCCAAACTGAGGATTATAATACAGGAGACAATCTCCCAGACAGCTCTGAGAACTGTTCTGAAGAGATAAAGTAGGAGGCCAGAATGTATGTGATTTTGGTGAAGGGTTACATGCAAACTCTCATCTTGATAGAAGGTTACTGCTATTTGGGAGGAAAAGATATCTTAGTTAATGGTTTTAGTGCTTTTCTAATTATTGGAAGGTGCAAGAACCTGGGTTCATAAAATTTTCACCTGAAAATATCTAACTATCTGAGGGCCAGTTCTATCAGTTCTCCTAGAGCACAAAGTGCCTCATCCTGATGCTTGCCCTGAATTCCTTTCAGGGATTCCTCTCAGGGACTGCAATGGCTAGTGACTTGATTCTTGTAGAACTGGATGGTGGGTGACATTCTTTATTTTACAATCCCCTCACTTTTGGTCTTAATTTTGACCAAGGTTTGGGAGGCATTTTGTGACCACTTTGTCCCAAGGTGCCAGGAATGCTCATTCCCAGATCAAGCAAAGATTTCATTGATAGGCCCCTCAAGGTACTGTTACTGGACTAGGCCCCTTTAACAGTAACCAAAAGCCTCTGGACTGCCTGTCTTACTAGTCTTCTGTGGTCCAGGAAATGGTTCCCTCTTGTTGCTTTTTCCCGTATCTAGAGTTACACTATTACAATCATTGATCTTATAGAACTATGTATTTGATCAATCACTTCAAGGCATCTATTCATCATTAATTTTATCTGAGACTCAGTCACACATTTGGTAATACAGGAAACAATAATCTTATAGAATAGACAGAAAACAAGTAATATAGCTAGTAACATTAAGTTCATAAATATGTATTTAAGCCAAGAACTTCCATAAGGTGTGGCCCAGTATTCTCCCCAGGTCGTCTGACCAGTCTGTTCTGCACCAATCACTATCTTTAAGGGAAATGACCTATTGGCATTGTACATAAAGTTCACCAAAGATGCCTACACATACAGGGTGAGTGGTGGGTCATAGGTGACCCCTTACAGGATTGAGAAAGGAATGTTATCTTCTGAGGAATTACCCAGCTGGCACCAGAAAAGGAAAAATTGATCTTTACGGTTGAGCAGGTATTTCTGCCATTGGGGAGGTCTGGTTAATGCATAATGCAGATGCACAATACACACTAGATGGGAGGGAGGAGGTACCAACGGGCAGAGAAAATTTTTGTTTAAATTTTTATCTTGCCTTAAAATACAAATTTTTATTTCATCAAAACTGAAGTTTAGGGCTTCCCTGGTGGCGCAGTGGTTGCGAGTACGCCTGCCGATGCAGGGAACACGGGTTCGTGCCCCGGTCTGGGAAGATCCCACATGCCGCGGAGCGGC
>NW_006799727.1:1163780-1230278 GCF_000442215.2 Lipotes vexillifer
GAGCCTGCGCGTCCGGAGCCTGTGCTCCACAACGGGAGAGGCCGCAACAGTGAGAGGCCCGCGTACTGCAAAAAACCCCCCGCAAAACCCCAAAAAACCCCTGAAGCTTAGGGAGTTTGATTTGACTCAGTTAGGAAGCCATGGTGTGAACACAGGGGTGTAATCAGAATCCCAACTTCCTTGAACTTTGTGCTCTGAACAGCTGCACCTCCAGTCTCAGCATTTTCTGGTTCTCACAGATGCCTGACGGTACTAATTACTGGGAAGTGGTCCCTTCCGCCCCTCCCCCATCACGTCCCGTCCCCTTTCATTCCGCCCCGCCCCCGCGGTTGGGGTCCAGGCCAAAGGACCGACGGGAAAACTACACTTCCCAGAGTGCACACCGACCGCAAGGGCCTTACTACCGGCCTCGGTTTCCCGCCGCCATTTTTGTGGAGTGAAAAGGCGGTGTGGCCTGTGATCATGGCGCTGTTCCCCGCCTTTGCGGGTGTTAGTGAGGAGCCTGAGAGCGGGAGCCCCAGGAAAGGTAAGCACACAAAAGGGATGGAGAAGGTACTTGGCGGGCTTAGGGCGGAGTTTCTCGGGCCCAGGTCTCGCCCTTGCCTTGGATTTGTTTATTCATTTGTATCCCAGAGTTCTCCGCGGTACTGCAAAGCCTTGTGGGAGGAGCAGCGGCACTCGTCCGGGTTTCTGGGCTAGAGTTGAAGAGTCCAAAAGGAGAAAGACAGACCAGGAGAGGCCTCGGAGCTGGGACTTCCATGTAATCATATTGTTGAGCCCCGTTTTCTTCCCCCAGCCTCAGTTACTTCACCTGTAAAATGGAAACAATGGTACTCCACATCTCGGGGAGACTCCTGATGCAAATGCTGGGTGTTCTTATTACAGCTGTTTTTCCTTCTCTGTTCTCCTTATTTCTGAATTGTTTATTGGGCTCATATCTTTTGGCAGACCAAGAGCTAGAGAATTAGGATCCAAAGGCTAATCAAACACAGTTTCTCTCCAGATGGGCACAGCTGCTGGGAATAAGAACTAACATTTATTTATTGCGGGTCGACTGTAGGTCAGGTAATGGCATTACATATTTTATTTAAGCCTTAAGCGTTCCCATATCTGCATTGTTAAAAGCTGTGGCACATAGTGAATTGTAATTTAAAGTGATTAATCCTAAATCATGCCCTTATGTGGCAGAGTCCAGCTGTGTCTGACACCTTTATCGTATCCTGTCGTAATTCCTACATTTCTTTTTTTGGTATACTTCTCATAATTGTGAGTAATTTCTTATATAATTTTGGTCATCCTTTACTAGACCGTAACATCCATGTAGTCAGAAACAGTGTTTTGTCTATTCATTGCAGCATCGTTAACCCCTAGCACAGGCCCAAAGTATAGTAGGTGTTCCATAAATATTAGCTGAATGGACATACCAATAGTAAGTACTTAACAAAAAAGTAACAGTACATACAAGGTGGGATGTTATAGATGACACAGGTGAACCAGAGGAATAATGACTTCTGTGGGGAGGTTCAAAGAAAGTATTATATAGGAGCTAACTTTGGAGATGGGTCTTCAAGAGGGTAGGATTTGGACAAAGAGATGGTGGAAGGGCATTCCAGGGCCTTCAAAGGCACGCACGAAGGAAAACACGAGACCTCTGCAAAAAACTGCAGTTAGTTCAATTTGTCTGGAAATGTAGAGGTGTAAGGAGGCACTTTGGGAAATATGGTTGGAACTGGTGATGAGGGATGGTACTGACTTGAATAACAGGCCAAGGATTAATCCTTTTATTTTGGGAAGGTGAAGTGGCAGGTTTACAGGGGAGTGTTGCTCTTGTCATTTATCTTAACCAGTATTTATTGGACATCTTCTGGGTACTCAGCATCGGGGTAATGATTGTAAAAGAGCTTTTTATTCTTTTTAAATTTATTTATTTTTGTTTTGTTTTTTTAATTTTTATTTTATATTGCAGTGTAGTTGATTTAAAATGTGTTAATTCCAGGTGTACAACAAGATGACTTAGTTATACGTATATCTATTCTTTTTCAGATTCTTTTCCCATATAGGTTATTACAGAGTATTGAGTAGAGTTCCCTGTGCTATACAGTAGGTCCTTGTTGATTATCCATTTTATATATAGTAATGTATATATGTTAATCCTGACCTCCTAATTTATTCCTCACCCCCCACCTTTCCGCTTTGGTAACCATAAGTTTGTTTTCTAAGTCTGTGAGTCTGTTTCTGGTTTGTAAATAAGTTCATCTGTATCATTTTTTAGATTCCCCATATAAGTGATAGCATATGGTGTTTGTCTTTCTCTTTCTCTGACTTCACTTACTGTGATAATCTCTAGGTCCATCCATGTTGTTGCAAATGGCATTATTTCACTCTTTTTTATGGTTGAGTAATATTCCATTGTATATATGCACCACATCTTCTTTATCCATTCATCTGTTGATGGACATTTAGGTTGCTTCCATGTGTTGGTTATTGTAAATAGCGCTGCAGTGAACACTGGGGTGCATGTATCTTTTCGAAATATGGTTTTCTCAGGGTATATGCCCAGTAGTGGAATTGCTGGGTCATATGGTAGTTCTATTTTTAGTTTTTTAAGGACCCTCCATACTGTTCTCCATAGTGGCTGGATCCGTTTTCATTCCCACCAGCAGTGTAGGAGGGTTCCCTTTTTCTCCACACCCTCTCCAGCACTTACTGTTTATAGACATTTTTTTTTTTTTTTTTGCGGTACGTGGGCCTCTCACTGTTGTGGCCTCTCCTGTTGCGGAGCACAGGCTCCGGACGCGCAGGCTCAGCGGCCATGGCTCACGGGCCTGGCCGCTCCGCGGCATGTGGGATCTTTCCGGACTGGGGCACGAACCCATGTCCCCTGCATCGGCAGGCGGACTCTCAACCACTTCGCCACCAGGGAAGCCCTGTTTATAGACTTTTTGATGATGACCATTCTGACCGGTGTGAGTTGATACCTCACTGTAGTTTTGATTTGCAATTCTCTAATAATTAGTGATGCTGAGCATCTTTTCATGTGCTTTTTGGTCATCTGTATGTCTTCTTCGGAGAAATGTCTATTTAGATTTTGTGCCCTTTTTTTCTTTTTTTTTTTGATTGGATTGTTTACTTTTTTGATATTGAGCTGTATCAATATGAGCTGTATGTATGAGCTGTTTGTATATTTTGGAGATGAATCCCTTGTCGGTCACATTGTTTGCAAATGTTTTCTCCCATTCTGTGGGTTGTCTTTTCGTTTTGTTTATGGTTCCCTTTGCTGCGCAAAAGCTTTTAAGTTTAATGAGGTCCCATTTGTTTATTTTTGTTTTTATTTTCATTACTCTAAGAGGTGGATCCAAAAAGATATTGCTGCAGTGTATATCAGAGAGTGTTCTGCCTGTGTTTTCCTCTAAGAGTTTTACAGCATCCGGTCTTACGTTTTAGGTCTTTAATCCAGTTTGGGTTTATTTTTGTGTATGCTGTTAGAGAATGTTAAGAGCTTTTTATAAAGTACTGTATTTTAAAAAATTTAAACACAACATTATTAGCCATAATGAAATTAACTATAATTCTTTAATATCATCTAATTGTCAGTTAATGTTCAAATTTCCAGAGTTGTTTCAAAAATGGCCTTTTACAGTTGGTTTCTTCAAGTCAGTATCCAAAGAAATCCAACACTGCATTTTGGATATGTCTCTTAGGTCTTTTTAAAAAATATAAAACAATTTCTCCCTCCCTTCTGTTTTCCCTTGTGATTTGTTGAGGAAACTGCATCATTTGTCCTATAGACATTTCCCACCAAATCCTTATGGTGTCATTTAACATGCTTCTCTACCCTAGCATTTCCTGTAAACTGGTAGTTAGATGTAGAGAGTTAATTAGATTCAGGTACAATTTTTTTAGTTGAAAATACCTCATTGGGTGTGCTCTACACTTGCTGTTGAGCTAAATCAGGAAGATGAGCTGTCCAGTTTTCTCTCTTTTAGTAGTAAGATTATCAGTGGATCCCTGGATGGCCTGATTCATCCATTATGAAGCTGCCCATCAGTCTTTCACCTAATGATTTTTGCAGCCATTTATGATTATTGCTTAGATCCACCATTTCATTGGGGTTACAAAATGGGTATTTTCCATTTTTAGCATTCCTCCTATATTTATTAGTATCAGTTATCCTATAAACAACTTTTTCTCAACACTGTTGGGATACCCCGAAATACAGTTCAGGCAGGAAGGACAGGATGAATACTTGGTTTGTTCCTTTTGTCAGTTTACAGAATAACAAGTTTGGGTCTTGGCAGCTTTTAGAGGTGACAAGCGAGGTGTTTCTCCCCCCACCCCCTTTAATTATGAACTCATGAATTTTTAACATACTTATATTTCAGTCCATTGCAAATACTATTTTCTAATGCTCAAATTGTCCCATTTTTGGCTAATGGGGCCTTGATCAAGTTGGGCCTGTGTCTTTTTAGCATAAACCCATTGTCTTTAATCACTTCCTTGCTTTCTGCCCTAAAAGCTGCTCAGAGCTCATCGCTTACATGTTTTATTATGGTCTGGAACTGACCGTTTCTTAAAGGAACCCTGGTTTCTTTTAGTGGAAAATGGTATGGGTATGTTAAAACCACAAATTGGATGTTGGGAGTACTCATGGCACTGGGTTGTCATTACTTCTAAACATTTTCAGTGGCCAGAACCGGCAAGAGAAAAATACATCATGACTTCATACTGATATTTCTAATCCAAGTTTAAGATTATGAGATTTTTAATTGATTTCTTTGATTTACTATTTATATTCATTTCCTCTTATGCTGAAAATATTAGTTCTTGGTGTTATTAGTCCAATTATAGATAGGTCCAAAATAGCAATAGTAATATGACTAATACTAAATAGTTCACTATTTCTTTATGGTTCTATTTGTCCTTAGGCTGTATCCCACAGCCCATGTGCTGTCAAATTACTGTGTTTTAAATTCACTGGAAATAATTCTCTGTGTGGTTTCATTACCAATTTGATATACAATTAGGTATATTTGTTTTTAATTTGGGGGGATTGTGTTTTTCTTCTTTTTGATTTGGTCCCGTTTTGTAATGTTGTGAAACATTTACATGGTTCTAAAGTTGAAAATACATATAACCCAGTTATTTTCGGAGAATAAACCTCCATCTCAATTCTCCAACTTTCCCCTACAGTTTAGAATTTTTATTAATCAATGATATCCTTCCGTTTTTTTCCTCCTTAACATGAGCAACTACATTTCTGTTCTGTTTCTTTTTTTAAATTTTTTGTTTTTTTATTAAAGTATAGTTAATTTACAATGTTTCAGATATGCAGCAAATTGATTCAGTTATACATACATATATGTATATATATACTTTTTCCGATTCTTTTCCATTATAGGTTATTACAAGATACTGAATATAGTGCCCTGTGCTATACAATAGGTCCTCATCGTTTCTCTATTTTATATATAGTAATGTATATCTGTTAATTCCAAGTCCCAAATTTATCTCTCCTCCCCCCTCCACTTCAGTTTCTTTTCTTTTTTTTTTTTTGCAGTACGCGGGCCTCTCACTGTTGTGGCCTCTCCCGTCACGGAGCACAGGCTCCGGACGTGCAGGCTCAGCGGCCGTGGCTCACGGGCCCAGCCGCTCCGCGGCATGTGGGATCCTCCCAGACCGGGGCACGAACCCGTGTCCCCTGCATCGGCAGGCGGACTCTCAACCACTGCGCCACCAGGGAAGCCCACACTTCTGTTTCTTAAGTGCATATTATTCTGCATTTTACCTAAAATCCCAGACATCACTCTACAGTGGAGTATAGAAGTCTTCCTCACTACTTTTGACTGGTCCACAGAGCTGCATAGTGTGGATGTCACATACTTTATTCTGTCAGTCCCTATTAAGGACATTTTGACTGTTTCTGGTCTTTTGCTGTTAAAAATAGAAGCACTGTACTTTTGTCCGTACACTATAAAATGTGATAAAAATGTAAGATGGTGTTAGTACTGGTGTGTGCAGAGTTTCAATTAAAAACAAAAACAAAAACAGAAACAAAAAACTGGACAGGAAAGATGAGCAATACCAAAGCAAGTGAGGGAGGCTCTGTTCGCCACTCTCTCGGTACTGTTAAGAGTCAGGCCAGGATTTAAGCAGGCATCATGCTCAGTAAGTGTTTTGGGGAGGCGAAATTCAGTAACGTTCATTCTGTCAACAAACAGGTATCCAGCGCCTCCCTTGTGTTAGGAGCAGCAGAAAGACCTCAGTGTGTGATCCCTCCAGTTCTCGAGCTTTTCTTTCTACACCATCAGATTTATTAGGCTTGTCTACTCTAAAACATTGTTGCTTGGGGGCTGAATATTCAGACAGAGTTGGGCTGGAAGATATGAGGCATATGAAGCAGGTTATTATTTATATTGGGGGAAGGAACTACACACATTGTCTTTTTACCTGAAACCTGCTCTTCTTCCTGTGTCCACATGTCAGAAAATGGCACCACCATTCTCCCAGGCCAAAACTTAGACACATACCTCAACTTCCTGTTCCCCCCATTCAATTCTTCATCCAGTCCTTCCAAATAACTCTTAAATTCGTTAGTTTCCCTCTATTCTCACGGCCACTGCATAATTTTCACCACGGTCATCCCCTGGATTATTACAGCGGCCTCCTAAATAGTCACTCCTTGAACCACTCTCCACACCATAGCCAGAATTTTAAAACTACTTATTTAAAAACAGTATGTGTCTCTGATATAAATCGTACCAGTGTTTTCTTAGGTCAGTCTCCCAAGACAATAGAAATAAAAACAAAACTAAACATACGGGACCTAATCAAACTTACAAACTTTTGAACAGCAAAGGAAACCATAAAACGAAAAGACAACCCACAGAATGGGAGAAAATATTTGCAAATGATGTGACCAACAAGGGCTTAATTTCCAAAATACACCAACAGCTCTTAAAACTCAACAGCAAAAAACCAAACAACCCAATTGAAAACTGGGCAGAAGACCTAAATAGACATTTCTCCAAAGAAGACATACAGATGGCTGATAGACACATGGAAAGATGCTCAACATTGCTAATCATTAGAGAAATGCAAATCAAAACTACAGTGAGGTACCACCTCACACTGGTCAGAATGGCCATCATTAAAAAGTGTACAAATAACAAATGCTGGAGAGAGTGTGGAGAAAAGGGAACCCTCTTATACTGTTGGTGGGAATGTAAGTTGGTGTAGCCACTGTGGGAAACAGTATGGAGGTTCCTCAGAAAACTAAAAATAGAACTATCATATGACCCAGCAATGTCACTCCTGGGCATATATCTGGACAAAACTGTAATTCAAAAAGATACATGCAACCCTGTGTTCATTGCAGCACCATTCACAGTAGCCAAGACATGGAAACAACCTAAATGTCCACCATAGATGAATGGATAAAGAAGATGTGGCACATATATACAATGGAATATTACTCAGCCATAAAAAAGAATGAAATAATACCATTTGCAACAACATGGATGTACCTAGAGATCATTGTACTAAATGAAGTAAGTCAGAAAAAGAAAGAGAAATACCATATGCTATCACTTATATGTAGAATCTAAAATATGGCACAGATGAACCGACCTACAAAACAGAAAGACAGTCATAGAGAACAGACTTGTGGTTGCCAGGGGAGGGGGGGGTGGGGGAGGGACGGACTGGGAGTTTGGGGTTCGTAGATACAAACTATTGTATATAAAATGGATAAACAACAGGGTCCTACTGTATAGCCCAGGGAACTATATTCAATATCCTGGGAAAAACCATAATGGAAAAGAATATAAAAAGGAATATGTATATAGCTGAGTCACTTTGCTGTACAGCAGAGATGGGCACAACATTGTAAATCAACTATACTTCAATAAAAAAATTAAAAAGACCACTATGTGCCATTCACTGGTCTGAATGCTTTACAAATACATATTAAGTCACCGAATCCTCATAACAACCCTATGAAGTTGGTATTATTGTCAGCATTTTTAGGGAGGAGGAAACAGGCACAGAAGCAGGATTTGAGCTCAAGCAATCTAGCTTCAAAATGTGTGTGCTTAGGGCTTCCCTGGTGGCGCAGTGCTTGAGAGTCCGCCTGCCGATGCAGGAGACGCGGGTTCGTGCCCCGTTTCGGGAGGATCCCACATGCCGCGGAGCGGCTGGGCCCGTGGGCCATGGCCGCTGGGCCTGCGCGTCCGGAGCCTGTGCTCCGCAAATGGGAGAGGCCACAGCGGTGAGAGGCCCGCATAACGCAAGAAAAAAAAAAAAAAAAAAAATGTGTGTGCTTAAACACTACTCTTTGCTGCTGATCTTTTGAACCCTAGGCCTGATTTTGTCACCCTTGCCACAAACTCAAGCATTTCCCCATTGCTCTTAGGGTAAACACAAACTCTGATAGGGTTTTTTAGGCCCCTGAACCTCTCCGGCTTCATTTTGCCCGCCCCCGCCCGCTCACTCCCAGTGGTCCAGCCATAGCAGCTCCCTCCTGTTTCCCAGAGAGTCATGCTTTCTCACTCTCGGGCCTTTGTATAAGCCATTTCCCCTGCCTAGATGCTTCCTAGGAGCATATTTGCCTACTTTTTTCCTCATCCTTTAGGTCTTATTGAGCTGTTCTCCCAGGCAGCTTTCTCTGATCCATACCTAGTTTGGACTAGGGAACCCAGCTGTGTGCTCTCATTATACCCTGTAACTTTTCTTTATCTTGGCTGTTGTCTAATTGCATGTAAATGACTGCCAGTGTGTCTGCTCCCTGAGGGCTATCCTGGGTTTGTCCATGCCTGGCTCTCAGGGAAAAGGTGCTGGATGAAAGGAGAAGACTTGGAGAGATTAGGTTTTTTGTTCCGAGTTGCACAACTAATGAACTTTAAAGCCAGTGTTTGAACGCAGGTCCTTCTGACACTGGAAATTGTATTATAAACCACACTGTGATATTGGAACGTTGGGGTTTGGTTGTTTAAACATTACCTTTGGGATCCCTGGGTCTCTTCAAATTGTAGCTTAACTCTGTGGAAAGGCTGACTTTGCTTAGATTCTCTGTACTCACCGTCTTAAATGCAGTTTAGTCATGTTTGCCAGTGCTGTTTGTACGAATGCTTGTGCTCTCAGATTCTGTCAGGAATCAAGTGTTTCCATCAAAACAAAGAGCTTGGCTCATTCTTTTTAAAGGAATAACCCCCTTTCCTAATATATATGCTATAGAGCCCTAGAAATGTCTTTTGAATTATCACTGAAGGGGTGGTGCTTGCCTCTGAGTTCACGTAAACTCATAATCAGTGCTATTTTGTTATACAGGTTTCCCCCACTATCTGAAGGTAGAGCAGCGTTCCGATGAAACCTGTCCTAAGCTGAAATGGTGTACAGTGAAGAAACAGTTACTTCAGGACACATCTTGCTAATGGATGCACAAAGTAAATAAGGATAAAGCACAGATACTCGCAGACATAGTTCAAAGCTATGGTGGCTTGATGCTGAGCTCCTTCCTGGGGAAGGAGCTTGGTGAGGCCACTGTTGCTGCTTGGGGTGCTCACTGCCTCTCTGAAGGCTCGCTGCAAAACAAACACTGAAGGCTACTTTTGCTTTTCGCCTTTTTTTTTTTTTTTTTTTTTTTTTGGTAAAAGCTAAAATCCTCCTCGGATTTTGGCTAGTGAAAATAGGTACTAGTTGAAGGTCTTTCATAAAAGGAAAGTGCCATAAAGTGAACTTTGGAAAAGCAGGGGAAAGCCTAATACAATGGGGAATGGGTGTAGAACAAGGATATTTTATCCACTTGTTCAAAATTTGTTTTTATTTTTTTAACTTTTTAATTTTTAAAATAATTATTTATTTTTGGCTGTGTTGGGTCTTCGTTACTGTGCGCGGGCTTTCTCTAGTTGTGGTGAGTGGGGGCTACTCTTCGTTGTGGTGCACGGGCTTCTCATTGCGGTGGCTTCTCTTGTTGCGAAGCACGGGCTCTAGGTGCGCGGGCTTCAGTAGTTGTGGCACGCGGGCTCAGTAGTTGTGGCTCGTGAGCTCTAGAGCACAGGCTCAGTAGCTGTGGCGCAGACTTTGTTGCTCCGCGGCATGTGGGATCTTCCCGGACCAGGGATCTAACCCGTGTTCCCTGCATTGGCAGGTGGATTCTTAACCACTCTGCAACCAGGCAAGTCCCCAAAATTTGTTTTTGTTTTTGTTTTTGTTTGCGGTACACGGGCCTCTCACTGTTGTGGCCGCTCCCGTTGCGGAGCACAGGCTCCGGACGCGCAGGCTCAGCGGCCATGGCTCACGGGCCCAGCCGCTCCGCGGCATGCGGGATCCTCCCAGACCAGGGCACAAACCCGTGTCCCCTGCATCGGCAGGCGGACTCCCAACCACTGTGCCGCCAGGGAAGCCCCAATGGCATGCTTTTAACAATCAAATTTTTTCAGTTCTGTAAATTAGGTGCTGGGGGTACAGGGATGCAGAGATATGATTCAGATCCTCATTCACTTTACTTATTCAACAAATATTTATTGACTCCAGTTACTTTGTACCAAGGCACTGTGCTAGGAGTTGGGAATACAGGAGTGAATAGTCATGGCTCCTGCCCTCATGTTTCTTTTGGTTTGGAAATAAGGGAGTGGGAGTGGAGGTAAGCTGGAAACTTGGTTGCACGAGTTGTAAACCAGTTGGTATATTTGTTTGGCTGGAAGAATATTTTTGTCGTTTTCTTTTTTTCTGTTGTCACTCTCGATAGTGTCATAGTAATCATTACTCACCTGGTCCCTGTACGGATTTGAGTTGTTGGCCTTTGGCTTAGAATATGATGGGAAGACTTGACATGCAGGTAATGAGATTACAATGTGAAAATTGCTGTCGTAGCCCCCTGTACCGATTGCAGGGAGACTTAGGAAAAGCAACTCCTTAGTTGAGGTGGTGAAGAGTTAGCACCATGGCATGGTTAGAGAGGGCTGGATGGAGGATCCCAGATCCAGGTTCAGATGTGTGTGTGACTTAACTTCTTTGAGCCTCTGGCTATTGATCTGTAAATGAGGGAAGGGTATCCAGGCTGTGCTCCACTGAGCCTTTGTGGACCTGCTCCCTCCCTGTGAGCCCCCAGCAAGGGTATCCTGCTTTTTCTGTTCTGCATTTTGAACTTCTCTGAAAGATTGTGCTTGAACAGTGAGTTCCTTGGCTAAGAAAGTTTGAAAATCTGTGGACTAGGTGATCTCCCAAAATTTTCTAGGCCTAACACCCAATGATTATTACTTTAATATTCCGCACATGGTTACTGCTAATATGATAGCCTCCCTCCTCCCGCCCCCCAAAAAGCAGCAGCAACTTCTTATCAGGTAAAAATACCTTTTGTTCCTATAAAAGGTCATTTGATTGAGATGAAGGTCACTCAGAGGGTCAGTGATGATCTGAGTTCAAAACCCAAGAGTTTTAGTTCTTTATAAACTACTTTTTTTCCCTCCCCACAGTGGTCCCATATGGCAAAGTTAAATGCATCCTTTAAAAGCTTTTTTTTGTACCTTCTGAAGGACTTTGGAGAGCTACACACTTTGTTGTTTTAACGTATCTATTTCTTTACATTTCCTCCAAGCTCTCCTCACTATCCAGATATTTATGTAAAAATATAATGGACTTCTTTGAGAGCATCTCTCCTTGCATATTGTTTGTTCCATTTTTTCCCACTTTTCCTTTGCTCATGATAGAATCCAATTATTGTGAAAATAATTGTGATCTCAGGGAGCAACAGGAGCTATTTTCACATACCTCCTGCCAGGAATTAGGCCCAAGGGAAGGGAACCCCACAGAAGGAAAAAGGAGACAATAGAAGAAAGACTGCATGAAGAATTCTTTTAACTCTTACTAAGTATGACCTTAAAAATTACCTGATCCCTTTGAGCCTTAGTTTCCTCTTCTGTACAATGAAAATTGTAGTACCTCCTATAGAGGGTTGTTGTGAGGATTAAAAGATGTAAATTAAGTGCTTAACCTGTTGCTTGGCCTACAGTAAAGCCCTTCATAAGCTAGACTCCCTCTCTTCTTTCCCTTTTTCCTCTGCTTTTCAATGTACCTTTTCTCTTTAGGACCTTTCCTTCCTTCCTTCATCCCCTCTTTTCCACAAATATTTATTAAACTCCTACTGATGTATGCCAGGCATTGCTCTCAGTGCTAGGGATACAGCAGTGAATAAAATAAGGTACTGTATCATGGAGCATACATTCCGATATCCCCTCTTCACTAAGATGCAGTTACCACCAGGGACTAGAATACAGAATATATAAAGAACTCTTACAACTCAATAATAAAAAGACAACCCAGTTAAAAAATGGGGAAAAGATTTGAATAACTATTTCTATTGAAATATGAAGGGCCAACAAACAAACACATGAAAAGATTCTCAACATCATTAGTCACCTGGGAAATGGAAATCAGAACCACAGTGAGAAAACAGCATACCCAGTAGGATGACTGTAATCTAAAAGACAGGGAGTAACAACCTGTCAGTGATGTGGAGAAATTGGAATCCTCATACCTTGTTAATGGGAGTATAAAATAGTGCAGCCAGTTAGGAAAACAATCTGACAGTTTCTCAAAATGCTGAACATGAGTTACCATATGACCCAGCAATTCTGCTCCTAGATATCTGCCCAAGATAACTGAAAACATATGTCCATATAAAAACTTGTACCTGGATGTTCATAGCAACATTATTTATAATAGCCAAAAGTGGAAGCAACCCAAGTGTCCCTCAACTGTTAAAGGATAAAATGTGGTATAGTCATAAAATGGAATTATTATTCAGCAATAAAAACGAATGGAGTACTGATACATGATACAGCATGGATGAACCTTGAAAACATTATGCCAAGCAAAAGAAGCCAGTTACAAAAGACCATACATTGTATGATCTTGTTTATATTAAATGTCCAAAATAGGCAGATCTATGGAGAGAGAAAGTAGATTCGTGGTTGCCTAGGGCTGGTTGTGGGAGTCGGAGGGCAGGAGGTGGGTGATGGGGAGTTGCTGCTAATAGGTCTGGGGTTTCTTTTGGGGATGATGAAAATGTTCTAAAATTATCTTACAGTGGCAGTTGCACAATTCTAAATATACTAAAAACCACTGACTTGTCCACTTTAAATTGGTGAACCTTGTATATAATCTATATCCCAGTACAACTGTTAAAAAATGTAATTAACCCTTCTCTCTTCTAACTTCAACCATTTTGTGGGTCCTTTCTCCCGAGCATGTGATTATGCTGTGACCTCCCATCCTAAAACAAAGCAGGACAAAATACACACCCCACCATGGGCCCCCTTGCTGCCACCATTCTTTTTCTTTCCTTCACAGCCAAGACTCCTAAAAGTTAGAAAATAAGTAATTTAGAAATAGTTCATCATAGAAGAGTTAGAAATTAATGGATAAGCAGAAAAAAGAAAAATTTTGGACATTTAACCTCATTGCCCAGAGATAATCATTATTAACATCTTATATAATTTTAGCATTAATTTAAAAAGTTGACACCTTCTGTCTTTATTTTCACAGAGTACTATTAGAAGGAAAAGCTTATGTTAAGTTACTATACTAAGAACATTGGAATTTTTTTTTAAAGAAAAATATCTGAATCTTCTGGAATAATGTTAAGCCTGGTGGGTTTCTATGCATGATTTGATTTTTTTTTAACTTTTCAGAATTGTTTAAATCAAATTTGGGGTCATTAAAACCTAATGCTTTGGAAGCGTTCATGCTCATTAGAGTGTGGATGGAATACGTAAAGCCTTGTTGTATTTTAGGCCATGCTTATTACATGGCTTTTGCTTAAGCTACAGCCTGATATCACAAGAGGATTTCAGTTTTAAATACTTTAGAGTGTGTTAAAGCCCTATGCCCTATGAAATAACAATTTCATTATTTCCCTTCAGCTTCTGTGGACTGTTCAAAATGTCTGGCTGACGTCGGCTGTGAATTAAGATGTCAGCTGGTAAGATGGATTTCCTGCTTTAGAAATCCAATTGAGCTAATTTCATTGATCTTTTCTCCTTTTTGCCCATGTGCAGAATTAGACTGGCTGAGCAACCCAAGCTTTTGTGTTGGAACCATAACATCTCTGAGCCAACAAACTGAAGAGGTCACAGCCTTTGTTTCTGAAGAGTCGCTACTGACCAGGTAGTTTTTTTGATAGGTGGATTTTTAGTCTTTGTCAGTGTACCATCTATAGCTTAGTTTGAATGATGCTCCAGAGAAAACCCTGTGATGAAAGAGTTAAGTAAAACTCTTCCTTTTACCTGATGTAATGAGGTAATCTTTGACTATTTTCCCTTATCTCACTCTTAACAGATTTATCCTTTTTTTCCCTTTCCATTGGAGTGGCAAGTACCTGACACAGTTACTGCCAGTAATTAGGCCACAAGGGAAATGGCATCATTGTGATTCTTAAGTAACTTTATTAACCTCATTAGTAACCTTTAGAATATTGTAATTCAGATATTTCTTTAGTTGCATAAAGATATAAGTTGCATGCAAAAATAGAAGGATAGGATAAAACCTCATGAAAACTTTGGGGAAAGTAAAATGGCACACATCTGTACCCAGCTTTGAAAGAATTTTGTTATAGATCACTGGATTGAGAAATGAGCTCTCTCACAAATGTAGGCCAAATGGTCTCATTAATATGATGTACTCTAAAAGTGTAGGAAGCTTTTAGAAATTGAGAATAGTTAATGCATGAGAGGGAGTAATGAGGAAGATCTCGTTATAACTTTAAAAAACAAGGACCAGAGTTAAACCTTTTTTTTTTTGGCATTAAGGATATGCTGGCATAATCTGTAAGACTGAAAATAAACCTTTTATAGCATTAAAACATACTGTATTTGAGAAAATAACTGGTAGATTAATTTAAAAATATACAGCTATGAAAATATAGGTTTACAAGCTTAGAAATCTTAGAAAGATTAGAATTTCTTCGGCTGATGTTATTTTAGGTCCAACTCTTAAATCTTTAAGGTGAGTTGCAATCCAGGAAGGTACTGTATAATGTATGGGCACATAGTAAGTCTGTGTGGGCATTTATAGAATTTCCTTTTGCATATTTGTTTATTTGTATACTTATTTAAATATTATTTCCCTAATTCTCTTTTGAAAATAATTCTAATGTTGCTTTTCCCAAACAGGAGTCCTCTGAATTCACAGCCTTCAGATGAAAGTGACACTAACAAAAAGCCCAAACAAACAAGCAGAAAAAAGAAGAAAGAGAAAAAGAAGAAAAGGAAGCATCAGCACCACAAGAAAACCAAGAGAAAACGTGGGCAGTCAAGTAGCAGTGGATCTGAGTCATATACTGATTCTGAAAAGGACATATCTTCCAGAAGCATCAGAAGCAGTAAAAAGGAATCAGAGAAACCGAAGTAGGTTTTCTATTCTCAGATACCTATGATTTTTCAAATCTTGACTTTTTCTCCCTTGATCGTTGCCACAAGTTAGACATCTGAATGATTATTTAGCCACTCAATCAAAATGGAGTCAATAAATACCTCAGTAAAGTGGGAAAAAAACAAAAAGAGCTCTATCATTAGGTCAACATAAGAAAAGAAAACTTTCATTTAAAAAAAAAGTAGGGCCATGATTTTATTTGAGAAATATTATTTAGACACAGTAATGATTGTGTCAAAATCTGATTCAGACAGAAAGTCTACAGGATTTCTGAAAGATGGCAGATGTGCCTTACAGTGGGCATATGAACCAGGTCACTACTTAGCTTTACACGCTTTTGTAACGAGTAAGAAAAATGTCTTCATTCTCTTTCTTGATATGTCTTCCTTTCAGTCACTCACATCAGAACCCCTGTGTGCATAACACACACACACACACACACACACACACACACACAAGGTTAATATAGCACTTAAAAATAATCATTGCTTTTGTCCTTATTTCACATTTGTTTAGAACCACTGTGTTAAAGGTATAGAATGGCTCATGACCACAGTATTTCCTTTCCTTGGGGACCTTTTTTCTCCCCGTGTTTCGCTCTGCTGTCTACGCTGAGCATAGTGTTCCAGGTGTTCTACAGGTTGACCCCAGAGCAGGTGCTTTTCCTCTCTGCTTAATCTAACTTCCTCTCACATAGGGAGGCACTTTTCCCATGCGTGAGACAGGTGGTTATGTGGTGAAACTACTTGAATTATTATTCCTCATTTAACTTTTTTTCTTTTCTTTGTTCATGTGGTCTAGAAGAGAGAAAATTTAAGTCCTGTCCAAGGCATACTTGAAAAAATTTAGTGCTGTTAAGACTTTTGCGACTCTTCAGGGATTATTTGCTCTTGTGGTGTACTTAGAAGTCCCATTGATGTCCGTGAGAGCTCTGGTCCGAGTGAGTCTGGAATCCGGCCCGTAGTCTCCAGAGAGGCAGACACCGTAGTCTTCTGGGACCCTTTTGTCAGCAGATCAGTGTTGGAGAATGCCGCAGTTCTCTGTGGCTCAGAGGACCCAGATTTATTTAGCCTTCTCTGTGTCTCAGGTGCTATCCCTGTAACCCTAGAGGAGGAAGGAATAAAGGAGTCTAGCAGCAAGGTTTCAAACTTGGCTGAATTTCTGTGGGCGGGAACCACCCCACCTTGCTTGCCTTTGAGTCCCCCCCAGCGGTTGGCACTGGGCCTGATGTGGAGTAAACGCTCAAGTACGTTTTTGTTACATGAATGAATGGATGAATATACCATTGATATTGCTGCTTTTTTAGTATGTCTTCAAAGCAAAATACATTAATTGCTGTGTGTTCTGAAGACTCATCTTTAACTATCTTTTTTATGGCTGAGGAAAATGAGTTTTAAAGGATTTCCGGAAACTGTATGGGAACGACCATAAGAACTTGAAAGATAGTTATTTTCAGCCTGTGTTTAACCACATCAGAGGTGATCTTTACAGCCTCTTGATAGTTTTATGATCCAGACAGCGTTTTTAAGTCTGTTGATATTTTGTAGAAGATCCCCATTAAGATCAGAGTGGATTGTTCTTGTCTTTGTCTTTTACTTTCTCACTACTCACTTCTGCAGTCTGTTCCTGGGACGGTGACCTGGAAGAATCGTTTGTTTCTGTACAGACAGGGAGTAAGATATAAGATATTACTGAGTTGTGAGAGTCTTTCCGTGATGTCAGGAAAGCGGCCTGGAGGGAGGGGTGGGTTGCATACCATATAGGACTCTATTTCAGGGTGATCGAGGGACAGCTTCCCCAGAGGTCACAGCTTATAACTGACCTTTGTCTCCTAGGATGAGCTCTTCTTCACCTTCAGGGGGAGGCGCATCCTTCCTCTTACACAGCCTAGACCACAGCCTGCTTCCTGACCGCAGTACCCAGTAGGGGAGGAATGAGGGCTTGTCGCTCCCCAGGGGTGGTCGGCAGCCTGGCCCTTTCCGCCCCCTCTCCGCACTGGCTTTCCATTTCTTTCTGGAATGCACCGATCTCTTTCTCTCCCTTTGCTGCCCCTTCCAGTTTTTGTCATCAGAAAACCCTCCACAGTTGTTCTGGAGGGGAATGTGTAAAAAATCACCATGTATTTTAACCCAAGATGCATCATTCAACAAATATTTATTGAGTAGCTATTTTGTGTCCCTGAAATACCATTCCCTTGTGTTGCCAGCCAAGAATGATTTAGAAGTCTTTAGAATCTTTATTTCTATCTGGGCAGAGCCAGAAAGCAAAGATGGAACAACACTTAATGGCTGTTTTCACTACTTTGGCACCTTCTTGTGTCAGCAGCATTATGAACTGATTTTCTTTAGAGGAAGAAAGATGTTAGATGCCAGAAAAAAACCTCCCTCTTCTTTGACTCCTAGGGAACTGGTTCCCTTTGTATCTGAAAGTCTGCCAAGTCACAAATTGATTCAAAGGGATAAATAAGGGTCTTGTCTTATAGTGGACTCTCTGCCCTTTAGATAGAAGTCCGGACGTATAGGCAAAACACCCTACACAGAGCCCAGACTATAAAAACGAGACTTAGACCATACCTAAGTAGCACGCAAGACTGAAGCATTCAGAACTGTGGCTTTGTTGCCGTTGTTGTTAAGTTTTTAATGGGAATAAATTATCTGAGCACTTTCAAGAAAGTTAGGCAAAGTTAGGGCAGCCTTATCTTTCTCTCTCTCTCTTTTTTTTTTTAGAAAAAACCTTGTTTATAAATATACTTGAAAATCAAGTTATAATCATTTAAATGAATTATTTTTTTTAAAAAACACCTATATCCTTCACTTGTATTTCCGGGATAAGTTGACTTCATTTCTTGGTAAAGGGTCACTTAGTGTTGACAGTTTTTGCTCTGTATTTTCAAACTTTCTCCAGAGTAGGAGTCCTCTTCCCATTTTTATGGCATGTGCACATTTTATGTACTTAGGTGCGCTTGATGCTGTATGGAGTTTGAAATGTGTAACTTTCACATTCCTGAAACGTGAGATATGTAACCGAAAGATTTCTAAGTGCCTCTTCCCTTTTCCTGTTCGCCTTCCTTTGTCCCACAGTCAAGAAAATAATGCCACTGCTGATATTGGACGTCACCTTGTTTGGCTTGAGGACATTCAGGCTCTGACGAGAGAAACCTTTAGAACAGATAAGAAACCGGATCCTGCAAACTGGGAGTATAAGTCTCTTTACCGAGGAGATGTAGCAAGGTATCCATCGTGATAGCTCTCCCTGGTTTTCCCTGGTGGGAGGGAACTTCCTTCTCCTCTGTGCTCTCTCAGCACTGTCTGTGTCTCTTTGCCTCCCACCCCCCATCGACTCTGTTGACTTTTATCCACTGTTAAGTTGTGTAAGCATATACAATAGAAGGTGAGTAATCTCACATTCTAAAATAAAATTTTAAACCTTGAGATCAGGACCCAGGTCAGATTAATCTTATTTAGCCATGGTGCTTGGCATAGTGTGTTGGCATAGTAGGTGTTCAATGAATATTTGTAGAATGAATGAACCGAAAAATACCTTGAAATAATGGTGACTATCCGTAAACCATTTGGTCTAATCTATGTGCCGTTCTTAAAAGTTACAAAAGCCTTTTATTTATCCACCCCCTGCAATGCACACATGCCATTTTAAAAAATGACATTAAATGGTAACGACTTTTTCAAACTGTTTCCAGCATGCATGTGTCACCAGATAATCGTAAAAATAGGTGATGGTATTTGCTTCAGTAATGAGTTTAAACTTTTCTCCTCTAATCTGTCAATCAAAAATATTTGAATCCTCAATAAACTCTTTAGACACTTAGTACTTTGTAAGAACAATAATACACAGTCTCTGTTCCCAAACAGCTTATAGGTAATGAAAACTGAAGGTAGAGATCATGGAATATACAGCCAAGAGGAGGCCTTGAAGATCATTATCATTCTTCATGGGCTAATTACTTTTTAAAGTAAATTTGTGTTCCCATTACTTTGCTGCACCTCCACATTTTAGTCATGTTGTCACTCATTGTTGACACTGTAACTCACCACATAAGCAACTCCAACTAAAATTTCCTCTATGATGAGTTTATATCCGTTATTTTTTGGTGCATATTTGTATCTCCATACTGTCTACTAAAACCTCATGGCAGGGAGTAAATGACTATCATATTTAAAGTGTATTTGTGTATTTTTAGAATGATTTTAATGCTCCCTAAAGTCCTGTGCGGTTTTTCATGCCGCAGATGTGGGGATACACAGCAGATGCTGGCCTGGCATGAAGTATGTAGCATGATCCTGTGTGTGTTCTCTCACTGATGCTAGCCTGTCTGACCCTTACAGCTGCTCCATGAGGAGGGGGCACTCTGATTTTACCAACGAGGAAAGGAATCTCAGAGGTGAAGTACCTTGTCAAGGTCATACAACCAGGAAGCAGGAGAGTTCGGGTTTAAACCTGTATTTCTGTGACTTCAGATGTTCTTCCACTGTCCACAAAAAGAGGAGACAGGTTGGGTGGTAGGGCATTTTCTAGGCTGGGAAACAGAAGACTCTGGTTCTCATTCTGACTTTGCTGTTGACTAGTAATGTAATCCCAGGCAAGTCTCTTAACCTTTCTGAGCCTCCATTTCTTCAGTTGTAAATTGGGAATTATAACGCCTGCTGTGCCTTACACTCAAATATCAAAAATATTTGCTATGAAATTAGAAATTGGTGTGCAAATAGAAAGAGTTATTATTTAGTAATAGATTGAAAAAAGGAAAACATATGAACAGAGAGTGGCTCTTGAGCCTCTGCTAATGAATGGCCCAGAGCTCAGGAAGAGTAATTGAAGACAACTTTGTTAATCTAAACTGCAAAGAGACTACTACAGAGGGCTTAGGGCCTTGGTGTGATTTCCTAGTAAATTACTAAAACTTAAGTGAGGCAAGTCTTGCCCAGATTAATAGCTGTACAACTGTTAGTGTCCAGGTCTGAGGAGGTGTTGGTCCCATGGCACTCTGAGCTGCTCAGGGGATGGCGGGAATACTGTGTCAGGTACTGAATTTTCACACTTTTTAAGAGGGATACTGACAAACCAAGAGCATTGAGAGGAAGGTGAGCAGACACTTGGCTAAGGCCATCGTGTGAGGATGAGGTGAGGGCTTGTGGGTATTTGGCCCCTGTCAGGGATATGGTCGTTGTTTTGTAGGCTTTGTTGGGCTGTCTTTTGGAAGGTGGGTTAGCAATGTCCTGTGTAACTTGGGAAGCAGAACCAGGGCCAGTGAGTGGAAGTTTGGCTCAGCATGAAAGCGATCTAAGAGTGCGAGCATCCCAGCAATGATGTGGTGTGTTTTGGAGCATTGTGCTAAGCAAGGGTCAGCTTCTAAAGTGAGTGTATAACAAGTCAGAATTACCTTTGGAAAATTCCATAGGACTCATATACTATCTGTCAGTGAAGTTCAGCTAGTTTTTTCTCCACTTTTGGAAGAGATTATTGTTTCTTTGGCTATATACCAGATGAAATAATTGGCTTAAGTTTAGGAGCCAAGTTGTATGAAATAATAATAATAATTTAAACTTATCTAGTCCTTACTGTATGGCTAAGGACTTTACATATATAATTTAATTTTTTTTCTATTTATTTATTTAGTTATTTTTGGCTGCGTTGGGTCTTCGTTGCTGCATGTGGGCTTTCTCTAGTTGTGGCGAGCGGGGTCTACTCTTCGTTGCGGTGCACAGGCTTCTCATTGCGGTGGCTTCTCTTGTTGCAGAGCACGGGCTCTAGGCATGCGGGCTTCAGCAGTTATGGTGCGTGGGCTCAGTAGTTGTGGCTCGCGGGCTCTAGAGCACAGGCTCAGTAGTTGTGGCACACAGGCTTAGTTGCTCCGCAGCATGTGGGATCTAATTCCCTGACCAGGGATTGAACCCGTGTCCCCTGCATTGGCAGGCAGATTCTTAACCACTGCGCCACCAGGGAAGAAGTCCCAGGACTTTACATATATAAACTTTTTTGATCATCCTAGCAATTCTCTGACATAAGGTACTGTTATTATCCCTGTTTTACAGACGAGGAAACTGAGGCAAAGTTTGTTTGTTTGTTTGTTTGTTTTTTAAAACCTGATCATGGTCACCCAGCTAGTAAATGGTGGAGTTGGAATTTGGACCTAGGCAGTCAGACACTGAGAAGGCATGTGTGAATTGAATTCGCCAAAGGAAAGGCAAATTCATATTGTTCAGTCCAGCTTACTCTGGGGCTCAGACCCACTGAGTGGATTCAGGACAGAACTGGGTGTTTGATTTAAACATATTCTCTTCCCAAACCCTTTCCCTCTTTCTTTTCTTTTCATTTCTTTCACTCTTTCTTTCTTTCTCTCTCTCTCTCTTTTTTTCTGGGGGAGGTGACTAAGTACCTATATCTGAATTTATTTAAATTAGATACATGTGATATCATTCACTGAACCTCCAAGCAAAGTGGGGGTCCCTACCTCTGGAATTATTCAAGTGAAGACTAGCTGATTATTTGGTAAGGATTTTATAGGAAAAGTGCCTTTATTTGGGGAACTATTGCCTTAATCCTAGGTCCTGTCCAATTATTAAGGTTCTGTGATAAGTGATAAATTGTATAGAACCTAAATATCCAACAGTAGGGAAATGGTTAAATAAATTATGACACACTCTTCCAATGAACCAGTTTGAAGCCAATAAAAATTGTATTTTCTAAAACTAGTGGTATGGGGAAATGCTTAAAAGTAGGGAGGAAAGCCTGAAGCTATATATCAGCTATTTTAAAAACGGATGTGTGTGTGTATATATATGAATATATGCATATGCACATTATCTGAAAGTTGATACTTAATAATGTAGGCCAGTAGCATTCTTTTTTCTCCTTTATCATTTTCATCAAATTTGTTATAAAAGGAAGCTATTAAAATCAGTTTTACAAAATGCAGTTTTAAAGTCAGAAAACATGTTTTAAGAGATCGAATATGTAAAATATTGTTCATTTTTAGTGAAAATAAAAGAAAATAGTAATTAAGGAAAACAAAACTAGTTTTTAACTTAAAATTTGTTTCTTAGGGGATGAAAGCCTTATATAGAGCTATTTTAGCCTATTTTATCTCATCACCCCTTTGCTAAAGTTGTTTGACTCATAAATGGAAAGGAGAGAGATTATCCAGAGGTAATCCAGGAGGAACTGGGAGAGAGGATAAAGAGAAAGGGTTTGAGAGAAAACTTGTGTGTGTGAGAGAAACTATTCCTCTAAAGTGGAATTCACCACAGTGGAGCAGTGAGGGAGGCACGGGCAAGCGGAGAGCTTCTCAGGTCTCTGTTGACAGTGAGGAAGGAAAGGAGATGATGGAGCTGGACCAGGATGAGGTGGAAGAGAAGCTCTCTGGGAGTTGACAGAAGATGGCAGCACCTCTCTCTTGTTTTTTTCTCTCCACAGCATTTTATTGTGAAAAAATTAAAAAATCCAGCCAAAGTCGAAAGAATTTTACAGTGAACACTCATATAACCATGCCCTACGTTCTACCATTAATGTTTCTGTGCTTGCCTTGTCACATACGTGTCCATTTGGCTGTCTACCCACGCATCTTAATTTTTGGATGTGTTTCAAAGTAAATTGCAGAAATCAATACACTGCCCCCTGAATACTTCAGTGTGCATATCATTGGCTAGAGTTCAAAATTTGCTTATTTTTTTCTTTTGATTTAAAATTTACTTACAGTGTAATAATCCACATCTTTATTTGCTGAGTTTTGACAAATGCATATACCTGTGTAACCCAGACACCTATGAAAATAGAGGACATTACTATGACCCCAAGAAGTTTCCCCAGGCTCCTTTCCACTCAGTCCACACCCCACCTCCCTAGAGAAGATTACCATTCTAATTTTTTTCCACCATCAATTAGTATGGTCTATTCTAGAATTTCATATAAATGGAATCATATAGTGTGTGCTCCATTGTGTCTGGCTCCTTCCACTCGTCATAATGTTTTTGAGTTTCATCCATGCTGTGGCATTTATCAGTAGTTTGTTCCTCTTTCCTGGTGGGAGTATTCCATCAATGGCCATACCACCATTTGTTTATCCATTCTTGTATTGATGGACACCTGGACTTTTTCCAGTATTTGGCTGTTACTAATAAAGCTGCTGAGAACACTTGTGCACAGCTCTTTGTGTAGACATGTGGTTTCCTTTTTCTTGGGTAAATACCTAGGAATAGAATTGCTAGGTCATAGGGTAAGGTCTGTGTTTAGTTTTTTTAAGAAACTGCCAGACCTTTTCCCAAAGTGATTGTACCAGTTTACATTCCCACCAACAACATATGAGAGTCCCGGTTACTCCACAGATCATTTGCCAACATTTGGTATTGTCAGTCTTTTTAATTTTAGCTGTCTGGTGGGCCTGTGCTGTATCTCACTGTGGTTTTAATTGCTTTTCCTTGATGACTAATGATGTTGACCACTTTATGTGCTTATTGGTCATTCATATCTTTTGTGACATTTCTGTTCAGATCTTTGCCCATTTTTTAATTGGGTTGTTTGTATAACATACATACAGTAAAGTGTGCACAGTTTTCCTTAACTTTTGTGCACATATTCAGTAGTCTTGTGTTTAACTCTGGGGACGCCTACATGATCCATAAAAGCATTTCAGAACCCAGCCTCTTTTCCTGTAGAGTAGAAAATAGCCAAATGTAATTTTACTTGACATACTTTGTTTCAGGATTAAAAAAAGAATCTTAGACCTCTCTGTTATCTTAAGTAGGGACACAGGGCAGTACTGAGAAAAAGGGACTGGTCTAGGAGACAGATGACCTAGCGTCACCTGAGGTCTCAGCGTCCTCATCTAGGAATGGTGTAAAAGAGGAGATGATTTCCGCCTTGCCTGTCACACATGATTGTGATGTTCAAATGACATAATGTATGGGACAGTGCTGTACAAAGCTGCAGGAGAATATAAGTTACTAAGATCTGGAAGACAGGCATGATCTTAAATTCATGAGACGTAAACAAAGAGTCATGTTAGAGGAATAAGTCAAACAGGCAGAAAAGTTAGGAGCTAATCCTCGTACTTCTCTAAATAGAAGCAATTTGAAGGGAAGGTGAATTTGAATATATGCAGTTAACTTGCAGAACAAGAGTGTGTCTGCTGGGCCTTCAGTCATTTGGATCCAGGGCACATGTTCTCTCAGTAACTTGTTTTCTCTTTCAAATATAAGATACAAGAGGAAAGGAGACTCCTGCCTTGGCATTAACCCTAAGAAGCAGTGTATATCTTGGGAGGGGACTTCCACAGAAAAGAAGCGGTCACACAAGCATGTCGAGCGCTACTTTACAAAGAAGAGTGTGGGATTAATGAACATTGACGGAATTGCCATTAGCAGTAAAACTGAACCTCCCTCATCAGAGTCGATCTCATTTATCCCAGTGAAGGGTGCAGAGGATGTGGTTTCCCCTGTTACAACCTGGTTGAACCCTCTGGGGATTTATGATGAAGCCACCACGCAGTGGTTACAAGGCCGGGGTCCTTCAGAGCAAGAATCCAAGCAGCCAGATTCACAGCCCGACAGAGAGAACGTGCTTCTCAAGGCCAAGGTGGAGGAGTTTAACAGGAGGGTTTGGGAGAATCCTCGGGATATTCAGCTGTGGATGGCATTTGTTGCTTTTCAGGTAAGTATCGCTGTCCCAGTTCTCTTACCTTAGAATGACGGTCTTAATTTGGGGCACTGATTTACTCTGCAGTGATTTTTGAGCTCCTAGGAGGAACCCTGGTGCCGGGCCTCTAAAGATAACTAGAATTCAGCCCTTGCCTTGAGTTTACGCAAAGCCCAGTGAGGAAGGATAAATGCAATCTGGGGTAATAAATGCTATCACATCTGATTTGGGGATGGAATGAGGGGGTGACTTGCCACTAGGGAGTAAGAAATGGCTTCCAAGGGATGGTGAAACTTGAACAGAATCGTGAAAGAACAGTAGATGCTAACCAGGCAGGGGGAGGCATTCCTGAAATACAAGCAGAACATGCGAAGTGCACAGAATTGCAAAGAGGGGCTGCCCGTGGAATGACGTAGTTAGAGCTATGTGCTCCCCTTCTGGAACACTTGGATTTGTCTTCGTCCCACTTATCTCTTTGAACCACTTATATAATTATCATATTTGTCCTACATTTGGCTGTGTTATTGGTAAAACTGGCTCTTCAGAAAAGGTTTTCAAGACCTTGCATGCTAGTTATTGATACATAAATCTAAGTTTAAAATGACAGGGAGTGGATAGGTAAATTAGGTGAACTAAACACAAGATCAAACATGTCTGAATAACAATTCATTTTGAGAGGTGAGAAACAGTTTGGGGCTTATAAGTCACTCTACAAGCAGCCTTGAAATCCTGAGGGTCCCCCACTTCCATTTGCATTTGTAAATCGGTGTTTTTGTTGTTGAGGACGAGGTCATGAGAAGTCCGGGCCTGTACGCCATCGAGGAAGGACAGCAGGAAAAGCAGAAGCGGTCCCTGAGGCTGGTTCTGGAGAAGAAGCTGGCCATTCTGGAACGGGCCGTGGAAAGCAACCCGAGCAGCGTGGATCTGAAACTTGCCAAGCTGCAGCTCTGCACCGAGTTCTGGGAGCCCTCCACTCTCGTCAAAGAGTGGCAGAAACTGATATTTTTACATCCCAACAATACAGCCCTTTGGCAGAAATACCTTTTATTTTGCCAGAGCCAGTTTAGCACCTTTTCCATATCAAAAATTCAGAGTCTTTATGGAAAATGCTTGAGTACTTTGTCTGCTGTTAAGGACGGCAGCATCTTGTCTCACCCTGAGCTGCCTGGCACTGAGGAGGCCATGTTTGGTAAGGAGATGATGACCAGATCCTCTTAACGTGGGAGGAGCTGTACTTTCTTTTGGCTAAGTTGAAAATGAAGATTTATTTTTGGTTTATTTTAGGAATGTCTAAATCGATAAAACTGATTTTTAAAAAAGGTATTATGACTCCTTTTGATAACAGGTTCTCCCCCTCCAACTTCTTGGTGGTGGGGCATTAGAGCCAGTAGGGTTCGGAAAATATCACCAGACTAGAAGTTCCAACTTTTCTACTTATTAATCAGGTAAATGTAGTCAAGTCTCTTAACTGCTTTGGCTGTTGGTGGCCTTGTCTATTGAGATGCCTGCACTGCTCATCTGACCCATTATAGCATAGGGTCTGAGGCACTACTGTTTGCGGGATGCCCTGACTGGCTGGAAATCACTGATAGATATAGGTTTTTGGTATTATTATACTGTTACCATTTTTGGCAGGTCCTGAAGGAGACTAGAATATAAATTTTGTGCAGTAATGAGGCATGGGAGACTGCATGTTATACAGGAGCTGGAGAGTGTCACTCTTGACTTGAATCCTGAGTTTGCCCTTCATGGGTTCTGGTGTGACCTTGGATAGGTTCCTTAACCTGTTTGAGCTCTAGTTTCTCCCTCAGCATCAATAGTACAATACCTGCTTTACCTGATTGTTGCGCATGTCAGCTGAGATAATATATGGTGAGTCTAGCTCAGTGTCCGGCATGTAGCAGGCGTTTATTTGATCAAATCCCTGCTATCGAATAGTGCTACTAATTTCTAAAGATAGAAATGTATTGCTCTAGAAATAATAAGCATTTACTCCACTGACTTAAAAGAGTCTCATATTTGATATCCTTTGTGATGAGCTCAAATAGCTTAATGGTATTTTGTAGATGGAATTGTACCACAGTTTAAATGAACTGAAATTTTCAAACATGGAACCCTGATTTGTTTACAGCGGACTGAGTACACAATGAAAATTGCTGGTGAATAATGCCATCTAGTGATCAGTTGAGTACAGATCTTTGCTTTCTGATAAAAAAATCTATGACGCCATCCTTTTCCTAGAATTTTTCTCGTATTAATGAGCTTTGAGTATTTGATAACCAATATTCAGACCATCCTCTTGCCTTATTTTATTGTTACTATTCGTACTCTGTGATAGTTTCACATAAAAATGAGAATGTACTTTCATTGCAGTACTATTTGGGTCCTTTAAAATCAGGACATGTATATCTCACAGCTTTGAAAATATTAAGTCACTGATTTCAGGGAAAAGATGTTCTGGGTGTTGAACTGCATGTCTGTAGGAGTTATGTTCTCTCCCTTTTTGGGTGTTAACCAGGGTTCTCCCCCTTTGCTCTTCCTGCCTGCAGCCCTCTTTCTTCAGCAGTGCCACTTTCTGCGGCAGGCTGGTCACTCCGAGAAGGCCGTCTCTCTGTTCCAGGCCATGGTTGACTTCACTTTCTTCAAACCCGACAGTGTGAAAGACCTGCCTACCAAAGGACAGGTGCAAGTCCTGCTTGAGTCCCCCCACCCCGTCTCCATCTCTCTCCCTCCCCCTCTCCCTCTTTCGTGGGGATGTGTGTGGATAATGGGAGGTGGTGGTCGTATTTTTAAAATATTTATATCCTCCTTTACATCAGTCCTGTTGAGGATTGTTCCTCAGAAATATTCTGGCAATGCAAGGAAAATTCCATAATGAAAGTAGTGAAACATGGAGAGAGGAAAGACGATCCCTCCACCTCCCCAAATATAAAGATTCACTTATGTTCCTTTTTTTCCCCTTACTTAACTGCCCGTGTTTAAATGCTAGTTGCCCCCGCCCTCCAGGCAGGCAGTTGTCATGCCCTTTAAACTGTGGTCCTCTCTCTCCTGCCTCTGTGCACTCTAATCTGGGTCTCGTGTCTCTCCTCTGGTTAACCTTTCCACCACCTAAAATCTTTGCTGGAGTTGCAAGTGGAGTTGCAAGCACATGTTGGTGCTTTGTCAACACCGATCCTAACTGGGGGTGGGTAGGGCTGGGGGGGTGAGTCGTTTAGAAGATGAGTGAACATTGCCAATATTTGTGATGTGAAGCAATAAAGAAAACTTACCGTAGAACTATCCAAATAAGAAAACCTTCTTTTCCCTTTTTCCACTCAAGAAAACTCAGTTTTTGACTCAGCACAGAGGGTCTGATGAGAGATGGATTGGACATCTGAATTTATGGTGAACTTTGAAAGGTCTTTCGTGACAGGCTACGGTCTCCATCTTGTGGAGCTTTCATGAACTGCCTGTAAAGACTTTTTATCATCCTTATTTTTAATCTTTTTTTCCTAGACAAAATTGGCTTAAAGAATATTGGTTAGTATTGGTATAACTGATTATTAGTATAATAAGCCAGATAACACAGTTACTTTAAGACACGTTTTGCTGATTGAAGAACCTGCTGTGCCACAGAAGTGGTTCTTAACCTCTCTGTGGAGCCTGGGGTGTGTGCTGGGGGTCAGGATCAGAATTTCCCTCACCCCCACCCCTTTGCTGACACCCTCTAGGGTGGGAGCAGTTGCTGATGGGCTTGGGGGGCGCTGCCCAGGACAGAAGCATCACCCAGGACTGGCCCACGCACTTGAGGCTTTAAATACTCTTGAGGGCATGACCACACCTCAGCTTAATACGTGTTCCCAGCACACGGTAGGGACCAGTGCTTGTTGGCACAGAGCTGAAGGTGGTGGGCACCCAGTGAATAAGAGGTCTGTAATTTCAAAGCATGTGTATGACAACTTTGAAGCTTTTGTTTAATGACATTCCATACCTTTGTAACTGAGAGACATTGTTACCATAAACAGAGTAGTACAATAGAAAACAGGCAGAGTCTGGGATTACTGGTCTGTGTTTCTGTGGAATAAATGAATTGGTTATAACCATTCATCACACTTAAAAGAAAAAAACCTTTTTCTTGACTGCACTTCTGCCATCCCTTATTATAAGAGCAAATCCTGTGAAGAGGGAGTGTAGTCCTCGCGGTTCCCCTTGCCGAGGTGGCTGCCTGCACTCGGAGCGCAGGGCCTGGCCCTCCTGTGGCTCTCCTGGATGCAGACTGGGGCTCAGGCTGCGTCATCCTCTGCCGCTTCTGCCTTTTGAAGCCTGCTCGTTCTTCTTCAAGAGGTTTCTTGCAAAAGCTTTCATTGAACAGGTTACTGGCTCACTTTTTTTTTTTTTTTTTAATATTTATTTATTTATTTGGTTGCGCCGGGTCTCCTTAGTTGCGGCTCGCCAGCTCCTGTAGCTGCAGCTCACGGGCTCCTTAGTTGTGGCATGCCATCTCTTAGTTGCGGCATGTGGGATCTAGTTCCCTGACCGGGGATCGAACCCAGGCCCCTGCATTGGGATCGTGGAGTCTTAACCACTGCACCACCAGGGAAGTCCCTACTAGCCACCTTTCAAAGTCCTGATTGCCAGGTGATGACATATTCAGTTTCCTGTTCATGGAAGTGTTCACGTTTGTTCCATAGGGAATTGCTGCTGCCAAACTGCCCCCACATGCTGCAGGCCTGGTGGTCAGATGACTGAGGGAGGGACCAGGCTTTACCCTGCAGGCCTGTTTGTTCACTGGGTGCCAGCCATGTTCAGCTGTCGCCCAGCAAACATTTATTGAGTCCCTCCTGTGTGTTGGGCACAGTGCCAGGTGCTGGGAATTTACTGTAATTGAGATGTGGTCCTGACCTCAAGAGCTCACAGTCTGTCCTGTTAAAACTTTGGTAATATAATATTGTAAATCAGCTGTAATTCTATTAAAAAAAAGACTTTGAATCTCCTTCCCCTCCAAAGGTCTTGAAAGCAACATGACTTCAGGTATCAGTTAGGGGGCCCAGTGGCATTCAGGGAACTGGCAGTGCCACTGTCCCTGGTCAGACTGGCCTACCAGGGTCAGAACCGGCAAATCGTCCCTCTACCACCCAGCTGCAGGTCCCTCTTGGTGGGCTTGGCCGGTCTTTCTGTAACTAACCTCAGAGGTGTCATCCCATCACCTTGTGCCATATCCTGTTTGTTAGAAGCCGCTGGGCCCACCCCACACTCAAGGGTGTGAATACTTCAAGGCAGGGGAGGGCCACGGGGGCCTCTCTTGGTGGCTGCCTGTCACACTAATTGGTTTTTCCGTTTTGTGTATCGTATATCTACTCCCAAGACTGATGACAGGCAAGATTTCAAGAATCATAAGCCCCTCTTATGCCAGTCAGCACAGATTTTGCCCAGTGACTTAGCAGTTCTGTACAAGGGAGGCTAACCTCTGTATCTTAAACCTGAACAGGTAGAATTCTTTGAGCCCTTTTGGGACAGTGGAGAGCCCCGGGCCGGGGAGAAGGGCGCCCGAGGCTGGAGAGCGTGGATGCAGCAGCAGGAGCGGGGCGGCTGGGTGGTCGTCAGCCCAGGTAAGGCGCCTCTCAGTTGAGATGCTCTGCCTTTTCCTTCCAGAATTTGTTTTCACGTCTTCACGGGTTATTTGTTTGTAGGTGTGAGCTATTTATCAGTAGCTTAAGAACACTGTGCAAACATCAAAGTGTCAAAAACTCATGAAGTAACTGACCTGGGAGAAAGACTGTTTCTTCCCCTTAGAGATTTTAAAGCAGTTGACTGCCATCCCCTCCTTTAGTCCATACACTCTTGAGGGTTGAATTTCTTTCCAGAGGAAGTAATTTTCATTTTGTAGGTTGCTTCTGATTAGTAATTTTGTTACTAATCCCCTGTTCTCCCTCCTCCCATTTTTGTGTGTGTTAAAGACTGTCTTTTTGTTTTCTTGGCAATGTACAGACCAACAGATTATTTGAAAAATACTTGCCTTTTTAGGAATACTATAAAATAATTATTAACTAGCATTTATACAGTAGTCATCCTAAGTGACTCCAAAATATTTTCCAGATTTGTACTCTTCAAGACAGCATTGACCAACAGAAATATAATTCAAGTCATATATGTAGCTTCACATTTTCTGATAGTCACGTTAAAAAAGTGAAAAGAAAGAGGTGAAATTAATTTTGATAATGTATTTTGTTTAACCTAGTATATCAGAACATTAACATTTCAACATGTAATCAATTTAAACAAATTAATGAGATATTTTGCCTTCTTTTTTTTCCATACAAAGACTTTGCCATCTCCTGTATATTTTATACTTATAGCACATCTCAGTTCAGACCAGCCACTTTCAGGTGCTTGATAGCCTCATACTATGGCAACTGAATTGGACAGTGCAGCTCTCAGCTATTCAGGAATTGCTTCACTTTCTGGTTTTGTTGAAAGTGTGATGGGGAGAAAGCCCAGACTCGGCCAGCCTCTTCTCACAGGTGTGACCTTTCTGGGCCTTGGTTTCTTCATCCGCGGCATGGAAGCTTTGGATTAGCTAAGGTCTGCGTGGCAGCGCAGAGCTCCAGGCCAGGTGGCATCCCCGCCTCCACTAAGGCAGGTTGGGTGCGGGGACCGTCAGGTATTTGGGGTGACTCTGCTCTGGGCAGCACTGTCTGGTGATGGTCATGCCTCACCTGTGCTGTCAAAGGCTCAGCTGTTTTGACTTCTCTTGAGTGTCCTTTCCTAAAAGAACTGGAACTGTTCTTCAGGCTGACCTCAGTGGTTTCATATATGAAAACAATAACCTGCAGGGAAAAATGGAAGTAGGTGTTGCACTTTTAGCCACTGAGTCTGCGAGACCACATGAAGAATTATGAAAATAGGTCTTTGGGTAATAAATCTTCTTTCTCTGAGTGGCCGACTCAGCATGGTTCTGTGTTTTCAGCTTGTTTTTGTTTGTTTCTGTGTTTTGTGAATGAGTAAGGCTCTTAGACGGCATGGAATGTACGTTCTAAAGTTCACCATATTCTGCAATTCTATGAGGATAGAGTTCTCATAGCAGTGTCCAGAGACCAAGTTAACATTACTTCTCTGATAAATGTCCAAATGTCTAATCGTCACTCATAATCAGATGTAAAGTTAATTTTCTCAGAAAGATAACCCCAGTGTTGAAACCTTGATTTTTAGTATCAAGTTAGGGACATATGTTGGTGCTGATATTCCTGCAAAGTTTCCATTATAGAGAATCTACTGAATTCAGTGAATTTCTTTCTAATGAATATAATGGGAGTACGCAAAACCCCAGCAGCATCAGGAGAAAGGTTGAAAGATTCTTGTTTTCAGAAAACTAGTGGATAACTATTTTTGGTTTTGTTTTATTTTTAAGTTTTTGGTTCACCATGACAGGGCTGGCATTTAGAGAGTGGCTGGTGTTTCTCATTGATCTCATTGATCCCTTCTTCATACAGTACAACTTATTTCTCCTTGCTTACCCTCGCTTCCTGTTAGGCTGTGATTGGTACATATATACATCTGTCCACAACCATGTAACTTTTTGAATTACTGATGTAATAAGTTCTGGTATCTAAGTCTGATATGTAACTCACAGGGTTAATTTCTGTTATAGTAAGTTTCTCAGCATGATTAAAGGATTACTTCAAATGTAGACCTTTAGAAGAAGGTGATAAATAGTTAAATCTGTTTTCTTCTTTGAGGAATTCAGAAGAGCCCTGGGTAGAATATTGGGTTTAAAATGCTGGTACACGTATCATGCATTTCTATTTTTTGAGATTTTTGCTTGTTTGTTATTTATTTTGAAATACTTATAGACTCACAAGAAGTTGGGAAAAAAAATACACAGGGAGGTTTTGTGCACCCTTCACCCAGCTCCCTCCAGTGGTAGTGCTGCAGACAGTAGCACAGCCAGGAAATCGATGCTGGTACAATCCACAGAGTTTATTCAGATTTCACTGGTTTGACAGACACTCGTCTTTGCCTGTGTTTGTTTCGTACTTTATGGTTTTACCACACGTGCAGCTTCACGTAACCACAATCAAGATACAGAGCCACTGCATCGCCACGGGGCCCCCTATGCTGTACCTTTCTTGCCACACCTCCTCCCCGCTCCCCCCCACTCCTACCACTGATCTGTTCTCCACATCTATTATTATATTACTGTGTTATTTCACCTATGTTTATATAAATGGGATCACATGGCATGTAACTCTTTTCAACATTTTTAATTGTAAAACACACACAGAATTTACCATCTTAACTATTTTTAAGTGTACAGTTCAGTGACATTAATTACATTCAGACACTTGTGCGACCATCATCACCTCTATCCACCTCCTCAACTTTTTCATCTTCTCTAGCTGCAACTCTGTACCCATTAAGTATTAACTGTCCATTACTCTCCCCTCTCCTAGCCCGACAGCCACCACTCTGCTTTCTGTCTCTGAATTTGACTATTTTAAGAACGTCATATAAGTGGAATCATTCAATATTTGTTGTTTTGTGATTGCTTATTTCACTTAGTATAATGTCTTCAGGGTTCATACAGTATGAAGCATGTGTCAATATTTCTTTGCTTTTTAAGGCTGAATAATTTTCCATTGTATGTATACACCACATTTTATTTCTCTCTCCATCTATGGATGGACACTTGGATTGCTTCACCTTTTGGCAGTTGTGAATAATACTGCTATGAAGGTGGATACACAAATACCTGTTTGAGTCCCTGCTTTCAGTTCTTTGGGGTATATACCCAGAAGTGGAATTGCCAGATCATATGGTAGTTCTATGTTTAATTTTTTGAGGATCCATCATACTGTTTTCCATATCAGCTGCACCATTTTACATCCCCACCACCAGTGCACGAGAGTTCCAGTTTCTTCACATCCTCAGTAACAGTTGTTTTCTGTGTAACTTTTTAAGATGGGCTTTTACTCGCTTAGCAGAATTCCCCTGAGATCCGTCCATACTGTTGCATGTGTCAGCAGTTTCTTCATATTTATTGCTTAGCGGTGCCCATGGCATAGATGTACCACAGTTTGTTTCTCTATTCACCCTCTGTAGGACAGTTGAATTGTTGCCAGTTTTTGGCTATTATGAATAAAACTGCTGTGGGCATTAATGTATAGGTTTTTGTGTGAACATAGATTTTCATTTTTCTGGGATCAGCACAAGGAATATGGTTTCTGGGTCTTAAGTGCATTTTAGTTTTATAAGAAACCGCCAAACTGTTTTCTGGGTGGCTGCACCATTTTACATACTCTGTTTGTTTATTTTTAAATATTGAACTTTACAGAAGACTCAGACTTTTTTCCTTTCCTATTCTGCATGTTCAGAGTTAGGAAACATAGTGAGATAAAGTATAGGATATCTTGACTTGCTTCTTTTTTAAAAAAAAAAAGTGAATATGTGTCATAATCATAGGGCCACTGGCTAAAAATTCTGATGGCTTAAGAAAATCTAAAGCAATGCTCTCATTAAATGTCATTTAGCATTCTAGAAGTGTGTTGTACAGTACAGTAGCCACTAGTGACACGTGACTATTTTAATTAAAATTAGTTAAAATGAAATAAAATTTAAAATTCAGTTATTCTACCAGCTACATTTCAAGTGCCCAGTAAGTCACTTGTAGCTGGTAGCTATCATATTACTCAGCACAGAATTGGAACACTTTCGGCGTCACAGAAAGTTCCGCTGGGCAGTGCTGTCCTAAATATGTGTCATTCCCATTTTAATTGCTGTGATAGCATTAACAATCATCTGATTTCACCGGCTAACCTGCCGTTTTTTTCTGGGAACCTGAGTGATTATGGGAGAGTCTGCCATTGAGTGTCCCAGAAGGCTGGGCCTGGGTCTTAACCTTGGCTTTCCAGGTGCCCACCTCTGTAGCTGGCACAAGCAGGTAGATTTAAGTGTTGATGGTGGCTTTATTTGCTGGTTAGGTGTCTAGAAGTTTGATTCTTGCCTAGATGATGACGATGATGAACCAGAAGACGACGACCAGGAAATTAAAGATAAGACTCTGCCCAGGTGGCAGATCTGGCTTGCTGCTGAGCGGTCCCGAGACCACAGACACTGGCGGCCGTGGCGCCCTGAGAAGACCAAGAAGCAGGCGGAGGAAGACTGTGAGGACCCAGAGAGGCAGGTGAGCGCCGCCCCCCGCGGGGTCTTTGCTCTGCCCCCGTTCCCCTTGGGGTTTGGCTCCCCGGAAGGAGTCTGCTGGGCTCTCTTGGCACCTGCCTGGCTTGGGAGGTTCTAGCCTGCTCCTGCCTACGGAAACTCCCCTCTTTCCCGGAAACCGGGGAGACTTTCACTGGCTGCTACTGATGGGGGAGCATCGAGGCACTCGACCTGATAGTTCTTGTCCCCGAGGAGGAGGGTCGGCTCTGGTGGTCGGTCTTCCAGGTTATTCAGTTACTTTTTCACACGGAAGCCTGGGGGCTCAGGGTTTAAAAGCATGGAGTCACTGTCCTAGATTCTTCAACTGTGTCCACTTTCCCCACCCTACTCTTGGATCCTTAAAGATGGGTGGGTGGCTGGGTGTGACTCTGGAAGACAAGAGGGACAGGAATGTAGAGGCCATGTTGGGACGGTGGGTGTCCAGCTCCTCTTGCTGGGGAGAAGGTAGCATCTGTTGGGCACCTGTGCTCGCCAGGCACTCAGGTCACGTCCCTCACGGCTCTTGCGTGGCTTGGCGCCTGCTACTCTGTGCCCAGTGGCCAGCAGCTTTGGAAGTTTTACATTAAACGAAAGGAAGAGATTCTTTTGATACCTGGAATTGAGCCACTTTGACAAGATACCGACTACAGTTGACCCTTAAACAACGAGGGGGTCAGGGGCACCGACTCCCCCAAGCAATTGAAAATCCGAGTATAACTTTGCAGTCAGCCCTCCGCATCCGTGGTTCCACATCTGCGGATTCAACCAGCCATGGGTCACGGGGTCCTGTGGGACATGTTTAGTGAAAAAAATCCGTGTGTAAGTAGACCCGCCCAGTTCAAACCCGTGCTCTTCAAGGGTCTACTGTGTGCTGCTTGGCATGCGACAGGTCACAAGTACAGTCTGAGAGGTTATACAGCAGCAAGGCTCCTGAGCTTTGACCTGCTTGCTCCCTACACATCACGTGCCGTGAGAGTGGAGACTTTTCCTGGTTCCGTCACTGCTGCGTCACCAGTGCCTGGACGAAGCTTGCCCAGTGGTGAGCGCTCAGTTAACAGTCCTGGATGTGGAGAGTATTTCTTTGATGCCAGAGCTTCGGCTCCAGGCAGAAGGGGTCAGCATGAGTGAAGGAACCAGAGGGCCGGGGATGTTCGAGGAGTGGCCAGAATGAGAAAACAGAATTGGGAGGAAGGACGGAGGTGGCCTCTGGGCAGGAGGGAAGGGCCAGCGCCCAGGGGAGTGGCTGCTCACCCATCGTGAGGCGAGCCTGCCCGTGAGCCTGCCCGTGAGGTCCCCGCCCCGCCGAGCTGAAGTTTTCAGGCAGGGTGGGTGGGCTTGGTCTTTGGTGTTTGATGGCTTTACAGAGTTCATGGTCACCCTTCAGAAGTTAGTTCTCAAGGCTCAGCATTTTGGCGGTTTCCTGGAAGCTCATTTCTGGAGCAAACTACTGCCGCGAGCAATTTCTTAGATTTTTTTTCTCTAGTCAAAGCCTGGAGGAGAAAAAGCTTTCTGATTAGTTGATGGTTTTGATAAGCTGAGTCCCAGGTAGTCCACTTTTATTGTGCTCGTGTTTTGATTTCCTCTTTGCTGAGGGCCACAGAGACCAGTCAGATAAGCAGGACCTGAGACACAGTGTAGTCCCCGTGGCCTTATATTTTAAAGTTGTTACGTGAAGTCAGCTACAAACAGTTACAGTCAGTATTAGGCTCTTACAATTGCTTTTAGCATGGTCTGTTGCTCCTGCAGTTTCCTTTTTACTGTGCTGCTGTTTATTTTTGAGCATATTTTTCATTTCCTGAAGCAATTTTATACAAAGAAACAACAAAGTAGTAAAGTTCTTCTATCTTAAAATAAAAATTTTTCACAATTGTAACTTATCAAAGTAACTAGAAAAGCAATTTTATGTGTTCTCAGAAGTGAATGTAAAAAAAAAGATGTGATTTTAGATTTCCTGTGAATCCGTTAGGAGACTTTGAAAGTTTCCACTTTGGTGTCCTCTCCTGTGGAGGATTCCCAGGACTTGTGAGATGCTGCCGGCGCTGCAGGACCCCTGGCACTCACCCTCCCGCCCTCAGCTTGCCTTGGGAGGCCTCTAGCTTTTTTGTGTCTTGCAGACAACCTAGCTCCTGTCTGTTTAAAATTTAATTTGAATAATGTTGACTCGTAAGTATATCCCTATAAAAAGAATTGTGGAAAAGTTTTTGAAGGCTTTTTTGTTTGTTGCATTCGGTCACTTGATTTTGTCTTTGTTTCAGGTGTTGTTTGATGATATTGGTCAGTCTCTGATCCAGCTTTCCAGCCCAGATCTTCAGTTTCGGCTGATTGCAGCCTTTCTGCAGTTCTTGGGTGTGCCTTCCGGCTTCAGCCTTCCGGCCTCCTGCCTCTATCTGGCCATGGATGAGAACAGCATCTTTGACAATGGACTTTATGATGAAAAGCCCTTGACTTTTCTCAACCTTTCATCTTCCGGCGTCAGCTGTGTCGGACGCACGGACCAGCTGGGTTGCCGGCACTGGACCAGGGGTCACAGTCGAGAGGGCGAGGAGTTCATCCGCAGCATCTTCCACCTCGTGATGCCTTTGTTTTCAGGCAAGGAGAGGTCTCAGCTCTGCTTCTCCTGGTTACGGTACGAGATTGCAAAGGTAACTCCGGCCTCCTCCTCCCCTGTGTGAGGACCTCACTTCCCGTCGCTGTTTGTCAGTGGGATGGCCAGGCTCTTGGTGTTCTTCAGGGCTCTGGACCACAGCACCTCCTCCTTCGGCGACCCAAAGGCACCGGGTGTGCGGCTGCCCCTTCTGAGGGGCCACGGGGAAGAGGAGGAAGGTGGGAGTGAGTCCAGCGCGTCAGTGACGGGAGCTGTTTGTTGTGTTGACTCTTTATTACCAGATGTCTGTGATTATGTGAGAAGTTAGTGTTAAGGACCAAGCTTAAGCTTAAGCCAGGTTAGAGGATTTACGGGCTTATTAAAATAGATAATATAAGCTACTTACGTATGCTGCTCTTCATTATCTGCTAGAAGTTCGTCTAGGGTTGACTCCTCTGCCCTCTGCTGGCCACCGGTTAGTATTGAATTATAAAACCCAAAGTTCTGATGCTTTAATTGCAGGTTGCACACACCAGGCTGTATTATTAAAATAGTGCCTGGTAAAATTTGGTGGTCATCTATCTTTGGAGAAGAGCATGTGGAGTATATAAGCCTTCTCTGTAGGGATTTCAGATGGAAACCTAGATGTGTTCATTTTGGGGCTTCTGCGGCCCTGGTGGAATCCTGATTTGTTTCTCAGAGAGCCTAAGTGTTTAGCAGACACGTGATAAAGGAAGGCAGTGAAGACGCCTTGTGTGGCTTTCTGCAGTTGACAGTACAAAGGGATTTCTTTAATATCACAGAGCACTTGGAGTCATTCTTTTCTTTTTACCTTTAGGTCGTTTGGTGTCTGCACACTAAAAACAAGAAGAGATTAAAATCACAAGGAAAGAACTGCAAAAAACTAGCCAAGAATCTCCTTAAGGAGCCAGACAACCGCAACAATTTTTGCCTCTGGAAGCAGTACGCGCATCTGGAGTGGTTGCTCGGCAACACAGAGGATGCCAGAAGAGTTTTCGATACAGCACTCGGCATAGCAGGGAGCAGAGAACTGAAGGACCATGAGCTGTGTGAGCTCGGTCTCCTCTACGCCGAGCTGGAGGTGGAGCTGTTGCCAGACGTGAGAGGGGCCGCCCCAGCCCGAGCCATTCACATATTGACCAGACTGACCGAGAATGGGGCCTACGGGCCCTACACTGGCCAAGTCTTGGCCGTTCACATTTTGAAAGCTCGGAAGGCTTATGAACACGCGCTGCAGGACTGTTTGGGGGAGAGCTGTGTCTCCAATCCAGCTCCCGCCGATTCCTTTAGCCGCCTGATTAGCCTGGTTAAATGCTTTATGCTCTTCCAGTATTTGACCATAGGGATCGACGCTGCTGTGCGGATATATGAGCAGGTATTTGCGAAACATAAGGTTTCTGTTTCCGCAGAGGGCCCTGGTCTGGAGGGCAGTGCCAGCCCCCCGAGCCTGAGCAGTGTCCTTGAGGCCGTTACCCTGATGCACACAAGCCTGCTTAGATTCCACATGAAAGTCGCCGTCTACCCTCTGGCTCCTCTGCGAGAGGCTCTCTCGGAGGCTTTAAAGTTGTATCCGGACAACCAGGTTCTTTGGAGGTCGTATGTACAGATTCAGAGTAAGTCCCACAGTGCCAGTAAGACCAGAAGATTCTTCGATGCGATCACCAGGTCTGCCAAACCCTTGGAGCCGTGGTTGTTTGCAATTGAAGCTGAGAAAATGAGGAAAAGACTAGTGGAAACTGTGCAGAGGTAATTATAGAGCATCTTGTCTATGTGTCCAGAAACCTTTATGCAATACTTGCCGTGTTCCCACCACCCACTCGGCCTCCAGAATACAGAAGTGAATGCGGCCTGGACCTGGAACGCCTGCCGGGGGGTTTCTCCGTGTTGTAGAAAAACATGGTGAAAAAGGAATAAGAGACTTGCAAGTAGCAACACCTTTCATCAGAGGCTCCTGTGGCTGTCTCCCTAGGCCATGCTTTTTGGGATCCCTGAGCATTGCTTATGGTGCATGAGTGGTGACTGCCAGGTCTTCAGGTGTCTGAGAAGGTGTAGTAAAAGCATGAGGGTAAGAGCACAGGCTCTGGAGTTGAAATCTGGAGTCAAATCCCAGCTCTTCCACTTAACAGCTGTGTGATCTCAGACAAGTCAGTTCATGTCTCCAGTAGGTTCCCCCTTCTGTAAAATGGGAATAAAGACCTGCCTCAGAGGGTTGCTGGGAAGGGTGAGTACCGGGCACAAAGAGAGTGCAGACTAATTACTAGCCTCTGTTATTATTACTGATGATAACAGTGTCATGTTTTAAATGTTTTTTTGTTTTTTTTGGATACAGTATTTTATATCTGAAGGTTAAACGACAGGCTTGGGAACATATTGGCTTAGGCATCATTGTTCCTTCCAGAAGCTTTGTTGTTACTTCACTCTGACCTTAGAAATCGAGTGTTCAGAATTGCCTCTGAATAGTATTTCTTTCTCTCTTTTTTTAATAAATTATTTTTAACTTTTATTTCCTTCTTTTCCTTCTTTCCCTTCCTTCCTTCCTTCCTTCCTTCCTTCCTTGCTCCCTCCCTTCTTTCTACGTTGGGTCTTTGTTGCTGCACATGTTGGGTCTTTGTTGCTGCACGCGGGCTTTCTCTAGTTTCATTGTGCTGTGCGGGCTTCTCACTGTGGTGGCTTCTTGTTGTGGAGCACAGGCTCTAGGTGTGCGGGCTTCAGTAGTTGTGACCTGTGGGCTCTAGAGTGCAGGCTCAGTAGCTGTGGTGCAAGGGCTTAGTGGCTCCATGGCACGTGGGATCTTCCCGGACCAGGAATCGAACCCGTGTCCCCTGCATGGCCAGGCAGATTCTTAACCCCTGAGCCACCAGGGAGGTCCAGAATAGTATTTCAGTTTACTTGTTTTTTATTTCTTCCATCAGGATTTCATTCACTCTACTTTCAACTGAAATGTCTTTCTTTCCCATATGGTAAAATTTTCACTCTGCTGATGAAAGGGTAGGTTTTCCTTAGAAAACAGAGAAGCAAGGAGTTTGTGTGCCTTCTAGGCAGACCCAGTGTGGCGGAGACACCACAGCACCTCTGGCCCTGGAGGAGGCACATCATACTATATATATCCTGCACCCCCGTGTCCCCAGACCTGGGCGCAGCACTGCCTCCGACGTGCTCAGATCCAGTTGTCACTGACGTCTGCTGTCACTGACGTATCTCTTCCCACTGCAACATAGGTGTGGGAAGTTGTCTTGGAGTTACATGAGCTTTTGTCTTGCAGGGTAGATGGTAGAGAGGTCCACGCCACCATTCCCGAGACCGGCCTGACGCATCGGATCAGAGCCCTGTTTGAAAATGCGATGCGGAGTGACTACGGCAGCCAGTGCCCCTTACTGTGGAGGATGTATTTGAATTTTTTGGTAAGAACAGATGCGGAGTTTTTGTGTTTATGCAGAGCTCTGCTTCCTCCTTCGTAAGTAAGCGGTGCGGGTGTCCAGCAGCCCGCACCCCTCTCAGCCTTGGGTCATCCTGGGGGCGTCCTGGTGGGATGACGTCAGGTCCCTCAGGACGTGGGAGGGGTCACAAGTTGCCTTTTCTACTGGGGCCTTTGGTAGAATGATAGCGAAGAGTGATGCCTGGGCTGTTTGGTGCAGTAGAATGTCATGTGGCTTTCTCCTAGTTGACTTTGTTGAGTCAACAACTTGGAAATGGTCTAAGAGCTTTCATTTGAAAGAGACCTAAATTTGTTGCCGTTCTGCTTCGAAGAATTTCCAGGTCCTGATTCTGTTTTGTTACTAAAAGATAAGATTCAATCTGGAATGTGGTTTTTAAAATAGACCTTTCCAAAGCAACTTTGTTTTTACTTAAAAGTACCACAGTGATTGAATATGGTGAGACGCCATTTAGTTTTGTTAATGTGTTGTGCAGGCTGAAAGGTGGTTCCTGGGCTTCATTCCTGGAGTCTTGAATTGTCTTTGCCTTTGCTTAAAGGCTTGGCATTGGGCTGGGCCTCCTTTACTATAATACATCTGTTGCTAAGTTGCATGCTTTTTTAGAAACAATCTTCTAGGCCACTTGAGTGTTGTTTAGCTCAAGGCTATTATATCATATCATAGTAACCTCCATTGAATATTGTACCTTTCAGAAGCCAGGAGTGACCTTCCTGAAAAAGAAAGTAAATATGTAGCTCTCTGATTGTTTCCATAGGATAATTTCTCAGAAGTTGGTCAAAGTATTTGAACATTTCCCATTGACATTTGACAGAGTCGGGTGTAAAGAGATACAGAGAGTAAGTCAGGGGTTAGGAGAGGTTTGGGCCTCCCCCATCCTATTAGAGTCCAGAATTCATCGGGGAGCACCTCCCCTGACCTCTGAAAGGCCTGAGTAGCAGGGAAGGACAGATCTCAGGACAGCACACCCAGGACAAATGGGCACAATTTTGTGGGCAGAAGTCGGCATCAAGATGAATTACCACCAAAGTTTCTGTGTTTTTAATATGTTTATTCTTCAGACTCAAAAGCTCAGATTTTACGTCTTGACTCCCTTGTGTGAAATGGAAACCTTCAGAAGTCCAGACGCCAGCGTGGTGTCCGTGGGCACGCGCGGCCTGGACACGGGCCCTGCCTGTTACCAGAGGAGGCCACTGGGGCGCAGCAGGAGGGCTGGGTTCCCACTGAGCTCCACCCCTGTGGTCAGGCCCTCACTGAAGGAGCGTGCCAGATGCTCCCTAATGGTTCCAGCACTAACACTTTGGGAGTCTAAGCCAGTGAAAGACTTTAAATTTAAAAAGAGGGAGAGCTTGCACACTTGCCAATTTAACTTCTCCAGCCTTTTTTAGGTAGAGACAAATAGGGTGAAGTGCAAACTTGTAGTAATTTTACTGAGGATCTGCCATGAGCCAAGTCTGGGTGGACTGTAGACAGAAAAATTCTTGTTGACTTAGAAAAAAAGACTGGGACCATTAAGGAATGTCTGTCTTTTTGGAAGGATTAGCATCAGACCAAGAATTAATTAGAGCAGTGATTTCCCCTAGCAGTTTCTGAGGCGTCTGGGTGAGCTCCTAACGCTTTGATAAACTCAGTGAAAAAATCAAATTAGGGCCAAAATGTGAGGTGTAGGCTCTGAGTGCCAGGAGAGGGCAGGATGCCGTGGGGCCACTGTGGAAGGGATGTGTGTGGCTCTGGCTCCCTGGAGGAGAAACAGTCACTACCACGCTTTCACCTGGCGTTTAACCCTTTCATACCTGATGCAGCAAAGGCGTTTTCCAGTGGCCGACTGATGAAGGAAATAGCAGAGGGCAGTTCTTTCTCATTTGAGGCTAGCCAACTTACGTACCTGGATTTGCTGGATTCCAGGGTTAACTGTGAGTCTCAGAAATACAGTGGTTGAGAAAGTACAGGAGTACAGTTTTTCTTCTTTCAAGAACAAACAAAGCCTTAAGTGTAGTTACTGTTTTAGCAGAGGACATTGAAGTATTTTGGTGTGTGAAGGAAGGACAGCTCACACTGGCTTCTTGGGTATAAATGCAGAGGTCCAGCCTCAGAATGGCCGAGGCTCATACCAGGGAGGGAGGCAGGAGTCCCCCGGGCCACGCAGCTGACTCTGTGGGTGGCACTAGGAGGGGGTGAGGAAGGCCTGGGCCTTGCCGGCCTGAAGGTTATCACAGATGCTGGTTACAGCCCGGAGTTCCAGTCTTCCTGACTGTGGGAGTTAACCTGAAAGATCTGAAAAGGCTGTCCTTGGTAGTTAGAGGTCCTGAGCTGTGGATGGGGGTCTCTTGATGCCATCCCCCGCGTTTCTGAGAGGTCGGTCAACAGCCCTCACCGGTCATGTCTGGACATCATGCCCTGGCTGCCTGGTGGGCAGAGCCAGCGTCCGCTAGAAAGCTCTGCTGTGGGAAGGGGAAGTCTGGCGGAGGTGGGTGGGCAGGAAGCCCAGGAACAGACTTCAGCTCCGTGAGCTCGGCTTGTGTCCATTCACAGCTGCGGACGCCCGCCTGGGGAGCTGCCCAGTGGGTTGTGACTCCCTGGAGGAGGGACAGATCCTCCCTGGGACTTGGGAGAGGTCCGGGGATATGGAGGGGAGGACACACGCTGCTCCAGCTTCCACAGCAGGTGTGGAAAAAGCGCCTGTCTGTGAGTTGATACAAGATAAAAGGATTTTATATCAGTATAAAAATGTGCTTAGATTAAAAACGTGCTGAATATCTGCATGCTCTCAAACTGAAATTTTTGACCCGAAATTTGCTTTTGATAAGGTTACTGATTCAGTAATCCTGGTTACCTCATTTCTCTAAGATAGTTTTCAAAAAATGGCAAGTATTAAAGCAAATATTTTCTCCGTGTAACGTTATCACCCTCGCCTCATGCACAGGCCTCGTTCTAGGCACTCTTACTAATGCCAGGTGTGATGGCCCACAGTGATGGAGGAGATGAAAACAAGTCAGAAGTGTTATTGGTCAACTCCAGGCCCACTGAGACACAGCAGTGGCCCCTGAGGGCATCCCGTGGTACATGGACCCATACCACCCATCAGCCACTGTGGCAGTGCCCCGGGGGGATCAGTACTGGGATGGCCTTGGATTCTCTTTCGTCATTTTTGTATTTTTTCCCCTTGCCTCAGGTTTCCTTAGGAAATAAAGAAAGAAGCAAAGGTGTGTTCTACAAAGCACTTCAGAATTGTCCGTGGGCAAAGGTGAGTTCTAAAGGCCATGGTCTCTTCAGATTCCCAAGGACCTCCCTGCCAAGCCTCATCCAGTCAGTGTCATGGGGACAGGGCACTTCCCAGGCCTTTTCATAGTCAAAGTATCCCCTTTGGAGACGGAGGGGCATTTGTTTCCTTTCCCTGCACTGGAGCTGGCGTTTCATGGGAGTGTTGCTGTAGGCGGCTGGTGCCCAACATTTGCCCAAAGCTCAGCCCAGATGCTGAGAGCGTTGGGATCCGCGTCCCAGCTCTGCCCTGTACAGCCCAAGTCAGGAGACGTTCAGAGACCAGACTGATGGTGACCGCAGTGTCTGTCAACAGCTGCCGGCCCCGCTTTGGAAAGAGAGGGTCTCACTTTGAGTTTACTCACTTTCCCTCTGCTTCTGAGTTCAGCCCCTCCTGGAGCACGTCAAGGTGTTGCTGGGTTAGGACAGCAAGGGGAGCGTGGGCTGTGGCGGGGCAGCTGGAGGGAGCGGCCGGCTGACGAGGGTGTTGCCCTCCGGCCCCAGGTGCTGTACCTGGATGCCGTGGAGTACTTCCCCGATGAGATGCAGGAGATCCTGGACCTGATGACGGAGAAGGAGCTGCGGGTGCGCCTGCCGCTGGAGGAGCTGGAGCTTCTGCTTGAGGACTAGAGACCAGGAGGGGAGTGGGGCGCGCCTCCGAGGCCTCGGCGCCGGCCCCGTGGGAGCAGGAGATACCAGAAGAGACGGTGACACATGCGTGCAAGTGTGTGAAGACCTCTGCCTTTGGCGTTTCTTTCTTGATAGTTTGTGTCTGGGTAATTGGTCTCTCACCTCTTGCACATTGTTTGTGTGTGCAAATGACACAAAAGCCATCGTTTTGCATATTATATATGTATGTGTATATATGTGCATAGACAGGAATCATGCTAAGTGATAACTGGACCTGTCATGGTTGGTGTGCGAGTTCTCGTTTGGTCCACTCTTCCCCTGCCCAGCCAGCGCCAGCCCTGCTGGGGTGAATGTACCTTCTCGGTTGGCATCCTTGGTGGTCCTGCCAGGTCTCCTGGGTCTTGCAGTCAAAAAGAAAAGGTCTGGTTACTCAATACTAGGACTTCCTCCCCTGGGCTGGTTAGCAGATTTTACCCTTATCTTCAGACCAGAGCAGTGGGGAGTCGTTTAAACCTTGGTATTCTCACCTGTATCAAATGTGTTGAGTTCTCATTACTCCCTGAACCCTACTCAGTGACGTCCTCGACTATGGCCCGAGCAGCCAGCATCGCTTGGGAGCAATGTAGACCCTCAGGCCCCTCCCCAGCCCTGCTGTCAGAACCTGGGCTCTAATAGGACGCCCTGTTAGGGGACTTTGTGTGTACGTTACCGTGTAGAAAGCACTGCCTGAACAAATAAGGACCCTGCCGCCGGGGAGCTCACCAGCAGCCATTCGTGGAGAATGGAGCGAGCTCCTTCCTACCAAACCCAGTGCTGCCTGTGACACGTGCCGAAGGTGGCTTTCAGCGGTGTTGGCCACGCTCTCATTCTGATTTCCAGGAACTGAGTTACATTTGACTGAGAGGAAATTGCTTTAATCTTCTCTGAGGTCCTGCTTTCTAAAAAGTGGACAGCTTCTCTCTAGCTTTTTTTTTTTTTTTAAATCATGCTCTCTAGAATTGCTGAAAGCGTATTTCCTTGGCACCTCATCCAGAAAAGCCAGTGCTGTGGAATAGAATGTTGGCTAGAAATCGATGGACACTGGTTGGGAAAAAGCAGCAGAGGGCAGCATGGCTACAGCAGCGGTCCCCGACCTTTTTGGCACCAGGGACCGGTTTTGCGGAAGACAGTTTTCCCACAGAAGGTGGGGTGGGGGGAGAGGGAGATGGGGGATGGTTCAGGCCCCAATGCGAGCAGTGGGGAGCGGCAGATGAAGCTTCCTTCACCTGCCACTCACCTCCTGCTGTTCGGCCCGGTGGTTCCTAACAGGTGGAGGCCCAGGGACTGGGGACCCCCGAGCTAGAGCACTTTCTAAAGAGCGTCTCGGAGCACCCAAGGAAGTTGGCCAACCAAGTGGAGGCTTTCCTTGATCTGCCCCACTTACAGGCTTTGAGATCGAACCGTTCTGAAATGAGAGAAGAGCAGGAAATAATAGACAAAGAAAAGGGAAGGGGAAGCTTGACACATTTCTGAACACTCTTGGGAGGGATCAGGTTCTGAACCCAAGAACAAGGGATGGCAGGGCTGGTATGGGACTCTTCAGCCCTGCCCTTTTGAGGTCTCTTGTAGGAGCCTCAGTCTCTTAGCAACAGTGACACCTCCTTCCTGCCTCCAGAGCGCTGAGAGCCCACGTGCTCCACCGACCTTCCAAAAGAGAAGCCACGGCTGTAGGGACTCCTCAGCCCTTGTTGCTTAAACAACAAAGACAGACAGCCGGCTATTTACGTATGCTCGTTGCTTTCCCATCAGCTGCTGTTGAACAACTGCCACCAGCTCTGGGGGTGTGACGGGGCAGCAGGTATTGAAGTCTGCAGTCCTTTTGGTCAGCCAGCTTCCTTAACACCCGGATCCATCGACTTGCTGCTACTGAGCGGCCGGTGTGGAGGGCCCAGAAACAGGATTCAGTGTTTTTGTTTGTTTGAGAAAGAGCACGCTTTATTGGCAAGAGAGCACTGCACGCAAGCAACATACGAAGAGGGCTGGACGGGCATCCTACACATCACGCTCAAAAGGTACTCGGGGTGCTGTGCTAGTGAAGATCGACCGCAACATGGACTCCTGGGCAACTTCCCCAACCTCACACCTCTGAGGGGGTCGACACACTTCCAGCCTTTTCCTGGAAGGCAACTGTGGTCCACTAGAGATAGAGCCCCTCAGGGGTGCCTTCTTGTTTTTTATAAAGGACATTTTCTTTAGACTTTTTGAAGTCTTCATTTGTTACTTTCATCCTACGTTCTCTCAAGGCCATCAGACCAGCTTCCGTACAGATTGCCTGTAAGAAGAAACAGTGTGTTCAGAAAGTGAAATACTTTTTATTCTAACAATTCAGAGAGTGCTATTTTGAAATCTGGTGTAGGCACCCAACCTAAACACGAAGTTCTCAAACCATTTGGGAACGATTAGATTTTTTTAATGTTTTAAACATTCTAATTATTTCCTCAAGGACCTGAAGTGGCTTAAACTGGGAGTATTTCACTAAGGAAGAGGGCTGGCTCAGGTTCCAACCCCCACCGGGTGGCCTGGCAGGCCAGTAAGTTCTCACAGCCCTGCTTTCATTAAAGGCAGTAATCTTCCTAAGAAATAGATAAAATTATTCCAGAAAGTTAGAGCCCACATAGAGTGTACATCTATTTCATTTACCTATAGTCAGACGAGAACTTGTATTTTCTGGTTAAATATTTACAAGTTTTAGTACAGTATTTATTCTAATATATTTATTTTCTCAATAATTACTTGCCAGAAGTAAAACAAGAACCCAAGCAACATGATATGATAAAAACACAATCCTGGCATTGAAGATTCTATCTGGTTATGGCCTTTAGGATATTTATTTCAGATGGTTCAGAAAAGAGTGTGTTTCTGCATACAGAGAGAAGAAACAGGTAAAAGGGTAACATTTGGTAAATGAGGGTGATGAGTATGTGGGTGTTTTTGTTGCAACTTTTCTGAAGGCTGGAAATTTTTCTAAATAAAAAGTTGGTGCAGAATTTTAAGGTAATTTAAATTTTAAAAAGAGAGATTTACTCCCCAACTGAGACACTAACCTAGTTCTATAGATGCCAGGGATACGCAGTTCAGTGCAGGCACCAGCGTGAAACAGCCTGTGTGTGCCGCCCCTACCTAACCGTGGCATCAACCCAGGTCTTCCCCCAGAAGGCAGGCTGTGGCCGTATGCAGTGCTGCCAGGCCTTGCTTTAAACTCTGGTCACCTGGGAAGACATGTCCAAACTCATACACACATACGATAAAACAAAGAGGTGCAATCCAGCCCAGGTCCTCACCTTGATGTCGGCACCAGAGAGGTCATCTTTAGCCATGATCAAGTCATCCAGGGTTACGTCGTCTGCCAGTGTCATCCTGCTCGTGTGGATCTGAAAGATGCGCTTCTTCGTCTTTTCATCGGGCAAGGGGAACTCAATCTTCCTGTCGATGCGGCCTGTGGGTATAAAAGGTTTTCAGTCCCACTCCTGGGGGCCCCGGGAGAGGCCTTAGTCTCCACACGAGTGGTCTCAGTCACATAGTGTCCTATGGAAGGAGGTCCAGATCTTAAAAAGTGAACACTCATGTCTGTAGTTTGTAAATATCAATGTTTGAATTCATCTCATTTACAGAATCCTCTCTGCTCTGGTACTTTGGGAAACAAACGAAAGGAGCGATTCCTAAATGGCACAGTTAGTGGAAAAGGACAGATCGATCATGTTAAAAACATTACAAAAGACAGTAAAATTAGCTACTGCTTCTTTTGGTACTACCTGAATGTAAAAAATGGACCTGAGCTGTCATGAATTATTTCTTTAAAAAAAAAAAAAGGCGTCTCGAGGCTAAAAGGGCCAAGCTACACAGACTACATCACAATTATCTCAAGGGAACACAGTTTTGGTGAATTATTCTAAGTTTCAAGGCAGTATTTGCCTTACAGGTATCATTTATATTCTCCCCAAAGTGCTCCTGAGAAATACAAATCCACATAGGATGTTCATTCTCCACAATGCAACCAAAGCAAACGTGACCTGGTCTGATAAGTGCTGGGTCCAAAGTCTCTATCCGGTTTGTGGCCATGATGACTTTCACGTCTCCCCTTGAATCAAACCCATCCAACTGGTTCAACAGTTCCAACATTGTTCGCTGAATTTCTCTCTCACCACCGGAATTTGAGTCATACCTTTGGAAAAGAAGTGAGGGAGAAGGGAAGACCCAACTGATCTCCTGTTAAAGGGGATTACAAAACACAGCTCTGTCTCAGCCTATATGTCACACCCTCCCAAAGCCCAAGATAAACAACACATTATTTTCTTCATAGCGGTTTTCATGCCTGAAATTATGTGATTTATTCAGTCTCTGCAATTGAGCTCCTCAAGGGCAGAGACTCATCCTCATGGCTGTGTCTCCAGAGTCAGGATGGTGCCATGCTCAGAGCGGGTGCTCAAGGCATGGCTACTGACTGACCAATCAACTGCCGGGTAGTTGTTACCTGGCACGTGGGAGAGCAGAGCCTAAAGAATCCATGGAAGCGACCCAGTAGGGACTGTGGCAAACCAACATGCAGGCCATGTAGGGAGTGCCCAACGGTCGGTCATTCTCAGAGAAGAACCATATGGTTTTTACCTCTAAATAACACAAAAGAGGTAAGAGAAAGTCTACCTTTTCGTCCCAATAGCATCAATTTCATCAATAAACACGATGGACGGTGCATGTTCTTCAGCAACTCGAAACAGTTCCCGAACAAGTTTGGGCCCATCACCTAGGTACTTCTGAATAAGTTCAGAGCCAACGACTCTCAAGAAAGTGGCCGAGGTTTGGTTTGCTACTGCTTTGGCTAGTAAGGTTTTACCTATTTTAGATTGAAAGAGAAAAAGGGAAAAGAAAACTCAAGTGCTGTTTTAACTTTAAAACCCTCATTATCACCTTAAAAAGACATCAAGAATGGGAGGATCCCTCTATGAAAAGCATTCTGTTCTCCAAAGCAGACAAGAGGAAATTCAAAAAAACCTAAAAAACATGTTTTGATTATTTTTAACCATCTTCCTAAATTCATCATGATAATGTCAGAAAATACTTTTTACTGCAAAGTTGCATATAATATTAACCTGACTTAATGCAACCAGGGTTAGAGAACCAAACTCAACTCCTACAAAACTATCAGTGATGAAAAAAAGGCCCAGGAGCCCTAGGTTTGACCGAAGGACACAGAGTGTCCCTGAGCAGGGCCTGCAGTGCCCTGGGGCTTCCTGAAGACGCTGCTGTGGGCTTGCCCCAGGGCTCAGTCAGCTGAGCCAAGACCAGCTCCTGATGAAGCCCACAGCTGCAAGCTGCTGAAAGCTCAAGAGACTTTTCTCTTTGTGGTGTGCCCTTATGGGACGTTCCTCACTGATCTCAGGGAAGACCTGACATTTCCAACCCTGCTTTGTTCCCTGATATTCCTCCTTCAGATCAAGAACAAGAGTAAGCAAAGAGTACCAACTTGAGAACTTTAGAGCTCAAGACCATGGCCCCTTTGATGGTGAGGGATGGGCAGTCACCTCAGGACACAGAGGCAGTTAGAGGCAGAGCTGGCAGAGGACCACCCTCAGGCCTGTAAGGGGAGGGGAGGAGGCCGGCAGGCGAGTGAGTGAGTAACACAAAAGATTTCGTGCAAGCGGGAAGGAGGACAGGGAGTTAAGCTCTGCAACAAGACAGGGCAATGGTGTTCCCTCAGCCGGGCAGTCAGAGTGGCAGGTTCAAATGCCTATTAGAGGGATGGACTGCTTCCTGAGAGCATCATTTAAGGATGCCTGACAGAAGACCAAAAGGACCTTTTAAGTGGATGGGATCTTACAGTCCAGAAGCAGCCAGGTTCAGCTGCCGGGATGTTCAATGGCCAGAGGGATCCCTGAAACAGTCTCCTCTTCCTCCCGACAGGGCTGACACCCGGTACTCCACTCCAGCCCTTGTCAGCACATGTGCCCCCAAAAAGGCTCACGGCTGCGGGTCAGAACGCCTGTGTTCCAGCTCCAGCCCTGGTACCAGCTCAATTCCCAGAGCTAATGGGGCCTTGGGCTAGTCACTGGCCTCTCTGAAACTCACTTCCCTGGGCTATAAAATGACAGGCTGCAGTAGCGCCCTGCCTCAGGGTACAGCTGGCTCCCCTTCCCTCCAGCGTGGGCAATCCTCAGTACAGACCCTCTTGGCAACATGGCTTCAGTTCACTCAATCAAATAACCTCTCTTCCTTTGGAATTTACATAGCAATGACTATACAACTTACTCAGGTCAACTTACTGCATAATGAACCAGATACGTATATGCATCTTTTATCTTTATCCATTTATTCATCCAATGGTAGACTCATTCAGTACCAATGGACCAGGAGGATGAACCTAATCTGAACAGCACAGGATAGCTTTTAAAACAGTGGTCCTCCACCAAGGTGCTGATGCTTGGCCACACTCCAGATGAATAGATCAGAATCTTCAGGGATGGGAGCAGCCATCAGTATTTTTTAAAGCTCCCAAGGTGATTCCAACGTACAGCCAAAGTTGAGCACCCTGTTTATTTTTATTTTTTCTTACAAAATATTTTCAACAGACTCACATTACTCTTTAAAATATTTAAAGGCATCATGTTTTACAATATATAAATCTAGCACATTTGAGTATACAACAGGTGTGCTGGGGAACTGGAAATGCATTCACATCGAGCAGGCATTTTGCTGGGGGGGGGGCTACTGGTGTTTATCTTCTGTTGTAATTCCTACTATTGTTTTTAACACATGAACTCTGTTAAGTCTACAATTACAAGCCTAAGATAGTTCAGTTTCTTAGTACACCTATTATACAGAAATATACACTTTCATGCAATAGGTATGTTTCCAGAGGAGCTGCTTAGTCAGAAATGTCCAAAATGCTGCTTAGAGCACATTTTCAAACTAAGGAACTGTGGCATCCTCACTCAACAGCTAAGTCATTATAACCAGCTAATGCTGCTGCTCAAGAGATGAGCTCAGTGCCTGGAAAGTGACCAACACAGAGCACACATACCTGTGCCAGGTGGACCATACAGAATGACCCCCTTAGGGGGCTTTATACCCATCTCTTCATAATATTCAGGATGAGTGAGTGGAAGCTCCACAGATTCCTAAAGAAAACAGACACTTGGTAAAAATAAAAGGCTTTCTTACTGAAATTTATCAGATTCATTCACTGACATCATGGGTACATCTCACTTTCAACAAAAATCAGCTAAAATTTCAATTATTCTTGTTAGGGACAACGCTTGACTTCCACCAGCAGCAAGGACGTATTGAAGAGGACCTCTGTCCTACCTGAGCTCCCAGCACTGATCCCCCTTCCTAATAGCACCCAATCTCCCTTTCATTTCCCAGTAAAAGTCAACCTTGAGTAACATTTAAGCCCTTCCTGAGCAAAAGAAACTTAAAGCTAAAATTCACCGTTTTCAATGAAACTGCAGGCAGGAGCTGGCAAGATTTTCTGTTGTGACCGCCTAGGTACATGATGGCTATTTCCTAGCTGTCTGAGAGTCACCAGTGGAGATCTGTGATCACTCTGAATGACCTCCCTGCAGATGAAAGAACCTGCAGAGGGCTGGCCCACCACATGCCCCTGACCCCAGGACCATGGCAGGAGCTGGGGTTAACGTTCTAGACCCCAGCACTGTGCAAGTGTGTGCCACTCACCCTACCCCCAGACATCACTGGAGGTTTCTGGATAGCCACAGCTGAAGTCAGTACAATTGGAAACATGTTCACACAGATAATTATTAAACATTACATGTAAAAAGTATTAAGCTGCTGCTGCTGCAAGAACTATCATACAATTTATACTTAACTTCTATTACCTAACTCAGTATTAACAACACAAAACACCACCATTAGTAAGGTCTGAGTCAGTTACTGGTCTGATCAATAAAGAAAAAATGAAACACACAAAACAACTCCAAGCATCCTAAATGAGACAGCAGTAAGAAACCAAAGGTCTAAAAACCCAGAGCTCAGGACTTCTCTGGTGGTCCAGTGGTTAAGACTCCAAGCTCCCAATGCAGGGGGCCCAGGTTCAATCCCTGGTCAGGGAACTAGATCCCACATGCATGCCACAACTAAAGAGCCCGCATGCCACAACTAAGACCTGGAGCAGCCAAGTAAATAAATATTTTAAAATAAATAAATAAATACATAATAAAAACCCAGAGCTCGTTCCTTGACATACCTTAATTTCCTGGATTTGGTTGTCTAACCCCCCAATATCAGCATATGTCTCCTGGGGGGCCTTTTCCACCTTCATCACTGTGACCAAGGGATCCGTGTCATCCATCAGCACCCCTATCACAGCATGCACCTAACAGGGAACATTAAGCTTTAACACAGGCATGTAAGGTTCACACAATCCACTTACAATGAAATGGCAATCACAGAATTTTCTCTACCCTTTGGAGCGCTCTGGTGATCTACTTCCACGGGACAGGTGGACGGATCTGCAAGCAAGAAGCAAGCACTCCGACGGGCTTTCTTAGGCTATCAAATTACCTTGTGGTTGAGCAGGACCGAGCAGCCCGGTTCCAGCAGATCCTTGTCTACAAATGAAAGAATGCTGACATAGTGTTCTGAGCCCACAGACGTAGACACGATGGCATGATTGTCATCAATGATCTCTTCCAAGGTTCCTACTGACATTGGGGTCCCCCTCAGATCATCCACCTTTGATCTTTCCTCCTACATAAGAGTAGGCCAAGAAGGAAAAGCAGATTAGACCTAAAAAGTAGACGATGCTGACAGTTCACTAGATTCACAAAGCAGTTGGTACTTTTCAAAGGCCGCTAAGGATTTCCCTGGTAGCGCAGTGGTTAAGAATCCGCCTACCAATGCAGGGGCACGGGTTCGAGCCCTGGTCTGGGAAGATCCCACATGCTGTGGAGCAACTAAGCCCGTGTGCCACAACTACCGAGCCTGTACTCTAGAGCCCGAGAGCCACAACTACTGAGCCTGTGTGCCACAACTGCTGATGCCCGTGCGCCTGGAGCCTGTGCTCCGCAACAAGAAAAGCCACCGCCATGAGAAGCCCATGCACCGCAACAAAGAGTAGCCCCTGCTCGCCGCAACTAGAGAAAGCCCACGCACAGCAATGAAGACTCAATGGGGAAGACCCAACGCAGCCACCAATCAATCGATGAATAAATTTAAAATAAAATTTTTTTTAAAAAGGCAGCTAAATAATAATTCATTAAAGCCAGAAAATGAATTTCATTTATTCATTAACAGTTTTAAGTTCTAAGTAGAATTCAATTGGTAAAAAAACAAGTTACAGAATTTCTCAATTTACCTCTTGCTTTTCTTCTAAAGGCTTCATTTGTTCCTGATTTCTAATGAATTCTTCCTCCATGAGAAGATAGTCTTTAATTCTCTCTAACTTCAATAATTTTAACCGGCACTGAGTGTGAGGTGTCACTGTAATTAAAAAATAAAGTTTTATTATACTTGGAGCTTGAAGTTTGCAATTAATTCGGTTCATCCTTAAGAACAAAAAGAAGTTAACACTTAAACTTAGTTTAGTTGGACAGACACTGAAAAATTCAAAGTTTGGTGACCCGAAGTAAGCAGGTGCCTAAATGCAAAGGGGAGAGGGATTTTATGTATTGGGTTGGCCAGAAAGTTCGTTCGGGTTTTTCTGTAACATCTTACAGAAAAACCCGAATGAACTTTTGGGCCAACCCAGTAATAATGGGGATGAGGCCTATGACCAAACAGATAATATAAATAACATGTGGTAACTGTCTACAAAGAAGAAAAAACTCATTGACTGAAAAGATAGTTTGCTTTGGTTTATTATTCCCCACAGGTGCTAATAAAGATAGCTGCAGGTGCTGTTCAGTCAGTATAGGTTGTTGCACCCTAGCTGTAACACACACATCCCATTTATAGGAGGATTATGAAATACTGGGGATATTAACATACGTGCAAACATTTTTTTCCACACTCATATGTTGTTTCTTTTGGCCTGAAGTCTCGTGCTACCTAGGACTTTTAACATTTATATAGACAACTTTTCTTTTATAGTTTCTGGGTTTCTTGGCTTCTTCAAAAGGTCTCTCCTCCCCTAAGGTTAAATGTATTCCTGAATTTTCATTTATTTACTTATTTACACATGTATATCTAACTCATCTGGCAAAGAGCAAGGGGTCTAATTTCATTTTCTCTCAATAACAAGTAAAAGATGCCAGCCATTTATATTAAATAACCCATCCTCTTCCACAGAACAGAAATGTCACCTTTACCACATATTAGTTATCCATAACTTGACTCTGTTTTTGAATTTTATATGCTTTTCTGGGGATCTGATGATCTATTCTTTATCAATACCATACTGATTCACTACGGTAGGTTAATGGCACATTTTTTTTACTGTCTGACTCTACTATTAACCAAGCAATATTTTAAAAATTATTTTATTGCATCTAAGCAGGAATAGACTTGTTTAGATGATAGATGAGGATGGCGGAGGTATTTGAGCTGAAGCCTGAAGGGATGAGAAGCAGGCAGCCACGGGAAGGACTGGGGGAAAAACATTTTTAAGCAGAGGGAAGCAAAGGCCCTGATGCAGGAGATTCAAAGGACACGAGGCAGGGCAGTGTGAAGAACGACACACAAGGGGAGTGCAAGAGGCTGAGGATGGAGCAGTGGGCTCGGTGAGGTCACCTGATTGAGTTTTATTCCTTGCTTGGTAGGAAGACATTGAAATATTTTATGTTCGGCCATCGCATGCTGTGAGTTCCAATACACTAAATTCCATTTCTTCATGAAATAAGTGTACCTTATCTCTAAGGTAATCAAGCTCAACCTGAGCTTTCTAATCTAACCCCGTACTCTAATACACTAGAGGAGCTGGTTATTTAAAGGAAATTAATGGAATTTCTTAAAATGAATAACAGTCGTATCCTGTGTATACTGTTAAAACCAAAATATAGCTTTTATTCCAACCTAGAGAATGCCCCACAAAGTCACAGACCTAGAGCTTCAACCACGCCCTATTTCCTGTCTCCACATTCAGACCTCTAAGCTACACACACAGAGACAGTCCCCCTAGGAATCGGAACCATGTCATTACCCAGGGGCAGCTTGCTGGCAGCATCTGGTCCCTTTGTTTTCTTCTTCTTTTTCCCCACTCTAGTTGGTACAGGAGGTTCATATTTCTTTTTCTTGTCCTTGAGTTTTTAGAATAGTAAGGAAAAAAAATCACACAGAAATCATATTAAAACACAAACTTACTTATGCGGGACCATCATCTATTTTCAGGTAATATAATTTTCCTCATCTTTTAGGATGTTATTAAAGACTGTCCTAAAAAACCCCCCAAATCTGTTTTTACATTCCTGCAATGTTAATATGTGAATGTAACTGATCTTTATTATAATACACATTGAAAGATCAATAAGGAACAGAAGTCAGAATTCAGAATAATATGCCAGAAGTGTGAGGTGAAATGATTTGACACAAGTCTTCACACCTAAGGATATTAAACACTAAAATCACAGGCAATTTATTTTAACACTTCTGTAACGTTATTAATTTTACACCTTTAAAAATCATCAATTCATAAATACCTACGTGACGGTCAATAATCTTTTGTAAAACACAAAAAGGGTATTGTGTAGGCTAGGCTGGTTAAATGAAGAGATAATTTATTTTGCATTTTAAAATTCATGAATCCCCAAAGAACTTCTCAGCTGAGATCTGACATTTTCCACAATTTACTCACATGACAGACATATCTGGCTTCTTATTTATTTACCTTGTCATCCTTCTTTCCACCTCCAGGACCATGACCACCACTCTGACTCTGACCCTGAAAAAAAGAAAACAATTAAGACAGAGGTATAAATTCAGAATATGATCACTTCAAAAAACCCTTCTTATTCTCCTGCGATTCTAAGACACCAACACTTCCCCACATTTTAATATTTCTGAACTCAAGATATACCCTGCAGTCAACGTGTACATTTAACGTGGCAGGATTTCTTTTTCCTGGAAAGCTGTTAGATCAATGGTGCACCTTGCCACAGACTGCATCTTAAATCAAGGACAACTCTATCAAGAAACAGATATAACTAATGTGTCATTATGAGACTACGATCTTAAGACTACCCTTTCTTGAGGGGAAGGTACAGAGCCTGACACTCTCTAATATAAAACTACCTGGCTGAGGCCACCAAGAGCGTATTTCATGAAATTGGGCCATGAAAGCTAAATCATTTAACCTACTCAACAATCACTTGTCTGTCACTTACTCCTTACTAGCATCACGCCAAGATCCAGGAGACTTTCCTTTCAATGGCAGCTTAAATACCTCCCATCCCTAAAGCCTGGAGCGCTCGGGCAGGTCCTTCTTCCCAATCTAAAATGTTGAATCATCTTAAGCTATCAAGAACTTAGTGTACAGCTTCCCTGGTGGCGCAGTGGTTAAGAATCTGCCTGCCAATGTAGGGGACACGGGTTCGAGCCCTGGCCTGGGAAGATCCCACATGCCGCGGAGCAACTAAGCCCGTGAGGCACAACTACTGAGCCTGCGCGTCTAGAGCCTGTGCTCCACAACAAGTGAAGCCACTACAATGAGAAGCCCGCGCACTGCGATGAAGAGTAGCCCCCGTTCCCCGCAACTGGAGAAAGCCCGCGCACAGAAACGAAAACCCAACACAGCCAAAGATACATAAATAAATTAAAAAAAAAAAAGAACTTAGTGTATTAATAAGTTCAGTGGGATTTCTGACTTTAAAACAGACCCTTCAGTTACAGGACAATGTTTCACACAGAGCAGTGTCTCAGAAATGACGGCATTTGAAATGAGCAATAGTGAATTTACTTGACTAGAGGGGCCCTCTGTCCCCTCAAATCACTTCCTCTAAATTAATACAGCACCAGCTTCATTATCAGGACAAAACAACCCTCTCATCGTTACCTGAAAGAGTTAAATTCAAGTCTATTTCCCAACATGCAGGATTCTTAAAACTTTGCACTTTATTCTGAAGAAGGTAATTCAAGGCTCTGAGAAATTTTGGGAAATAGAATTAATTTTACTGCAATAAGCCATCCAAATTGCAGGCCTTTCACAATCAATTACACCCCTAAGGAAATGTGCTGTTGGCTGGGGCAGCTGATGTCTGAGATGTTTACGATGCGCCTAAGTCTGTACCAGACGTTCTCCTTCACTACCGCATTAATCCCGGACAATCCTTCAAGGTAGGGTTCATTACTACTACTTTCTAGAGGAGGAACTGCAACAAGCCTAAGAACATGGGCTAAGGAAATAAATGTATCCAGGTTTGAATTCCGACTTCATTCCTAATAGGCTATGTGACTGTGACCTCAGGTAAGCCAAGCCACCTCTCTGAGCCTTGGTTTCCTTAACTGGAAAGTGGGGATGGTATTAGCTCCTATTTGTTGCTGAAAATGAAGTAATGCACGTAAAACACTTCAAATTTGCATGACTCATAGTACCTACTCAATACAATATCATCGGTGAATAAGAAATGTCAGGGTCAGGATTTTGTCAGTCTGGTTATAAAGTCTGGGCTCTGAAACAAATCCACTCTGGTTCAGTTCCTCTCTCTCCTGTCCACACCCTGTCTCTGTTTTGTCCAGGCCATCGTATCTTATTTGGGCTCTAGTCTCCCAACTGAGATTTCCAGGTCCAGTTTCTTCCCTCACCAATCTAATTATTACCGCCTACAGCAAAGAGCCGATCCTTTAAATCTCCTCAAAAACCTTCAACTGCTCCCTAACATTTATAGAGTGTAATGTCCAAACTCTTTAGCTTGGCATAACTGGCCCTCGCCAAACTGGCTGCAACTAACTTTTCCCAGGTTCCTCTGCCTTTTCCCCATGATCCTACACGTCTGGTCCCACTGGAGGACGCTTTCCTGAGTCGGTCCTGAACTTCTTCACGTCTGGGCCATTTATGTGATGTTTCTCAGCCTCAAATGATAACAAGTACTACATGCCAAGCAGTGTGCTGAACATTCTCAGAGTATCATATCGTTTTATTCTTACAGACGCTATGAGGTTGACACCATCATTACCCCTAGTTTACAGATAAGGAAATGAAGGCTTAGAGACGTTAAGCGACTTGCCTGTTGTCACAAAGCTGTCAGAGAGGTAGCCAGGAATCACACTCAGGTCCACGGGACACCAGTACCTGTGTTTCTCTACTGCCTAGATGACTCGTACCTCATAGCAAAGACCCACAGGGTTTGTGTTCTAGCACAGCCGCTTACCGTGTCTCAGTTTCCTCCTTGGTAAACTGAGGATAATAATAATTACCTCAAGGGACTGTTGAGAAGAATAATGACCAAATGCTGGAAAAGTACCTGCCACGTGTTTATCATACCTAGAATACTGCTACCCCAAAGTCCTTCTAAGACCTGTAAGACTGTGCTCGGGACTTCCTGCTGTTCACGATACAGGCCAAACACATTCCCATCTCAGGCCCTTTGCACTTGCTGTTGCTTCTGCCTGGACCAGTTTCCCTCAGGTACCTACCTGCATAGGCTACTCTCTCATTTCATTTAGATCCCTGCTCAAATCTCACCTCCTCATCGGGACTCGCTGACATGCTACGTAAAACAGCCACCCCTCCCCATCCTATCCCCTTCTGCAGAACAGCCCTAACCGACGGCCACCCGCCCCGACGTCATATCACATAACCCTTCCTCTATTTTTTGTCTGCCTTCTTGAGAATGTAAGCTCCAAGAGGCAGAGACTAGGTCAGTCATGCTCACCCCCTGTATCCCCAGCGCCTAGAGCAGAGCCTGGGCCCTCCCTCCGCCAAAGTGCAGCATCAATCCGCGAACTAATGAATAAATGCTAGCTGCTTTTATTATTACTAGCGCACCACGGGACCTTTCCCTCCAAGGTCCACCTGTTAGAAAGGCATCTTAAGGCCTCCGTCAAATGCCTCCAACTCCGGGCGGTCTCCCACGACTCGCTCTCCCTCCTCAGCTGGAGCGAATCCCTCCCTCCGCTCAAGCCGCACATCCCTCCACTTGCGCGGCTCCGAAAGCCCTCGTCCCAGTTACTCGAGAAGGCTCCCGCCGAAAACACCCCGCGCCGGTTGGCAGAGCCCTGGCCGGCGGAGGAGTGAGGCCGGGCCACCTGACCCGCTCCGCCGCCCCCGTGGCCCTCCTGGGGGACCCTCCGTGCCGAGCCCCGGCGCCGGGATAAGGCCCGTCCCAGGAGACCGGGCCGGCGGGTGGACCGAGTGCCTCCGGCAGCCGCCTGGTTCTCTCGCCTCGGGTCGCCTCGACCCCGTCGCACCGCCACTACCAGCCGAAACCCTTAGTCACTCACCATCTTGCTTCGGCCGCTCGAGCCGCCGCTGCCGGAAGTGCACCGCCTCGGCGGCCCGTCAGAGGCGGAAGTTGACGAGGGACGCCACGGAGGCCGATAGGAACCCAGGCCCGCACGCACCAATGAGCTCTCAGGGCTTGTGCGAGCGGGTGGGCAATGATGCGCTAACTTACAAGCGAGATTTGAGCCTTATAAATATGCAACTTGAAAAAACATTTTAATCGCAGTTATTAGGTTATTGTCAACAACTTAAGACAATGACCTCGACTGTCAAACTAAGACAATTGTGAAAATATAATTTTTTTTTAATATGCAAAAGTCAAGCTGGGAAGACCTTTACGTACTTCTCCAAGAACTGGACTGGCATTTGGAACTGAGAAGTTAACATATACTTTTGCACCAACATTTAAGCTCTGATTTGGTCTCTGGAATTAATCTGCTCATCTGAGAGGCTGTCTCATGAATCATCTAAATCTTTTTTGGTTTTTTTTGATGACTTGTGATGATGCCAAATGTTGTCTTAAAAGTCCTCATCTTGCACCCAGTTTGTAAAGTTCGTTATTTATTACGTCCATCAGAACATCAGAAAGATGGCAAGCATCCTTTTGGCCTCTGGAAACTTCCATAACAGGTGCTCAAAATGCTGCATCTGAACTGGAGAGATGGATTTCTTTGTCTGATTTCCACCCCATCCCCATCCAGATTAATGTAGGCATTTTAATTTTGAAAGTCTAAAAATATTTCCCTAACACGCAGCAGGAAATTACTCTTTCTATTTCATCACTAAAATACTGTAATAGAAAGTCTTGACACTGTCAAACACTAACAAATGTGGCATCTACATGATACATGAAATGATGTGATAGGTTAGGGGCAAGACAACTCTCCCTTCAGGAATGCAGAAAGCAATTCCAGTGTTGTGCAGAATGTCTAGGAAATCTGTGTTTTATCTGAAGAAGTACAGTGCCCCTGAGACTGCGTCACATTCAAAGAATATAGGCTAATAGTGAAAACTTAAGAAGTTATTCTGGAGGATATTCATTTAAAAAGACTTCTTAATGCAGAGCAAACATGGTCCTCTCTTTTCTCCCCATCACGGACCCTCTCAATATTCTCCACCCAGCTGACAACCATCAGTGTATGGGAAGAAATCAGAATGTTTTCATGCTAAAAATGAAACTAAATATAAATCTTTTTATTTTAGATACTAAATACTAAATCTTTTATTTAAAAAAGAAGAGCAATTAAACAGGCAATCAGCACAGGGGTTAAGGGTGTGGGCCCCCACTTCAGGTCTCCTTTCTGGCCTTCTCACTAAGGAGCTGTGTGGTCTTAGTAAGCTGTTTAAGCCCTTTGTGCCTCAGTTTTGCCATCTGTGAAATAGGGGCCTTAAAAGTTCCTCCCTCGATAAATTAGGAGCTTGGGATTAACATACACACACTACTATATGTAAAACAGACAACCAACAAGGACCTACTGCATAGCACAGGGAACTCTACTCAGCACTGTATAAGAACCTATATGGGGAAAGAATCTGAAAAAGAATGAATATATGTATATGTATAACCGAATCACTATGCTTTACACCTGAAAGTAACACAACATTGTAAATCAACTATACTCCAATAAAATTAAAAAAAAAAAAAAAAAAGAGTTCCTCCTACACAGAGTCCTTGTTTGAGGACTAAAGTGCCCAGAACGCTAAGCATCAGCTACAATTATTATTAGTAGTATTTTTAATACACGAATTGCTCCTAGTTTCCTTGTTCTGTGCTGTATTAAATGGTCACATATCCTTCACAGAATTTATAACCTATTGGTACAGAGATCTTCAAACACGTTTGCCTACACGTGTCCTCAAAAATACTCTGCAGGGCTTCCCTGGTGGCGCAGTGGCAGGGCTTCCCTGGTGGCGCAGTGGTTGAGGGTCCGCCTGCCGATGCAGGGGACACGGGTTCGTGCCCCGGTCCGGGAAGATCCCACATGCCGCGGAGCGGCTGGGCCTGTGAGCCATGGCGGCTGAGCCTGCGCGTCCGGAGCCTGCGCTCTGCAGCGGGTGAGGCCACAGCGGTGAGAGGCCCACGTACCACCAAAAAAAAAAACAAAACAAAAACTCTGCAAAACCACGTATTGTGTGACACATTTCTAAGTTGGCATCTAAATTTCATGATAAGTTTTAAATAGCTGCAAGGAATCCATTCATCAGCACATTTGAAGTCTTGATATTTTCCTGCTATCCAGTGTAATCTAACTAGCTTGATAGCTTGATATCTAACACCATCCATTTGAAAGTTATGTACACAGGTTCTTCTTTAGCATTGAAAAATTTTCTCCCCATGATATAGCCGAAAAGGGATTAATATCCAAAATATATAAAGAAATCATACAACTCAACGACAAAAAAATAAACAACCGATTAAACTGCAATGAGATATCACCTCACACCTGTCAGAATGGCTATTATCAGAAAGACAACAAACACCAAGTGTTAGTGAGGATGGGGAGAAAAGGGAACCCTCATGCACTGTTGGTGGGAATGTAAATTGGTGCAGCCACCAGGGAAGACAGTATGGAGGTTCCTCAAAAAATTAAGACCAGAACTACCACGTGATCCAGCTTTCCCACCTCTCGGTATTTATCCAAAGAATACGAAAACACTAATCCAAAAAGATACCCCCATGTTCATGGCAGAATTATTTACAAAAGCCAAGATATGGAAACAATCTAAGTGCTCATCAACAGGTGAATGGATAAAGAAGATGTAATTGGTATACATGTGTATATATATAATGGAATTCTACTCAGCCATAAAAAGAGATAAAATCATGCCGTTTGTGACAACATGGACAGACCTTGAGGGTATTATGCTAAGTGAAATAAGTCAGACGGAGAAAGACAAATACCTTATGATTTCACTCATATGTGGAATATAAAAAGCTAATAAACAAAACAAAAGAAAGGAACAAACCAAACAAAACCAAACATATAAATACAGAGTAGTGGTTATGAGAGGGGAAGGGGCCGGGTGGGGAAGGGTGAAATGGATAAAGGGGATCAACTGTATGGTGACAGATGGAAAATAAATTTTTGCTGGTGAGTATGTTGTAGGGTTAAAAAATTTTTTTTCTCCTTGAATTCACATTTCCATCCCACATACTTTTATCCTAATGTCATGTATTTCTGTGCTTGAAAATATTTTATTGATCTATCTCCCAAACATCTCTGTAAAAATTTTATATAAATTAGAATTTTACAATGTATTTTATTTTCTGTCTTTAAGGTGCCATGTGTTAAAAATGTTTTCTAGATTGAGTTATTACAAACTATAACTAGTACACACTTGATCAAAAGTATATATTATATTATAGTTTGTGATAAATTAATTTTTAGGAATTAAAAAGCAAAGGAAAGAATTTAGTAATTAAAACGTCACCCAATTCTTTAAATCCTTCTGTGTCGTATACCCCAAATCACATAGTGATCTATCAGCAAAATCTATTATTAATGATAATTTGAATTAAGCTTTTCTTCCATGTGATGGCAAGGAACTAGAAGACATTGGGTGTACAAAAGGATTTACTATTCGGTCATCAAAGCCATTTACTCTCAGTTTCTGGGAAATGCACCCAAAAGGCTTTACCATGACACATCAAAAGATTATCTACTATCCTTATTACCCCTTCACTCAGAAACCCCTTATTTAAACTAATAGCCTCAAAGAAAGTTGGGAAACATTTTAACATCATTAATTTCATTACAGCTTTGGAAATATTGTAATATTTTTTACGAGATTTTTTTGTCACATAACTTCTTTAAATAGATCTTGTCAAAAACTGTGGTGCATCAGTGATTTGGAATATTCTATTTATGAAAAATGTCTAATTGGCAAATAATGCTCAACTTCAAGCTATTCAGCCACATCAGAGTCAGAAGGAAGTCCTGCAGCCATGGTGTGGTGTTCTGAATTTATACATGGGGGAACAGGCAAAGTGGGAGCGATGACAAGTTTTGTTTGATGACCTGACCTCTATCATAAGATGCATCATTCTTTAATTAATTTATTTTATTTATTTATTTTTGGCTGCACTGGGTCTTCGTTGCTGCGTACGGGCTTTCTCTAGTTGCAGTGAGCGGGGGCTACTCTTCGTTGTGATGCGCGGGCTTCTTATTGCTGTGGCTTCTCTCGTTCCCGAGCACAGGCTCTAGGCGCACGGGCTTCAGTAGTTGTGGCACGCGGGCTCTAGGCGCGCAGGTTCAGTAGTTGTGGTGCACGGGCTTAGTTGCTCCGCGGCATGTGGGATCTTCCCGGACCAGGGCTTGAACCTGTGTCCCCTGCATTGGCAGGTGGATTCTTAACCACTGCACCACCGGGGAAGCCCTGATGCTTAATTATTATTATTATTTTTTTGCGGTACACGGGCCTCTCACTCTTGTGGCCTCTCCCATTGCAAAGCACAGGCTCAGCGGCCATGGCTCACAGGACCAGCCGCTCTGTGGCATGTGGGATCTTCCCGGACCGGGGCACGAACCTGTGTCCCCTGCATCGGCAGGCGGACTCTCAACCACTGCGCCACCAGGGAAGCCCAGGTGCCTTCCCTTCAGAGTTGCCTCCTCAGCTAAGTGGGCTGCTTGTCGTTACCTGAGAACCCCTGTCTCAGTACTGGCTGCCTTTGTTCTTGCTGGTGTCAGTCTCCTTTAGATGCTGTGGTGAAAGAATAGTCTGAAAATCCTAACCACTGGCTGTTTTGTGTCCCAGTTTCCAACATCGCCTTTTACCTTTTGCCCTACCCCATTCTGCGGGGCTCTCCTGGACCCATTGCTCCAGGTGAGGGATGGAGAGGTTGGCGCAGAGCAGAGAAAAAGGAGCCACTGCTTCCTAAGCCAGTGTCAGAAGCCAGCTTCAAGGGGGCAAGGAAAGATCTCAGGACCTAGAACATAGATTCGATAGAGTCCACGTGGATTAAGAATGAAGTTTCTCCCCAGGCTGGTGGGGAGGGTAGTTGGTGCAGAAGACAGGAAGGGAATCTGGGGGTAGGAGTGGGTGTTCAGAGCTGGTTTCCCAGGGACGGTGCCGCCTAATGGGACACTTGGGAAAGTTCTGGGGCAGCTTTTGGTCCTTGTGATGAGGAGGAATGTGACTGGTATTTGGGGGCAGGGTGGGCAGGGACACCGCACACAATGAAACATCCTGCATTCACCAGGACTCTCAATACCTTACTGCCACGCATCTTTGTGGTTGAAAAACCTGTTTCTGAGGATCAGAGCCTGGAACCGGACTCTTTTTGCATCAACCATGAACTTTAACCATTGAAGCGACTAATTTTTCTTCTCAAGGCTTGATTCTTGCTGTAAAACAGAAGCCCTTGGGAAGGGTTTAAGCGTCATCTGGACCTTGGTGTGGAAGGAAGTTCTGCTATTTGGTGTAGAAGGTGAAGGGAAGCAGGCAGAGGAAGGCGGTGGAATGTGGCAGTGCTGGCAGCTCAGCTGACCCAACGGGTGAGGCCACCAGCCCAAGGGACAGTGTGGTGTAGTGGGAGGGGCACTGGCCAGGAGTCAGAGACTTGGGGTCAGGTTCTGGCCTTTTCTTTACCTTGTGTGTGACCTGGGGAGAGTCCCTTCCCTCCTTGGGCCTTACCTTAAAAAAAACACACATACATTAAAAAAAAAAAAAATGAGAACAGTCTGGAAGCTGTTCTGGAAGGTTAAACAGAGCTACCCTGTGACCCAGCAATTGTACTCCTGGGTGATGATGAGAGATGAAAACATAATACATCCACACAAAACCTGTGCATCAACATTCATAGCAGCATTATTCTGATGGAATAAAATTATTTTTAAGGCATGACAAGAAACTTTTTACCCATAAAATTCTCTCTCTGCCCGTTTGGGCCACTACCCCTCTTTGGTGTGCACTGTGCATCTACATTATACATTAACCAGATCCCCTTGGAAGACACAGGAATG
>NW_006799727.1:1230288-1234520 GCF_000442215.2 Lipotes vexillifer
ATGAAAAGAGCAGTTTTCTCCTGGTGCCAGCAAGGTAACTCCTTAGGAGATAACATTCTTTGCCCAGTCCTGTAAAGGGTCACGATGACCCACTACTGGCCTTGTACGTGCAGATCTGGACCATGTAAACTGTCAGTATGTTACTTTGATGTATAACCCTTTGTCTCAAAATCAAGACTGTGCTTTGACCTCTAACGGGTAGAACAGTCCTCAGAGCTTTCTGAGAGACTGCCTCCAAAGTTATAATCCTCAAGTTGGCTGGAGTAAAATTCTCCGTTTCTTTCTTCAATTGACTATTAATTAATTTCTCATCAACCTTCATAATTACCAAAAAAGTGTAAACAACCCAAATGTCCACCAATGAATGGATAAACATGAGGTGGTATATATCCACACAATGGGAGAGTATTCAGACATAAAAGAAATGAAGTCCTGATACATACAACATGAATGAACCTTGAAAAAATTATAAGGGAAAGAAGCCAGTCACAAAAGACCACATATGCTTCCATTCATATGAAATGTCCATAATAGGCAAATCAATAGAGACAGAATGTATATAGATCCATGGTTTCCTGGGAATGGGTGAGGGGTATGGGGATTGACTGCTGGTGGGTAGTGGGTTTCTTTTGGGGGTGATGAAAAGGTTCCAAAATGTATCGCAGTGATGGTTGTACATATCTGTGAAGACATATAAAAACCACTGAATCGTACACTTTAAGTGGATAAGTTGTACGGTTGTGAATTATATCTCGATAAAGCTGTTTTATATATATATATTTTATATATATGTACTTTATATATATATATATTTTATATATATGTACTTTATATATATATATTTTATATATATGTACTTTATATATATATATATATATATAAAGGAGTGGGTGGTGTAGAGTAATGGTTAAGAGCAGAGACTCTAAAGCCAGGCTGCCTGGGTTTGACCCCCAGTGTGCCACTCACACAGCATGTCAGTGTGTGACCCCCATGCATCAGTTTCCCTATCCGTAAAGCGGGTGCACTAACCGACCCTACTCACAGAAGTACTTAAAATAACAAACTAGGTGACATTTGTAGTACATAAAACAGTGTGGTAAGCAGTTATGTTTGTTAAATTATCTTTTTTAATAAAGGGTTTGGGTTAAATGACTTGAAGTTTGATAACCTTCCAACAAGAAGAAACCCCAGAGTTAGCGCCCAAGCTGCTTGTTACTGTCGGTGTGTCTCCCAAGCTGGGGGACTGAAGGAGGAATGAACGGCGGCCAGTTTTCCGGGTGGCTGAAGGGTGCATGCAGTTCAGAGACTTACCAGCAGAGGGGGCCGCCCAACGAAATACTGCGCAGTGGTCGTGCTCGAAATGCCTCGTGGAGCGGGACTCTTGCCTCCTCCAAGGCGCCCGAACGGCGCCGGGCCGCTGTCCCTTGCTCACCCACTCCTCCTCATTTCTGCTCCCCTTGGGCCCTTGACCCCACGGCATGAACTAACGCTAAAGACTTCGGAGTCCACTTAACTCTCACCCAGTGCCCTCTGGCCACCTTCTTCGACCTGGGCTCACGTGACCTCACAACAATGCTTTGAGTTTCATCTATTACCCCCAATTTGCAGATGAGAAATTGGAGCTCAGAGTCATTAAATGACCTGCTTTAGACCATATAGCTGATGGGCAGTCAGGTCTAACATTCCGGCTCCCAACCTTTATTTTCATCGCCATTTTTTTTTTTTTTTTGCAGGAAAATCCAGAGGGTTTTAGGACTGGGATGCAGCCTCAACTTCACATTCTACACTTCCCAGACAGTGGATCAGTGCCTCAGCCAGCCTTTGGGGGCCCCCGTGACCTCTGCTTGGGGACATCTCTGCCTGGCTTCCTCCTACTTAACTTGCAGATCTCAGCTTAGATACTTTGGGTAACCACTCAGAATCCCAGAGTTGGTAGGAAGATTATTATAAGCTGAAAACATTTGAGAGTCAACAGATGCGGCAAGAAGCCTAGGAGCTTCCCTTATCTGACTAAAAGCAGCAACTTTGGGGAAATGAGGCTGCCATGAATTTCCTCTTGGGGCAGTTTGCTTCCAGGAGAGAGACCAAGAGTAAACCGGCCATAAATCCTCCCTCTGAGGGAGTTCTATGGCCCCGAAGAAGACAGAAAGCCAACTCAAACCTGCATAGACAAATATCATCACAACCTTTCTTATCTCCCATTTGTTCTCCTGAAATATGTTTGTCTTTCCTAAAGAAACCAATTTGTTCTTCCATAGAAGCCTTTTCTCCCCCCCTCCCTTTACGCTACTAAATTAGGTATGTAAACCTCTAACTTTAACCATTTATTGAGCTACTCCTTCTTTTGTTACCTCTCATATGCATATGAATAAACCTTTTCTCCTGTTAATATGTCTCCTGTCAGTTTAATTCGCATGTACCCACTCACTTAACCTTAGAGGGTAGAGCAAGAGTTCTTTTTCCATAACGGCATCCACCTCAGAACATTTCCCTGGCCCTCAGATCTGATCCCTACCCCAGCCATATCTTCACATCCTTCTCTTCTCTGAGCACGAATCCCACAAGAGTTAGATGCTTGTCATTGGAAACAAAAGTTTACAATTCTCAGACACTGTCTTCTGGGTGCCACATCTACTGCTCACCCCTGCATCCCTGTATCACTGTATCCTGCCCCAGGCACTTGGTGGGGCCTCCTTAACCATTTACTGGTTGAAGGAAAGTACTGCTCAGCTGGGAGCAGTTCTGCTGCTCTGCAGTGGGTCTGGCTAAATACAGAGGCATATTCTACTTTCCTCCAGGGTTTTCAAAGTTGGCTCCTTCGGCTTCTTCCCCACCTTGCCTTCAGACAGGTTCGAGATCATCATCACCTAGGAGAAGCCTCAGCGGACCCGGCTGCCCTTCCTGTTTCTGTCTGATTTCTCTCCTTTTCGCAGCAGGACTGGTGGGACTGCTGCTCCATGCCCCTGCAGTTGATTTCTCCTCAACCTTCCGTCTGCCGTGTGGTTTCCGTGACCTTCATTCTGCTGACCCTGCCCATAACTTTTTTTTTTTTTTTCTAAATCTGGAAGTGCCGTATGTTCATTACAGAAAATGTTAAAAATAGAGAAAAAAGTTGAGAAAAACTGAGCGAATACAAGTCAGTTGCTGTTCTACCACTCAGATGTAACCCCATTAACATTTTGGTGTGTTTCCTTAAGCTGTTTTTTCTATGTATAATAAATAATTAAGCAAAATCGGGAACATACTATATATTTCGTGTGACATATTTCCTTTTTACTTAAAATATTATCACAGTTGTTTATCATAAATATTTCCCTTATGTCATTAACTACTCTTTGAAAAATGATTTTTAATGACCTTTCATATTCTATTATATAGGTTTATTCCTTCACTTATTTTATGAATTTACCTTATGAACAAATATGAAATAAACTCATTTATTGAACATCTGCTATGTTCCAGGCACTGTTTCAGGCGTTGAGGAACAAGTCAGACAAACACCCCACACTCATGGAGCTGACCTTCTCACGGGAAAGAGATTTACGATAGAGTGATACTTAGGTTGTTGGATATACCATCATTTATACCAAGCTGGTATTTTTCAGCGTTTATGCTGCTTTCACATTTGAGAGTAGGGGCTCTGTGTCAGAAGGACCTGAGCTTTCCCTTGTATTATGTGCCTTGGTTAAGTTAATCTCTTTACGCCTCAGTATCCTCATCTATGAAATGGGTATAAAAATAGCATTTGCCTCACTGAGGTAAATAACACACGCAGAGCACTCAGCACCTGGTAATCACTTAACAAAAGTCCGCTGTCATTATTATTGCAATGAATATGCAGAAATCTGTGTGCCTCACTTAGTAATTTCTATAGGATAAATTCCTAGAAGTAGAGTGAGTGGGTCAAAGTTAGCATTTCTAAATATTTTGCCATTTTGCCATATTGCAAGTCTGCACCAGGCTGCCCTCCCAACAGTAGAGGATGAGGGTGTTGGCGGAATGTGCCCTGGAGATGTAAGGACCATACCCGGTGGCCTTTGGGTCCCTTGTCCTTAATTCTACGCTGCTCTGTGCACACAACACCACTGACCTCCGTGAGATTTTCTCCCCCTCACCTCCCTGACATGTATGTACACTGTCTAGGCTGGCCTCTCGCCCTTAACTGTCCCTCCTCCAGTCCCTCTAATTACAGCCATTCACTAGAATCACCCTGGCCCATTGGCTGGTTTCCC
>NW_006799727.1:1235188-1252785 GCF_000442215.2 Lipotes vexillifer
TACATCCTCCCCAAGGAGAGTCCAGGACTTCAGCCAGCCCCTCTGTGAAGACAGCTCCCACCTCCTTCCGCCTTCTCTCCTGTGTTGTTTATTTTACCTGGAGTCCATGGAAATTCTTGGATCTGTAAGTTGATCCTTTTCACCAACTTTGAGGTGTTATCAGCAATTTATTTTTCAAAAAATTTTTTCTGCCTCATTTTTTTTTTCCTTTCCTTCTGGGACTGCAATTACTTCTATGTTGTTACACTTGATATTGTCCTAGATCTCAGAGGCTCTGTTCATTTTTCTTCCCTTTTCTCCCTGTTTTCTGGATGTTTAATTTCTATTCATCTTTCTTTAAAGACACTCATTCTTTCTTCTGCCCATTGAACCCATCTAGTCAGTTTTTTGTTCAGACATTACACTTTTAAATTCTAGAAGTTCTTTTTTTTTTTACAGTTTGCATTTATCTGTCAATATTCTCTACTGTTGAATCATTATTAACACATTTTCCTTTAATTATTTGAATATATAATCGTGAATGCTCTGGAGTCTTGTTCTGCTAAATCCCATATTCCCACTCAGAAGTGATCACTTTCCTCCTGAGCATAGGTCACACCATCCTGTTTCTTTGCAGGTCTAATAATTTTTTTATTGAAACTGAACACTGTGAACAATATGTGGTATCACTGTAACATTTCTGGCTTCTGTTTTGCTCTTCTGAGGGTTTTGGTGTTTTGTTTTTGTTTCTTGTCTTTTTTTTTTTTTTTTAGGTAATTAACTCAAACTGTAAAATCTGTATCTCCTGGGATGTGTAGCTGCTGATGTGTTTACTCAGTTTTTGTTTTTTGTTTTTAGAGCCTAGCTCCTTAGGGGTCTCCCTTGCAGCTGCATATTTTAAGTGGTCAGTAGAGGTTCTGTTCAGACACTTCACTACCCTCTGCAGCCCAAGCTGTGTGAGGAATGGGAAATGCATTCATAAGTGCAGAATTTCAGAAGTCTCTTCAGGCTTTGAATTTTCTCTGGGTTCTCTGGGGTCCCCCACTCGCATGTGTAGTTGGGCAGCCAGCCAGGGATTGTGGAGTTTGTTATTCAGTCTTCCTGGCTCTCTCACTTCAGTATCCCTGTGTTAGGTTTATAGCTGCTCTGCCACCTGCCTGGTCCAGACACCACCTCTGGCTGAGAAAACTGCAGGTTTTGCCACCTGAGCTGGGGAGGGGGTGGAACACCCCACTCAAGAATGCCTCAAACATGGAGAAATGGGAACCCTCCCCTCCTTCACTGTTGTTGGGAATGTAATTTGGTGCAGTCACCGTGGAAAACAGTATGGAGGTTCCTCAGAAAACTAAAATAGAACTACCATATGACCCAGAAATTCCACTCCTGGATATTTATCCAAAAAAACCAAAAACACTAATTGGAAAAGATATATGCACCCCTATGCTCATAGCAGCACTATTTACAATAGCCAAAACATGGAAGTAACCTGAGTGTCCATCAACACATGAATGGATAAAGAAGATGTGGTGTATATATATACAATGGAATATTACTCCGTCAAACAAAAAAAGAATGAAATATCACCATTTGCAGCAACATGGATGTATTTAGAGGGTATTATGCTAAGGGAAATAAGTCAGACAGAGAAAGATAAATAGTGTATGATATCACTTACATGTGGAATCTAAAAAATAAACTGGTGAATATAACAAAAAAGAAGCAGGCTCACAGATACAGAGAACAAACTAGTGGTTACCAATGGGGAGAGGGAAGCAGGGAGGGGCAATATAGGGATATGGGATTAAGAGGTACAAACTATTATGTATAAAATAAGCTACAAGGATATATTATACAACATGGGGAACATAGCCAATATTTTACAATAACTATAAATGGTGAATCACTATATTGTACACCTGTAACTAATATAATATTGTACAGCAACTAAACTTCAATTTAAAAAAAAAGAAATAAAAAGAATGCCTTGAACTTGCCTTCCCACTCCATGAAGGAGCTGTGCTTTCAAGAGTAAGCACTTCTCAAGCTGTCTGCCTCTGATCATTTTCCAGGGCCCTGCGATGGTTGTTTTGATAACTCTGTCCAGTTTTATATGCGTTTCCTGAAGAAGGTACTCACCTCATGCCACCACTTTCAGAAGGATAATCTCTTTTGTCTCTTTTTCAGTCCTGAGATTTAGTCTTAAATCCCCAGCTGCCTCCTGGACATTTCGGTTTCTTCTGGACCTTCTCTCCCCACTTAGTGCAGCATGTGCTTCTCAGCCCCTGGGCTTTTGAGTTATTCAGGCTTGGGTTCAAATCCTGACCCATAACCCTTCCTAGCCACGTCCTCCTTAACCTCTCTGAACCTCCATTTCCTCATAAAATAGGGATGATAATACCTCTTCCTCAGATCTTAGTGAGAATTAGATAAGACGTGCCACGTGCTTTCACACAGTAACTATTTAATCAATGGTAGCTACGTTTTTAAAAAAAATTAAACTCTAGGGCTTCCCTGGTGGCACAGTGGCTGAGAGTCCACCTGCCGATGCAGGGGACACAGGTTCGTGCCCCGGTCCGGGAAGATCCCACATGCCGTGGAGCGTCTGGGCCCGTGAGCCATGGCCGCTGAGCCTGCGCATCTGGAGCCTGTGCTCCGCAACGGGAGAGGCCACAACAGTGAGAGGCCCGCGTACCACACACACACAAAAAAAAACTCTAAATTTTTAGATAATTATGGATTCACATGTAATTATTAGAAATAATACAGAGAGACACTGCCAACAGTGAGCGCGTACCACACACACACAAAAAAAAACTCTAAATTTTTAGATAATTATGGATTCACATGTAATTATTAGAAATAATACAGAGAGACACTGCATACCCTTTACCCAGACTCCTCCAGTGCTGACACCTTGCACGACTGTACTACAAGATCACAGCCAGGATCTCAAGAGGGACACAGTCAGGATGCAGAACATCCCGGTTGGGATCCCTGTACAGCCACACCCATTTTGCTCTCACCCCCACCCCCTCCTTAACCCCTAGCAACCACCCATCTGTTCTCATTTCTGTAATTTTGCCATTTCAAGAATGTTAAATAAATGGAGTTATATAGATTATAACCTTTGGGGATTTTTTTACTCAGCATAGGTGTTAGTTTTCTAGTACTGCTGTGGCAACAAGGTATCACAAACTGGGTGGCTTAAAATAACAGAAATGTATTGTCTCCGAGTTCTGGAGGCTGAAAGTCCAAAATCCAGGTGTCAGAAGGGCCATGCTTTCCCGACGGCTCTAGGGGAGAACCTGTCCTAGGTCCCTCAGCATCTGGCGCTGTCACCAATCCTTGGTGTCCCTCGGCTTTCAGCTGCGTGACTTCTGCCTCCATTATCCCATGGCTTGCCCTCTGTATCTGTGTCTTCACCTGGCCATCTTTTTATAAGGACAGTAGTCCTAGTGGACTAGGGCCCCCCCCCCTCCAGTGTGACCTCACCTTAACTATTACATCTGCAATGATTCTATTTCCAAAGAAGGCCACATTCTGAGGTCATGGGGGTTAAGACTCAAACATATCTTTTTGGGAGGTGGACACAATTCAATCTATAACAACACAATTTCCTAGAGATTCACTATTAGTGTTTTTTAAAATCCCCTTATATAGTAAGTATCTGTTCATGTATATTTCTCCTAATAGATTGTGAGCTGTAAGGTCTTTTCCATCTCTGTGTCCCCAGCAGCACTTCTGGTATACAGTAGGCACTCAGGGAATATGTGTGGATAAAGGTATGGCCAAGGCCTCCCCAGACCCACTGTGTCTGTGCCACACCCACCAAGCCCAGTAAGGCCCTCACCAGCTGCCATTCCCAACGTCACGGCTTCCGGCTCCTTTGTTCCTCTTCCAAGCCATCTCCTAAACTCTTTCCATTCCCCCTTTGACTTCTCCCTAGCCTCAGTCTTTCTCTCTTTCCCCATCCTATCAGGCTCTTAAAGCAAGGATTGAAATGGAATAGAAAGTAGAGAGGAAAAAAAAAACATGGCTGAAACTCAGTTATGAAAAATAGAACTCATAATTAGGAAAATAATATATAAGGACATTTAGGGTGTAATGGCATCCCACATACATTCTAAAAGTGAACAAAGAATGAATCAGACGTTGCTTGCTTGGAGGTGGCTTCTTAGAGTGATTTCTGCAGCAAAAGTGTAAATGACACTGCGATACTAAATCCTTCATGTCCCAGTTGATTTTCATGGCACAATCAGAAAGGTCGTTCTAGCAAAAATGTTTGACGGCCTCCTGGACTCTCAAAATTCAATCACTCTCTTTCTACGTGTCACCACCCGCTTGTTGAAGCTCTTGTCCTGGGGTGTTAACTGGTCTGTCCTCACCACATCCTCCCTGGACCAGACCTTTGCTTGAGACACAAGCAGCTCTCCAGCATCACTGTCCCAAAGTCCAGCATCGTTGTCAAGATTCAAGGTTCTGCTCTTGCATCTGGATGGCAACATCTGACAATCAGACATGAGCAAGAGACCGAGGACAAAGCTATGGACCCCGTGTGCTGGGAAGCGGGGGTGGTGACTGGGTGGCACTGGTTTTATAACGGCTGAACTCATTAGTAAAATGGCAGCGTTGCTTCCTGTAGCCTGGGACTGTTGCTTGCTGGGATAACAAACACCCCCATAATGAAGACCCCTCTGATCCCCTCCACAGGGTTTTGTGGTCCAAGCTGCCAGCAGGATGGACCCGCCCAGAGGTTCACCTTAATCAGAGCAGGAGTTCAGAGCCTGGCTTTCCCCAGCCCACCTTGGTTCACAGCTTAGCTCCTCAACCTCCACCCAGCTGGGTGACCTTGGGCAAGTCACCTGACCTCTTTGCTCCCCAGTTTCCTTCTCTGTAAAATTAGGTTTTAAGTGAGATAATGCACGGGAAGCCCATAGTGTGGAGCTTAGCACACAATAAACACTTATTGTACATATTCTGGGGTTCCAGCTGACTCATTTTTTCTCATCTGCTCTGTATACAATCTGGCTTCCAGGCTCAGAGACCTACCTACAGTTCCACAAAGAACCGTGCTTATTCATTCATTTGTAAGGGGAGGTGGAAGGTGACAGAAGTTAGGAGAAACCCTAAAACTGAGAACAGCAGACAACGAGTTCTTCCACCTGCTAAGAGAGGTACCAGATACACCCTTGAAGGGCTTGGTCCTATCAACTCCCATCAGCCACCATGATGGCGCCTATAAAGGAATTGGAGAGAGAAGGTCACACCTGGAAGCAGAAAGTACTTTGGATTTTCTCTTCCCCCTCCCAAACTAAGTGAGCAAACCCAAGCAGAATCACCCCTAGAGATGTGAGTCTCCCCGTCAGGAAGGGGATGAGTGCAGGTCCCCTCGCTGCAGGTTTGCTAAGTTGCAGACATATGGGGGTACCAGGCTGCAGCACGTGAGAGTAATTTTGGTGGGAACTTGACATGTATGCCTGTAGTTGGGGGGCCCGTGTGGGAGGGTGACTGGACCAGCTTGCTGTGGCCACTGGAAAGAGGGGGCAGCCTGATTGTTGCTCATCATGGAACAAGAGGATGCCACAGAAAATAGCTGGCTTGAACCTTCAGTGGATCCCAACTAAGAGGCATCTGCCAGCATGTAGGAACCCCAGCAGAGGGAGTCTGTATGGCATACCCCCAGGGGCAGGAGGAGGGGTGTTCATGAGAGGTCAGCTGGAGAATTTGAAGCCAAAGTCAGGGAACAGAGCAGTGTGGAGGTCCTCATGGGGAGCCTCCACAGAATCCCAGTGTGCTTCATGAAAGTATTGACATTTTGACCAGTCTGTGTCAGACAAAAGAGCATGGCAAATAGCCCCAGGTAAGACTCAGTTCTTAAGATAATATCACTTCCTTGGGGAGCATTTGTAAGCTTGAGGAGGCATTTTTTGTTGGCATAATGATTGGGGGGAGGGGTTGTCCTAGCATTTAGTGGGCCAGAAAGCTGGACATCTCATGATGCCTGAAACAGTCGATCACAATGAAATGGCCCTTCAGAAATGCAACACACTCCAGAATCACAAAAGACACTAAACAGCCAAAGCAATCTTGAAAAAGACCAAAACTGTAACTATCATGCTTCCTGATTTCAAACTATATTACAAAGCCATAGTATTCAAAACAGCACAGTACTGGCATAAAAACAGACACACATATCAATGGAACAGAATAGAGAGCCCAGAAATAAAGCCATACATATATGGTCAAATAATTTATGGCAAAGGAGCCAAGAATATATTGAGTTGGCCAAAAATTCGTTCGGGTTTTCCTATAACAACTTATAAGACAATGGACAAAGGACACCTTCTTCAATAAATGGTGCTGGAATCCCTATCAAATTACCAAAGGCATTTTTTATGGAACTAGAACAAAAAATCTTAAAATCTGTATGGAGACACAAAAGACCCCAAATAGCCAAAGCAGTCTTGAGGGAAAAAAACAGAGCTGAAGGAATCAGACTCCCTGACTTCAGACTATACCACAAAGCTACAGTAATCAAGACAATATGGTACTGGCACAAAAACAGCAACATAGATCAATGGAACAAGATAGAAATCCCAGAGATAAACCCACGCACCTATGGTCAACTAATCTATGACAAAGGAGGCAAGGATATACAATGGAGAAAAGACAGTCTCATCAATAAGTGGTGCTAGGAAAAACTGGACAGCTACATGCAAAAGAATGAAATTAGAATATTCCCTAACACCATATGCAAAAATAAACCCAAAATGGATTTGAGACCTAAATGTAAGACTGGACAGTATAAAACTCTTAGAGGAAAACATGGGAAGAACACTCTTTGACGTAAATCACAGCAAGATCTTTTTTGATCCACCACCTAGAGTAATGGAAATAAAAATAAAAATAAACAAATGGGACCTAATGAAACTTCAAATCTTTTGCACAGCAAAGGAAACCATAAACAAGATGAAAAGACAACCCTCAGAATGGGAGAAAATATTTGCAAACAAATCAATGGACAAAGGATTAATCTCCAAAATATATAAACAGTTCATGCAGCTCAATATTAAAAAAAACAAACAACTGGGCTTCCCTGGTGGCGCGGTGGTTGAAAGTCCACCTGCCGATGCAGGGGACACGGGTTCATGCCCTGGTCTGGGAAGACCCCACATGCCACGGAGCGGCTGGGCCCGTGAGCCATGGCCGCTGAGTCTGCGCGTCTGGAGCCTGTGCTCCACAGCGGGAGAGGCCACAGCATGAGAGCCCCGTGTACCGCAAAACAAAAACAAAAACAAAGACAAAACAACCCAATCCAAAAATGGGCAGAAGACCTAAATAGACATTTCTCCAAAGAAGACATACAGATGGCCAAGAAGCACATGAAAAGCTGCTCAACATCACTAATTATTAGAGACATGCAAATCAAAACTACAATGAGGTATCACCTCACACCAGTTAGAATGGGCATCATCAGAAAAATCTACAAACAGCAAATGCTGGAGAGGGTGTGGAGAAAAGGGAAGGAACCCTTTTGCACTGTTGGTGGGAATGTAAATTGATACAGCCACTTTGGAGAACAGTATGCAGGTTCCTTAAAAAACTAAAAATAGAATTACCATATGATCCAGCAGTCCCACTACTGGGCATATACCCAGAGGAAACCATAATTCAAAAAGACACATGCACCTCAATGTTCACTGCAGCACTATTTACAATAGCCAGGTCATGGAAGCAACCTAAATGTCCATCGACAGACGAATGGATAAAGAAGTTGTGGTACATATATACAATGGAATATTACTCAGCCATAAGAAGGAACGAAACTGAGTCATTTGCTGAGTCATTTGTGGATGGATCTAGAGACTGTCAAACAGAGTGAAGTGTCAGAAAGAGAAAAACAAATATCGTATATTAACGCATGTATGTGGAACCTAGAAAAATGGTAAAGATGAACTGGCTTGCAGGGTAGAAGTTGACACACAGATGTAGAGCGGAGTGGTGGTGGTGGTGGTGTGATGAATTGGGCGATTGGGATTGACATGTATACACTGATGTGTATAAAATTGATGATAATGAGAACCTGCTGTGTAAAAAAAATAAAAAAAATAAAATTCAAAAATTCAAAAATAAATAAATAAATAAATAAATAAATGAATAAATGGTGCCGGGAAACCTGTACAGCTACACGCAAATGAATGAACTTGACCACTGTCTTACACCATACACAAACATTAACTCAAAATGGATTAAAGATTTGAATGTAAGACCTGAGACCTAAAACTCCTAGAAGAAATCATAAGCAGTAAGCTCCTTGACATTGGTTCTGGAGATGATTTTTTGGATTTGACACCAAAAGCAAAGGCAAAGGGCTTCCCTGGTGGCGCAGTGGTTGAGAGTCCACCTGTCGATGCAGGGGATGCGGGTTCGTGCCCTGGTCTGGGAGGATCCCGCATGCTGCGGAGCGGCTGGGCCCATGAGCCATGGCCGCTGGGCCTGTGTGTCCGGAGCCTGTGCTCCGCAACGGGAGAGGCCACAGCAGTGAGAGACCCGCATACAGCAAAAAAAAAAAAAAAAAAAAAGCAAAGGCAACAACAGAAAAATAAATAAGTAAAAGGACTACATTTTCTATAAGCAGGGCCAGCTCATCACCTGCTCTGTTCGTCCCCTTTTGTGTCTTCCTCACCCCTCACTGGTCCCCGGATGACGCCGTGATACATGCTGGGAATTATTCAGGGATGGCGCCAGAGCGCAGTGCCTAACTTAAGGACTCACGATGAAGGGAAGGAAATGAGGTGCAAATGTAGAGTCACAGGTGCTGCCCTGTGACTGAGTGCTTCCCAGCGCCAGGCACTGGGCTAAGCAATTTGTCTGCTCCATCTCACTGAATCCTCCCACAGCCCTGAGAGATGGCTGCCACCATACCTGCTTTTACAGGCAAGGAAACTGAGGCTCTGTGCAAAGCTGCCCAGAGGAGTGGGAGGGGGTGGGGAGTCGCGAGGGGGTCACTTCCGGTTAAGGGTGATGGTGAGTGGGGCTGGGAGGACCTCAGGAGAGAGAACATCAAGGAGGAGAGAGTTAGGAGGAGAGAGAGAAATAGAGATAGAGAGACAGACAAAGAGACAGAGAGAGAGACCACGCCGGTAACCCAGGAGCTCCTGACAGCCAGGGAAAGCAGGATGACACACAGATGATTCTCAGAGGCCACAGCCCCAAACTAGCTTTGCATCTAGAGGGGGATTTTGTAGCTGAGACAGGAAAAGCTGTCTTTATGCTGTTCAGCAAAAAAAGAGATTCCTTTGGCCTATAGTAATAATTATAGCTGTTTATGAAGTGCATTTCATTATCAAAAATAATAATAACGGTAGTAACAATAGCTGTCACCTTTGTCCAGGGCCTCCTCTGTGTTGGGTCTAATGCTCACAACAATTTAGAAGGTAGGTCCTCTCCCAACTACTTACAAATGAGGAAACCGAAGCACAGATGGTTGTATAACTGGCTTAAGAGACACAGCAGTGAGTGGCAGAACCGGGACTTGAATTCAGGTCTCCTGATATTTAGAAAAGGGCAACAAAGGATGGTCAGAGTTTGAGCAGTGGAGAGGCCCCACTTCCACTCCCCCCACCATCCCTCCTTGGGGACCCAGGCCAGGCTCCCACCACTGCTGTCTGGGTGGGGTTCCAGGCTCCCTAGGGCCAGTGGCTGGGGGCTGGCAAGGATCCCCTTGAAGGTCCAGCTGGCCTTGCACCTGTGTGCGGGTGCTGGGGTGCATTCCACCTACGCCCACCCACCTGCAATGGCACCCATCTGCCTTCTTCCTGCTCTATTCTCCCAGGGCCACCGCTGGAAACGTTTCTGGAGCTTTAACTGCATGTGGAGCTGAGCCACAGTCACTCTCCTGCTCTGAGTCCTCCCTGTAATGGGCTTTGTGCTATTTCCAAACCAAGCAACCAACTATCCATCCAACCATCCAACCACCCACCCGTCCATGACCCAACTACCCATCCATCCATCCATCCACCCATCCATCCATCCATCCATGACCCAACTACCCATCCATCCATCCATCTGTGACCCAACTACCCATCTATCCATGACCCAACTACCCATCCATCCATCCATCCATCCATCTGCCCACCCATCCATCCACCCGCCCACCCATCTTACATATGTTTACGGAGCACATACTACATGCCAGGCACGATGCTGGATACTGGGCTCTCAGCAGTGAATAAGACCATGAGCTCACCCTCATGGGAGGGCATGTTCTGGTGGGGAGATACAACGAAGAGGTAAACCTATCAATAAATACTGTCAAGGTAGATGGAGGGCCAGATATAGGCTGTTGGTTCTTAGCTCCATTCTCTCACTTCCTTTTTCCCAATGATGACAAAGAGAATGATGATGACAACAGAAATAATAGGTGCCCTGTGCTGATTGGTCACTCTGTGCTGGGCATTTTACCTGCATTAACTCATTGCATCGTCACAACAGCCCTTTGAGGTTGTGCTACTATTATCCACATCTTCTGGTTGCAGAGAAACTAACTAATTAGCCCAGGATCACACAGCTTGTAAGTCAAGGACTGGAAGAAATGAAAACCCAGGCTCCCTGGGCTCCAACAGCCTTCCAACATACCCTCTCCCCAGCCTTTGTGTGACTCATCCCTCCGACACGCCTTTATACACGCCCTCATCATCTAATGCGCCTTCTCCTTTTGGTGGCTCCTACTTACAAAAAAGCCTACTAAGTGCCAGGCAGCACCTAGATACTATATGTACATTATTGTTTTTAATCTTCCCAAGAACTCTTCTTAGTAGGTATACTATAGATAGGGGAACTGAGTCTCAGAGAGGCTAAATAACTTGTCTCTGGTCATATGAACGATAAAGAATGGAGCTGGGATTGGAACCTTGGACTGCTTGATTCCAACACCTGTGATTTTTACCATCTCACATTGATCCTTCATGTGGTGAACTCTTACACATCTGTCAAGACCCAGTCTAAATTAACCTCTTCATAAAGTCATCCTTGACTTTGAGGCATAGATTTTCCCCTTCCGCACTCCCATTGTCCCTTTAATGTGTTATTACTTTGTGATTATTTGTTTACTTCTCCATCTTTCTCCTTAGGTAGTGAGCTCCCTGAAGGTGAGGCATGTCCGGCTTCATGGTAATCTTGCCTCTTCCTCCAGAGACTGGGGCTCTGTGCATTTAACTTCATTTCTGGTTGTAAACTAATTTACATTGTTAGCCTATCTCTCCATTTATTTCTGCCATTTACCACTAATCAAATCGTGTGGAATGGGGACTGTGCCCCAGTGGAGCTCAAGGAACTAGTGTTCTCAAGGACAAGTCCAGCCCTTAGCAATACTGTGGACTCTGCTTCAACCAATACTCCCCCCTCCACTGTGGGCACCAAGGGCTCTCTGGCTGTATCTTTCCCCTCTTATTGGGGACACTGGCTGATAAACATTCACCCCAAGTTAAGCTTCATGGAACCCTGTTCCTCAGGGACCTGCATTCAATCAAGAAATAAATAAGATTGCCAGCACTTGGAGCAAGGCTGTGGTGTAACTTTTGTGGTCCCTTTCCTCTTAAAAAAAAAACCTATTAAAATTATATTTGATGATTGCATTGGTTCAAAGACAAATACAATCCAGGGTGGATTATATTCAGGTTCTTTCTTTCTAGTACTTTTTCCTTCCTTTCTCCCTCCCTCCCTTCTTTCTTTCCTTCCTTCCTTCCTTCTTAGACAGGAAATACAGCTCTATTGTGGAAAAGCAGACTTGGAAAAAATAAGAAACAGCAACAGGATGTTTAGCCCATCTATTTACACCACACAGGGGTTAGGGTTTCCCATGCACAGCTGTACTGTTCTCCCTCCTTCAGCCTCAGATGTATTTACCCCCTTCATCAACAACCATTGCCTTTCTCTAGCTCTGGACCTTCCAGTGACCACAAAATCGACACAACTCTTCAGGGTGATGTCCCATCATGGAATTCCGAGGCACTGTCTCCTAGTCGCTCCGGCTCCCTTCCCAGCCTACGGCTCCCACAGAGCACTCTGGGGGTCCCTGCTCAGTGGAGGGGGCTTCAGTGGGCATTGTGGGGGGACCTCCAGCATTGACTCTCCCCCCCAGACACATAACCCCAGTCTAATTGTGAGAGAGCACCAAACTAACCCAAACTGGGGGACATTCTGCAAAACACCTGACCAGTACTCCTCAAACCTGTCAAGGTCTTGAAAAGGAAAGCAAGCAACGGCTGAGAAGCTGTCATAGACCAGAGGAGACCGAGGAGACACGATGACTAATTTCCAGTGTGGGACCCTGGCTGGGATTCTGGGGCAGAAAGGGCGCATCAGTGGGAAGACTAGTTTAGTTAATAATAATGTATCAGTACTACTCTCTAGTTTTGACAATTGTGCCATGGTTACATAAGCTGTTAACGTTCAGGGAACCTGGGTGAGGGGTATATGGGAACTTTGTACTATATTTGCAACTTTTCTGTAAATCTAAAATAATCCTAAAATAGAAAATTTACTTTATTTTTTATTTTTTGCCCACGCCCCGTGGCATGTGGGATCTTAGTTCCCCGACCAAGGATTGAACCCTCGCCCCCTGCAGTGGAAGTGCCGAGTCCTAACTACCAGACCGCCAGGGAAGTCCTGTAAATTTATTTTTAAAATAAAGTATTAAATTGAAAACCTCCATTGGCAGGACATTTTTTATGACCTTAGGTTTTGTCCTTTCCAAATGGAGTGTTGTGAACCAAAAGTTCATCTTATAATCTGTTGAACGTCGGGTTCTTTTGACGACTCTGGGCGGCTTCTAGCATTTGGAGGCAGAAAGGAGCTGTGCGCCCCTCTTGCGCCCCCATGGCCACCGCCAGGAGGTGAGTGACAGTGAGAGCAAGTCCCCTCCAGATTCTGCCAAACACACAGACATTTATTAGTAAACAGCCTGGATAGTCTCACTAGTGGTTGTAATTTCAGGAAAGGTGTCTCTCTCCATCTCAGGGACTCACATCTGCCCCATGCACGAAAGCTTTGAGTGACAACATGGCTCACAGGTAAGGGCTGCGGTCAAACTAGACTTCCAGAGGTTTCCCCATCATAAGGGCTCACCAGTGTTCATACTTAATCACACGGTGGGTCCCGAAACTTCACCTGTAATTCCACCAACCAAAGGATGCTCTGTCATTCCTTACGCTCATTAGGCACCACCGCGGAGGTGTTACAGGTTTGGATTATCTTGAGGGTGCAGCCTTCCCCACTACACTTCTCATATGGAAGTATTGACAAATATAACAGGGAGAGAAACGTCTGCAAAGAGAGTATCCCTTACACAGGCTGAAACTTGCTTTGCCTTTTTCTCTATCACCAGCAGGACAAGTGAGTGACATCAGTAGAGCTCTAAGCAGTGTTCCACAGGGCGGGAGTAAAAGGCACGTGGGTGGGTGAGTGTAAACCCTGGAGGATGTTCACAGGATGCACAAGGAAGAACAGCCCTGGAGGAGGGGTGCCCAGAGAAGCAGGACAAAACTGTCAGCCAGGCTAGCAAGGACACAATTTCAGGGAGGCCATGGACCACAGAGCCAAACACGCCAGGAGACAGTGTAAGGTCTGTGCCCAAGTATCCATTGCCCCTGGCAACATGGATGCTGTTGGTGACCATATCTCGTGGGTGCTGGAGGCACAGCCTGTGCTGCAGTGGGACAGAGATGGGTAGAGAAGAGGAAATGGCAAGTTCAACTCTTGCTTGGGGAAGCGTGGCTCTGAAGGGAAGACGAGAGCCCAGGTGGCAGATCAAAGGAATTTTTTTGTTTCTTGTTTCTTTTTTACTTTATTTATTTGTTTCTCTGGGAGTGACTCAAGCACAGTGCAGTGGTTAAATGCAGTATATGGTTAAGTGGTTAAAGTTTTGGCACCAGCCAGACCTCCCTCTTTGTTCCTCTAACTCTGGGCACCTTTAATTCCTGTAACCTAGGACAAGTCACTTCTCCAAGCCCCACTTTCTTAGTTGTCAAACAGGGCTTCTAATACTTTCTAGGTCATATGGTTATTATGGGGACTGCATAAAATAACATCTACAAGGCACTTAGCACAGTGCCTGGCACACAGCAAGAACTCAGTAAGTGTTGGCTGTTCTATTGGTGGAGGGGGCTAATAGAATAGATGAACTGTGCAGAAGGGAAGGGGTGGTGACTGAACCCAGTCCCTCAGCCAAGTCTCCAAGTGTCCTTTGTCTAACGCAGAACCTAGAGATCTGTTTTGATGCTGGCTACTGGTCCCTCTGCCCTGATGAATGTTCTATGTGGAGTGTGGTCAGAGGGTGTAGAAGGACAGGGGCTGGGACTCCGTCAAGCTCACGGAACAGGCTGTAGGAACTGGTTTGGGCCCGGCATGCTGATAAATAGTTATTTAATCAATGTCTATATGTAGGGTGGAATTTGGTCTAAGACTTGCTTTCATTATTTCCTGGCAGCAAGGTTTGGTGGGGTACTTAACTCTTTTTCCTCTCAGAGCTTTTGGTGGTCTCCAGCATCTAACACAGAAAATGTAAGAATTGTAAATGACCAAGCTGGCCCAGGTCAGGCCATGGGGAGGCACCAGAAATGGGCTTTTGAAGTGAGGACCAGGAAATTAGGAGAATGGGAGAAGTGGGGGATCACAGGGGCTAAGTTGAGGTAAGACAATGGAGAGTCCAGGGTGGAAAAGTTGTAACATCCACAGGTCAATCTCTTCATCTAGTTAGAAGTGACAGCCAAAGATGGCTCAGTGGCTGAAATGCAACCAAGTGCCTGGACCAAAAGGGGCCCCTGGAACTGCCCGGCAACAGGCCTGTCACTACAACGTAGACTCAGAAACTTATCAAGTAACTTAATTACGACTGTCTGGGAGTGGCATCCATTATACTGAAGGTTCTAATTAAGGATCCCTTTAAGTAAGCCTTTGAAAATGGAACTGATGGGAGGAATGTTTCTTACCTTTTTCTGAGAGCCTGAGTAAGAGGCCATTTCTGGAGATGAAGAACAATTGTACTTGTACTCTCAGCCCAGTGAACAGATCCTTGAAACATTGAACAAGAATCTATCTGTTGGCCTCACACATGGGGCTTCAAACCATGTTACGATTCAGTCCTCCTGCCCCCATCACTAATCTGAGAAAAAAGTAAAACTAATGAAGCAGGAAATATTTTGGATCAAAAACAATTAGACGATTGTAACTGGTTATTCCCGCCCCCAGCCACTTCATACTAGAGAAAGATCTTTCCCTATAGTATATAACGGCGTCCTTCTCAGCAATAATTTAAAATAATTCTTCTCCTTTGTGATGCTAATTCGAGAGATTTATTAGATTCAACGATGGGCCCTTTTCACATTGAAGGGGCATAATTCAAAAGAGGAGGACAATGAAGAGAAGGAAATATTATAATTCTTCATAAATGATGAGAAGAACGGGTAGTCCCCCAGAATAATCCAGGAGAGGATGAGAAGGTGAGGCAGGAAGGTGCATTAGTTGGGGTGTTCCAGAGAAACAGGATCAGTAAGAGAGAGATAGATGACAGATAGATTGATAGATAGATAATAGATAGATAGATGATAGGTAGATAGAGATATGAAGATATAGAGATATAGATACAGATAAAGAGATTTATTATGAGATATTGGCTCATGGGATTATGGAGGCCGAGAAGTCCCACAATTTGCTGTCTGCAAGTTGGACACCCAGGAAAGCTGGTGGTGTAGTTCAAAGGCCTGATAACCAGGAGCTCGGAGGGCAGAAGATCAATTCCCCAGTTCAAGCAGCTAGGCAGAGAGCAAATCCAACCTTCCTCAACCTTTTTGTGCTACTGGGGCCCTTGACAGATAGGATGGTGCCCCCCACATTGGAGAGGGCCATCTGCGTTGCTCAGTCTATGAATTCAAATGTTAATCTCTTCTAGAAACACCCTCGCAGACATACCCAGAAATAATGTTTGACCAGATATCTGGGCATCTGGCGGCCCAGTCAAGTTGACACATGAAATTAATCATCACAAAGGAGAAGAGAGAGAGAGAAGCCAGAAGAATGGTGCCTGTGTGCTTGTGGGAGCTCACACAACAGGAACCACACGTGTGTTCACCCAGGAAGGCATTTAAGGACCTATTCAGAAAAAACACTAGTTTAGACTGTTAAGAATCTCAGAGCCAGAAATGACCACAAAAGCAATGGCTCCCCTAGAATTCATAGCAGTCTTGGGAGTAGGGAGGGGAGGCTTTGAACTGATCTTTTTTTTTTTAATGTGCTTTTTTTTTAACTTATTTTTATTTTTTTGCTGTGCTGCACGTCTTCTGGGACTTTAGTTCCCGAACCAGGGATCAAACCCGGGCCCTCAGCAGTGAGAGCACGGAGTCCTAACCACTGGACCGCCAGGGTATTCCCTGAACTGATCTAGCTCTTCGAGGACAGAGAAATCCACCTTAACACCCATGTAAGCACCAGACACCAGTTTTTTTGACAAGTTCCATATTGTGGAATAAAGGCTGAAGTCTGTGGATCTCCTAAGTCTGGACTGTGCCTTATTCATCTTTCTACCTCTAATGCCCAGCGTAGCACCTGGCAGATGGTAGATGCTCAATCTATATTTGCTAAATGAATGGTTGATTGAATGAACATAGCAGCACACAGATTTGGCCCTAAAATGCCATAAACCCTACAGTAAAGCCAGTCATTCTTGCTTAGACTCTCTTTCAGGTTTGGTAACTCATATTTAATCAATAATTTAAAATTCATTTAAGGGTCTATTTTAGAAGGGTTAACTAGGAGAGACAGTGCAGAGGGGCTGGTCCAAAAGGCAGAGTGGTAGCTGAAAAAGAGACAGCTGCCAGGATGACCCTAAAAGAGGAGGGAGACAGTAACATGTCAAGAACAGAGTCAAAGTTAGTTCCTTTAAGAGCTTACTCTGAGCCAGGAACTTCTGGTCATTTTGCAGACATTAAATCTTTTCAGCTGTGCAACTCCGCTGTAAGGTGAGTATAATTATTCTGTTTCACTGATGGGGAAGCTGAAAGTCAGAGAAATTAACAAAATTGTCAATATGCACATAGAAATCTGTCTGATTTTCCCACTGCATATTACTGAACTCATTTTATTTTGTATTTTTATTTTAATTCTTGAATATTTAAAAACAATAGATAACTACAAAGAAGCAATTAAGAGTCAGCCATACTAAAACTCAGAATTAATTATGTTAGCATCTTAAGTATATTTATTTCCAGGTTTATGCCTGAACAAAATTTCAGACATCTTTTTAGGCATCAGAATATGGATAAATAAATAGATGGGTAAATGGATGAATAGATAGCTGTAGAAAGAAATGCTATTGCAAAAATGGGATGAATCTATATATGACATTTAGAAAACTAATTACATTCAATCTTACTTGAACTTTATAGAAGTAACTGACAAGAAATAGAAGAAATCATTAAACTTCAAATAAATGTTTCTTCTTTTCAAGAGATATTTCTGAAATGATCCATGTAAAGTAATGAAAAATACTGAGGTTGAAATAATTGCCTTCCTTCCCTCCCTCCCTCTCTCCCTCCCTTCCTTCCTTCCCTCCCCCCGCCCCC
>NW_006799727.1:1252810-1271411 GCF_000442215.2 Lipotes vexillifer
CGGTCCCCTTCTCTTACCTCTTTCTTTTTTAACTAGATGTTTCTCTCATAGATTCTTTGTCTTGTCTGATTGCTCTGGCTACTGTTTCCAATATTATGTTGAATAGAAGTGGCTGAAGTGGGCATTCTTGTCTTTTTCTTGATTTTAGAGGAAAAGCATTTAGTCTTTCATCATTGAGAATGATACTAGCTGTGGGCTTTTCATATTTGGCCTTTATTAGGTTGAGGTACTTTCCTTCTATTCCTAGTTTGTTGAATGTTTTTATTATGAAAGGGTGTTGAATTTTGTCAAATACTTTTTCTGCATCAATTGAGACGATCATGTGTTTTTCATCCCTTCATTCTGTTGATGTGGTGTGTTACGATGATTGATTTTCATGTGTTGAATCATCCTTGCATTCCAGAAACAAATCCCACTTGGTCATGGTGTATAGCCCTTTCAATATGCTGTTGAATTCAGTTTGCTAGTATTTTTTTCTTTTGAGGATTTTTGCATTAATGTTCATAGGGATATCGTTCTATAGTTTTCTTGTCATGTTCTTGTTTGGCTTTGGTATCAGGGTAATGCAGCCTCGTAGAATGAGTTAGAAAATGTTACCCCCCCCTTCAACTTTTGGAATAGTTTGAGAATAATTGGCATTATTTTTAAATGTTTCGTAGATTCCACCAGTGGAGCCACCTGGTCCAGGGCTTTTCTTTGTTGGGAGGTTTTTGATTATGGATTCAATCTCTATTCAGGTTTTCTATTTCTTTGTGATTCAGTCTTGGTAGAGTGTATGTTTATAGATATTTCTGCATTTCACCTAGGTTATCCAATTTGTTGCTATACAAGTGCTCACAGCATTCTCTTATAATCTTTTTATTTCTGTAAAATCAGTAGTAATGTTCCCAATTTCTTTTTTTAATTTTAGTCATTTGAGTCTTTGCTCATTTTTCCTTAGTCAGTTTAGCTAAACGTCTGTCAATTTTGTTGATGTTTGTGAAGAATCAGTTCTTGGTTTTATTTTTTTTTTTTCTATTGTCGTTTTGTCTATTTTATTTACCTCTACTTCATTATTCCCTTCCTCTGCTAGCTTTGCGTTTACTTTGTTCATTTTCTAATTCCTTAAGGTGTAAAGTTTGGTCATGAATTTGAGATCTTGCTTCTTTTTAATGTAATCACTTACAGCTATAAATTTTCCTCTTAACTCTGCTTCTGCTGCATTCCATAAGTTTTGGTATGTTGTGTTTTCATTTTCGTTTGTCTCAAGATATTTTCTAATTTCCCTTGTGATTTCTTCTCTGACTTATTGGTTGCAATAAGAGTTACTTAATTTACACATATTTGTGAATTTTTCCGTTTTCCTTCTGCTATTGATTTCTAGTTTCATTCTGTTGTGATTGGAAAAGATACTCTGTATGATTTTAATCTTTCTGTTAAGACTTGTTTTGTGGCCTGACATATGGTGTATCTTGGAGACTGTTCCGTGTGCCCTTGAAACAAATGTGTGTTCTGCTGTTATTTGGTGGAGTGTTCTGTATAAATCTGTTAGCTTAACCCACTTTGTATCTAATTTAGCAATTTTATTCCAGTACCTTTTCTTTCACTGTGTGTGTGTACATACATACGAATTACGTATCTCCTATCATCCTTTGAGTGATTTGTCATCTCTCATTTTTTCTTTCCTTTTTGTTCCCTCATTGAGTTAAAGCTATCTTCTATTAAAAAAAATCTTCTATTTTTGCTCACTGTATATTTGCATGAGAATTAGGATTTTAATTTTTTGAAAATTATGTTTTGACACGTGGATCCAACAAAGAAGAGCATGCTTTGTGGCCTCCCTGGAGGAGGCAAGGCATGGATGTCTAATCTGACTTTCCTACTCACGCTCTTCTCCTGAGGCTGAGTGAGAACCAAACCACCTCTCTCCTGAGCCAGGATAAAAATTTCAAAACAAATCTTACAAAATATAGCTCAGGGAAAATTAAAAAATACATAGAAACACAGAATTTATATAGCAATTTATACAGCATAAATTGAGTACTTCATGCAGTTCTCTCTTGTAACAACTATGGAAGCAACTAAATAATACTCATGACTGAGCATCATCCCAGACCAATTGAGCCAGAATCCCTGGAGACAGGAATGGGGCATCATATACTTTTTAAAGCTCTCAAATGATTCAAGTGTACAGTGAGAGAAGAGGATGCCCTGTTGAAGGAAAAAGGCCAGAGGAGACACTACAGACAGCAGCTTTCACTTTCGGCAGAGGATAGAATTTTCTCTTATCTCCCTTCTTCAGTCTCCCAGCTGAATTAGGGAAGGGAAGGATCAAAGGTGCTCTCCTCAGGGCTCTCCCTCTGATTTAATCAGAGTCCATTTGGAGATGGAAACCACACCAACAATCTGAACAGGGAAAATTTAACAGAAGGAATGGTTACCTGGTGAAAGGTGTTAACCACTCAAAGGGGGAAGGAGGATCTTAAGTGTGCAGATGCAGCAACTGCAGAAAGCAGCTACCGCCCCTAGAGCAGAGGGAGAGTGGCTGAGGGGGACCTTGGACACTTCGAGGAGCGCTCGCCCCTCCCTCAGAGCTGAGGTCCAGACCCCTGAGGTGAGAGTGTGCCATTTTGGGCATTCTCTCTGAAGCTTAAGTGGAGGGGATTTCAGGGCTTAGGATAGTTTCTGATATTTTTTCTGCTTTAGGCTCTGAGGTGTTTAATAGATGTGATGATGTCAACTTGGCTTGGGCAAGGTACCCAAATATTTGGTCCAACACCAGTCTGGATGTTGCTGTGGAGCTATTTTAAGAAGAGATGAACCTTTATATTGGTAGGTTTTGAGTAGAGCAGATGACTGTACAAAACGTGGGTGGGCCTCATCCAATCAGTTGTAGACCTCAAGAGAAAAAGACTGAGGTCCCCGGAGCAAGAGGGAGTTCTGCCTCTGGACTGTCTTTGACCTTGAGCTGCAACATCAACTCTTCCCTGGGTCTCCAGACTGTTGGCCGGCCCTGCAGATTTTGGGCTTGCCGGTCCCCACATGTGCATGAGCCAATTCCTTAAAAGAAATCTCTATGCATCTACACAACCTACGGGTTCTGTGTCTCTGCAGAACGCTGGCTAATACAACAGGCTGTGGCCCGCGCATCTTCCCCAGGTGGCGCCTCTCAGCTCATCACTCTCCTCTGTCCCATGTCGCTTCTCCAGGAGCATGAGGTGTTGATGCTGGTTGCTACCTTCCATTCCCACTAGATCGAGCTTAAGCGACTCACGGAGAGCTTAAAGGGCCCTTGCAGTTAGTGTAAAATCCCAGAGGACCCAGGGTGACCAAGAAGAAGAGAGATTCTAGTAAAGGAAAGAGAAGAGTCAGGGAAGACTCTCCTTAGAGGAGAGAGAAAAAGAATTCCAGAAAAAGATGAGCAAGCAGTTTCCTTCAGCTCTAGACTTGTTCTCACCCCTGACTTCCCTTGCGCATGGGAGGTGCTCTTAAATACTCAGTGTTGGTTGCAGGGCACAGTCTCTTTCCTTGCAGTAATGATCTTCCTTCTCCCTTTCTCACCTACCTATGCCTTCAGCAGAGAGCTTTTTCCCGCTTGTATCCATTCTCCCGGTCCTAGCTCCCAGCCCACCTCTCCCATGCGATCTCCCCGACTTGCGCAGTCCACACGGACTCTCACCCCTTCCTGGTCACCCTGGAAATTTTTCAGATACTTTGTTTTCAACCCTTAGTTATATAAAGTGTGTTGAGTGTGTCCATAAAGTCAGGACTGACTGCCTGAGATTTGCTCTGCACCTTCAAAGCAGCTCACACAGGGCAGGTCTTGATACTTAACTAAATATTGAACTGACTTACAAGAGCCCGCAAGAAAGCAGAGATGAACATTTCCATCGCACATGGAGAAGCGGATGGGGTGGTGCCCAAGTTCCCACACGGGCCAGAGAAAGTCAGGAATAAATCATGGGAACGGGTGCACCATGCTGGTTTTTGATCGTCTCAGTGGCCATCAGCCCAACCAAGCTGAATGCACAAAGTTCTGCTGCAATTTACAATCTCAGGTGTCCATGAATCTTTCTCAGCAAACCCGAGGCAGATCTTGCATCTTCTTTGAGGCGATGTCCTTTCTTCCTTCCACCTAACCCCACAAAGCAGTGGTTCTCGAACGTTAATGTGCTGAAGGACTGATTTTTACGGGGATGGTGGATGCATATTAAAATAAAAAATGCAGATTCCTTGGTCCCACCCATAGAGGCTCTGATTGAGAAGGTTTGGGGAAAAGTCCTGAAAATCTGCATTAAAAACAATCTCCCTAGGGGATTGTGGTGATTTTTGAGGAAGGTAGGACATACTGGACGCATGGCTCCCACTGGCAGGGAATTCTGTAATAACTTAAATTCCAAGGCCAGCTGCTGGGAAGACTAAACAAAATTCACTCAGCAAATGCCTTAGGAATACAAAGAAATCTATCCAAGTACAACTATGAGATGATATTTTTAAAAAAGTCCCTTGCAAACAAAAAAGCACCATCTTCTGCCTAAATCCAGAATCATCACCTTCATCTAATAACTTGCAGGGAGCATAGTTTCCAGAGTAGTTATTTTAGTGTCTGGGAAATTCAAAATGATTAGAAATGGCTCTGAGATACAGAAGAAATTAATTTCTGGGAGCCACTGGGATCTGGCAACAGCAGAATAGCCTGATGCGGATGCAGGCTGGGTCCCAGGGAGGGTCTCTTTCCCATCCTTTATAGCTCATGCTCAGGAAAGCACTCTTTACTGGAAAAGATTGCCTGAAAAACTTGTTAAAATACAGATTTCTGGGCCCTACCCTCAGAGTTTCTGATTCTTTAAGTCAGGTTTGGGGCCTCAGATAGCTGCACTTCAAACTTCCCAGGTGCTGCTGTTAAGGCTGCCGATCTGAGGACCACACTCTTAGAACTACAGCTTTACGGCAATGGCCAAGACATGCTTAGGATGTGAGAACTGAACTGGAATCATGGGTGCATTACGCTCAAGTCACAGCCCATGCTGAGCTGTGACTGGCTGTGTGCAAACTCGAGAAAGTCTTGGGTTTTTTTCTTTCTAACTTTTAGAGATAATTTTAGACTTACAGTCAAGTTGTAAAAATAGTGCAGAGAGTTTCTATATACCTCTTATCCAGCTTCTTATTCAACACCTTACATAACCATAGAACAATCATCAAAACTAAGACTGTAACCTTGGTATAATACTATTAAGTAGACTATAGAATTTATTGAATGTCACCCCGGTTTGTCCACCAAAGTCTGTTTTTTATTCCAGAATTCAATGCAGGACCCCACACGAATTTAGTTGTCCTGCCTCTTTAGTCTTGTCTTTCACTGGCTTGAAAGATTTGAAGAATACTTGTCAGTTATTTTGTAGAATGTCCCTCAGTTTGGGTCTGATGCTTTCTCATGATTAGATTGAAGTTATTGCAAAGGATGCTTTAGATGCTGCTCCCGTCTCCATGCATCATTTTAGGTGGCTCATGATATTTGTGACATCATGGTGTCACTGGTGACGTTAACTCCGCTCAATTGATTAATGTGGTGTCTGCCAGAATTGTCCACTGTTAAGTGACTATTTTTCTTTCTGTAATGACTAAATATTTTGGTGGTTGGTGGAGATCCTTTGAGACTGCAAATATCCTGGTTCTTCTTAAACTTTTACATCACTAATTTTAGCATCCATCTGTGGGTCTCACCTGCAGCAATTATTACTTTGGTGTTCTAATAGTAATTCTCTATTTCCCTAATTTCCCCTACATTTACTAATTAGAATTCTTCTGTTTGGAAGAGTTGTTCCTTCTCTACCATTGTTTTAAAATGTTAAAGAACTTTAAAAAACATTTCTTGAAGGGTAGGTTTGCTGGCAATGAATTCTCTTTTAGTTTGAGAAAGTATTTATTTCTCCTCCCCTTTTGAAAGATTTCTGATGGATATAGAATTCTGGATTGACAGGGGTTCTTTAAAAAATTTCGTCATTTTAAAGATGTCATACTATTGTCTTATGACAGCCATGGTTTATGATGAGAGATCTGTTGTAATTTTTATCTTGTTCTTGTGAATGTAATGTTCTTTTTTTTCCTAACTGTTTTCAAGAATTTTTGTCTTTTGTTTTCTGCAATTTTTTTTTTTTTTTTTCTTGCGTTATGCGGGCCTCTCACTGTTGTGGCCTCTCCCATTTGCGGAGCACAGGCTCCGGACGCGCAGGCCCAGCGGCCATGGCTCACGGGCCCAGCCGCTCCGCGGCATGTGGGATCTTCCCGAAACGGGGCACAAACCCGCGTCTCCTGCAACGGCAGGCGGACTCTCAAGCACTGCGCCACCAGGGAAGCCCTGTTTTCTGCAATTTGAATATGATATGCCTAGGTGTATGTGGTGTGCGTTTGTGTATTATATATGTGTGTGTGTGTGTTTATATCTAAAACTTGCTAGGTGTTCTATGAGCTTCTTGGATCTTGGCTTCTGTCATTAATTTTGGAAAATTCTCAGCTATTATTTCTTCAAATATATCTTCTGCTCTGTTCTCATTGTTTTCTCCTGGGATTCCAATTATTCATGTGCTAGCCCATTTGATATTGTCCCAAAGCTCTTGGATGTCATTTTTTTTTTTTCATTCTTTCATCTCTTTGTGGTTTAGTTTGAGCAATTTCTATTGGCCTATCTTCAAGTTTGTGGATTCTCTTCTTGGCTGTGTCAGTCGACTGACGAGCCTGTCGAGGGCACTGTTTATCTCTGTTGCTATGTTTTTTACTTCTAGCATTTCTACTTGATTCTTATAGTTTCCATCTCCCTACTGAAATTATCCGTCCTATGTTGCCTGATGTCCACTTTTTCCTCTTGAATCTTTAACATACTAATGATAGTTATTTTAAATTCCCTGCCAGATATTTTCTAACATCTGTTTCAAATCTGAGTCTGGTTCTGACGACTGCTTTGTCTCTGGGGGAAGTTTTCTTTTTTGATGTTTCTGCCTGCCTCATAATTTTTTTCTTGAAAGCTGGGCATCTTGTGTATGTCAGCAGAGACTGAGGCAGAGTTTTTACGCCTAGACACGAGCACGCCTTTCCTATTGATAAATGCTTAGTGTGGATGTTTGAATTAATCCAGTTAGGAGTTGGCCTGGACTTGAGGTTGGTGGTTGCTATGGTTACCCTCAGCGCTCCTCAGGCCTCACATTCCTGTAGCAATGCCTTGTGTTTAGAATGAAACTTGATTTGCCAGAGCGAGGTTTGTTTGATCTTGAATGTTAGGTCTTCTCCCTGCACCCTTCTGAGAGAGGGTCTCTTTGCACACTCTCATCTTCCTAGCAGTATGCCACTGATACGTGTCATCGGAAGCTCCTGAGCTCGATGGGGAGGATGTTGGGAGTGTTTGTGTTGTTCAGATTCAGCCTTAGTCTCAGAGAGGTGCCATGTCCTTAGGCATCAGGGGCATGTTCGTCCCAGTCCTCCTGCTTGTCTCCTGCCTGTGCCTTTTGGTGCAGCACATATTCCTGCCTCTCTCCCCGAAGCAGAGATGCTTTTTCTGTCCCCTTGCCCCCCTGCAGTGAGTTTTCACTCTGCCCTAAGGAGAGCAGATTTTGTTGCCCCACCTCCACTCCACATTAAGGCATTTGTCCCATAGGGGAGACAGTAGAGAGAGGGTCCTGGTGGAGTTTCTCTCCCCACGTGGCAGCCACTCCCCTCCCCTGGGTTTGCGCCACGATGGACACTTTCTTGGAGCTCGTTTTGGTCTCTTCTGTGAGTGCTCAGTGGGGTTCATGGAGAAAAGATCTGCAAGAGGGTGTGGGCTCCTCCAGTTTCTGTGGCCCTTGGGGCTTCACACATCCCACGAGGCTAGAATCATCATTCACCAGTTCATCAATTATTCTGGCTAAATGCTTCTACCCCAGCTAAGTGAGCACTTGCGTTTCCTCTTCTTTAGCAGATTATCTGTTTTTCCTCCTATTTTGGGCCAATTGCTCTGCGACCTCAGCTCTCCAGTGATTTCCCACAAAGTGGAGAATTTGAAGCTCATCTGGCTCTTTTTCATTGTTTGGCTGGAGTGATGTTCCTTCCAGCCCTCCACATCTAGGGGTAGAGGCCATAAATTTTATCAAGTCTTTATATTTTTCTGAGGCTCAATTTCCTCATCAGAAATGTGGGAATGGTTATGCCTTCTTCACAGGACTGTCATCAGGATCAAGTGGCACATGGAAGCTCTTCGAAAAGTATAAAGATTATGCCAGGTAAGGTATTGTTCTTGTTAGATCATCCTTACTAATTATATACAGTAATTTCTGGAACCCAAGATAACAAGCTCCTCCTCAACAGGGGCTCTCAACCTGACTGCACATCAAAAGCACCAATGAAAATTGTGCAAAATATATTTCTGAGGTGCCAGCATCAGAGAATATTTTGCAGTAGGTGAGGAATGGAACCTGATAATCTGTTATGTTAACAAAAATCCTTAAAGGATGCTGATGCACAGCCAGGGATGAGAATTCCCATCTCATCTGGTACTTTCCATCCCACCTTATTAGCACACCACTGTATATCCAGGAAGCAGTAGCTAAATTTTTAAATGAGATGACAAGACAATCTATCAAACCACTAGACTACCTTTTTTCCATACCAGAAGATTGAATCTTCTAGTACACTTTTTTGTTTAAATAAGGGGTGGGAATTTCCTCATTGCTCCCCATGTGGTACATGGCTATAGATAACCCCATTCCTCTGGAGGCACAGAGAGTATGACATTGAGAATTTTTTCACGTACCTGTTGGCCGTTTGTTTGTCTTCTTTGGAAAAATGTTTATTCAGGTCCTCTGCCCATTTTAAAATCAGATTGTTTGATTTTTTTGCTGTTGAGTTGCATGAATTCCTTATACATTTTAGACATTATCCTCTTATCAGATAGATGGTTTGCAAATAATTTCTCCCATTCTGTAGGTTGCCTTTTCATTTTGTTGATTATTTCTTCTGCTATGCAGAGCTTTTAAGTTTGATGTAGTCCCTCTTGTTTATTTGAGCCTTTATTGCTTGTCCTTTTGGTGTCATATCTAAAAAAATCGTTGCCAAGACCAATGTCAAGGAGCTTTCCCCCTGTTTTTCTTCTAGGAGTTTTATGGTTTCAGTATTTATGTATTTAATCCATTCTGAGTTAATTTTTGTGAGTGGTGTAAGATAAGGGTCTAGTTTTATTCTTTTGCTTGTGAATGTCCAATTTTCCCAGAACCACTTATTGAAGAGGCTGTCTTTTCTCTATTGAGTATTCTTGGCTCCCTAATCAAATATTAGTTAACTGCATATGCTTGGGTTTATTTCTGGGCTTTTGATTCTGTTCCATTGGTCCATGTGTTTGGTTTTATGCCAGTACCATACTGTTTTGATTACTATAGCCTTGTAATACAGTTTGAAGTCAGAAAGCGTGATGCCTCCAGCTTTGTTCTTCTAAGGATTGCTTTGGCTATTTGGGGTCTTTTGTGGTTTCATACAAATTATAGGGTTGTTCTTCTATTTCTGTGAAAAATACCATTGGAATTTTGATAGAGATTGCATTGAATTTATAGATGGTTTGGGGTAGTATGGCAATTTTACCAATATTAATTTTTCTGACTCATTAAAATGGGATATCTTTTATTTGTCTTTAATTTATTTAATCGAAGTCTTACAGTTTTCAGTGTACAGGTCTTTCAACTTCTTGGTTAAATTTATTCCTAAATATTTTATTGTTTTTGATGCTAATATAAATGGGGTTCTTTTCTTCATTTATTTTTCAGATATTTCATTGTTAGTGTATAGAAACACAGCTGATTTTGTATCCTGCAACTTTACTGATTTCACTGATTAATTCTAACAACATTTTTTGTGGAGTCTTTTGGATTTTCCATATGTAAGATCATATCATCTGCAGAGAGAACTTTTACTTCTTCCTTTCTGATTTAGATGCCTTTTATTTTTTTTCTTGCCTAATTTCTCTGGCTAGGATTTCCAGTACTATGTTGAATCGGAATGATGAGAGTGGGCATCCTTGTCTTGTTCCTGACCTTAAAAGATTTCAGCCTTTAACTGTTGAGTAGGATGTTAGCTGTGGGCTTGTCATCTACAGCCTTTATTACGTTGTGGTACATTCCTTCTATACCCAATTTGTTGAGAGTTTTTTTTTTTTTTTATCGTGAAAGGATGCTGTATTTTGTCAAATTCTTTTTCTACATCTATTGAGATGACTCTATGATTTTTATCTTCAGCCTATTGGTCGTGTATCACATTTATTGATTTGTGAATGTTAAACTGTCCTCGCATCCTAGGGATAAATCCCACTTGGTCATAAAAGAATGTATTACATTACGTCATATAGGAAGCAGGAAACTTCCTTTCTTTCCAAATCTTGGAATAAAATGGGCTCTTCTAAGAAGCTGGTCTTGTTTTTCCTTTGGCTTCTGAAATGCTGTGACTTATCAGTCCTTCACTTCCAAGGGCTTAGGGACCATAGTCTTGATGATGAGAGCCTAGACCCAGATCACTTCATTTACCTGGTTCAGTGATGCCGCAATGCGGATACAACCGTTCCCACATTAACAATGAGGAAACTAGGCTTTAAAACATTAAGTAATTTTCCCATATTCATATAGCCAGAACGTGACAAAGACAAACTTCAAACCCAGTCTGTATAATTTTTGTGTGTGTGTGTGTGTGTGTGGTATGCGGGCCTCTCACTGTTGTGGCCTCTCCCGTTGCGGAGCACAGGCTCCGGATGCGCAGGCTCAGCAGCCATGGCTCACGGGCCCAGCCGCTCCGCGGCATGTGGGATCCTCCCGGACCGGGGCACGAACCTGTGTCCCCTGCATTGGCAGGCAGACTCTCAACCACTGCGCCACCAGGGAAGTCCTGTATAATTTTAACTTACTTATTCTCTAACCTACTTCAATCTGAACCCTAGTTAATTTTTATGTGAAGTGTGATTATTTCTCTCTCTTATTTCAGAAAAGATTAAAGGCAATTTGAAGATAAGTACCCTACCTACTTTGCAATGTGGTTATGAAAGTCAAAATATTACAACTGTGAATGGATAAGCCTTAAAAGCTATAAAATTCTAGCAAAATCCAAGATATTACAGCTTTCCCAGAACATTCTACTGTGTCAAATCATTCAATTGGCTCAGCTAATACTAAAAGGACTCAGTGGAACAGAAATAAAGGCATTGTGGTCTTTTGGTTTAGTATAAAGCCATCACCAGGAGTGACACCATTTAATAAATGAGAACAGTTAATGAAGCACAGTGTGGCAAGTGCTGGGTGGAAGGTGCAAGAAGAGAACAAAATCCTTCCCTGTTGGATGTAACATCCCCCCACCCCCACAGCACATGGACCACCAGCACCCACTGATTTGCAGCTCCTCAGAGGCCACAAAGCCCTGCCCTGAGCATCTCCTCATTTGATCTGGTGTTGCTACTGTTTCCACATTACAGGTACAGAGGGAATGGGACACAGTGAGGTTGAGAGACCTGCCCACTGTCTCTCACATTAGAACTACTGGGCCTGGTGTTCAAATCCAAGAACTGTTCTTTACCACGTGGGGGGCATGACCTCAGAAACTGTGCTGTACTTGTTACTTTTATGTAGCCCCCCCCCCCCAGTGTGGGATGTGCACCAATGATTTGGGTGGAACATAAGATGATTTTAGGGGCCCTCAGGCTTGGAATGAATTAACACTGAACCATATGGTGAGAAAGTTACTCCCTTCCCAATTCTCTTCCAGTCCTTTCATTACATCATGAAGAGAGTCTCTGTTTGGTGCTAATGAGTTTTTATAACAACTCTCCCACATTTGCCAATCTCCGTTTTTAACCGAGAGAGAAAAAGATCTTGGGATTAAAGCCTTTACTAGGATACGGGATCTTGTTAGAATTTAATAACATAGTTTTATCTTCATTATATTGATTTTTGCAATGACTCTATTTTCTGTTTATGGCAAGTGGTATGAGTCTTCAACTGCAAGTGTGTGGGATGATGGTCACTTGAGAAACTTGATGGTCACTTGGGTCTTGGCTTTGAGGTCCCTGTATTCAAGGCCAGTTCACATTTATAGCGTCACAGAGAGCTCAAGATGGCCAGCTGTGAGCCCAGCCATGGATGAAGCCTGACCACCTCATGATGCTGAGTCAATAGGTCCTTTATCACTCTGGGGAGTCTCTGGGTTCCTAAACAGAAGAACCTGGGCCAACCTAAAGGTCACACAGTGACAATTCAGAGAGAACAGAATAGAGAGAACTGGTCAGGAGGGCCAGAGACATGCTGAGTGGGGACAAAGGTAACAAGAGAAAATAGCAGTAAACGTTCTTACTCTAGTGAAGATGTGAGGACCCCTTTGGAAACATGATGAAAACCATGAAGCTTGTTACCAAGGAAATTGCACATGTGTGTTTCCACTCACGTTCGTGTACACATACATAACAATATTAGGGGATTTGTGGGCTCCAGGTTTTGAACTCCAGCTTTGACATTACTATCTAGAAATTCTCTTATTGACCAACTCGTGCCTAAGGGTAAGTATAAAGAGGTTTCTCTAAACAAAGATTCCTAGTTTTGTAAGTTTTTTGGCATGTTACTCCCATCCATCTATCCATCCATTCTAAATGCATTGCACTTTTCTCTCCTTACACTGGTTCTCAAGTGTTTCTACCAGGGAACCCCCAACCTAGAGGAGAAAAAACTCACCCTCTGAGACTCTGAGAAGACTTAGAAAGCTCATCATAAGATCACAAATGTTTTTCATGTTTAGCTTAAAAGTTTACGCCAATTTCGGGACCTACTTAAATAGACGTGTTTTGACATAACATCTCTCTGCAAAAATCATTTAGTAAAACTGACCCTCCAGGAAGATGAGGCTTGCTTATACTGATGCTCCTTGGCCTCTTGGTACACCTGCGAGATCTCTAGGGACCCAGGTTAGAGAAGCAAGGCCTTGCTTTGTGCCAGTCCCTGTACCAGGAATGTGGAGATCAAGAAATCCCCTAAAAAAAAAAAAAAAAAAAAAAAAAAAGAAATCCCCTAGGGACAGGGACCCAGATGCTCTCCCCATCCCCACAGTGCCTCGTGCAGGGCAGAGCCCCCAGGGAGCTCAGTTTATGATCAGAAGTTCCTAACAAGGGTTTTGCAGTAGCTCCAGGCTGCTGCCCTGTAAGAGTGATACAAGGTAATGGATGAAGATCTCTGACTTTGGAGCTTCACAGCCCTAAGTTCAAAGCCCAGCGCTGCTGCTTATCACACTTTGGCTCTAGGGCACTCCTGGTACCGTAAAGAAAATATCTGGGTTTGCCAGCTGGAAGAAAAGTCAACTCAGCCTGGAGAGGGAGCTGTTGCGGGTGTTCTGAGGCTGGGCAGAGCATGTGGGTGAAGAGCCCAGACTTCAGCAGAGACCTGGGCGCTTCTCCTAGCTGCACCCCGTCAGCCCTGAGCATTCAGACAAGGAGCAATCCCCGCGTGCCTCTGTTTCCTTGTGTCAAAAACAACGGGGTTGAATGGGATGGCTCCTAAGGGTCCTCCCAGCCTGATGCTTTCTGCTCAACAGCTCAGTTTCATTGGGCAGAGCTCTTCTGCTTTATCTTCTTTATGGCGCCCATCTTTCTTCCTCATTTCTGAAAGTGCCTTTTGGACACCATTCTTATCTTATAAAAACTGCAGCTATCTCTTATGAACTCTGCTCTCATCCCCCCAAATCTTCTCTCCTGCGTAGATGCAGAAGATCAACAGCTCTTGTTCCTAGCATGGACCGCTTTAACAACATGGGAGGTTATGTAATTAGACTTGTTACAATACCACAAGGCAGAACTGAAACGGATTAGACAAGAGAAGCCAAGTTTCATTATCTGGTCTAGAATGTTTCTCCAGCCAAGAATCCAAGCTGATGTCCACATTCCTAAAAGTTAACTTCCTGTTTCCTTTTTCTCTGAGTGCAATAAGTGCCTGTTTAATCAGGCACCCTCCCCGCAATGTCCTTAATGAGCACTCATGTAATCTTCGTTAATAAAATGAGGATTTATTAAACTTTCGATTCTAACAAATAGTCAGCCATTATCTTTGCAATGGGCCCCAAGCCCTGGTAAAAATGAAGTGGTCTCTGGGACCATTCAAAGGGTCCATTCAACAGATCTTAACGTGTTAAGAATAGAGTTTAACGTGTTTAGAACAGAGCGTAACGTGTTAAGAATAGAGCTTAACACGTTAAGCTCTATTCTTTAGTGACAAGAGTGAGTCTTCCCACCACCATGCCTCAGTTTAAAGGCCTGAAGCTGAATTTTGTTTTCTTACCACACTGAGGTCCCACAGACACCTTAGTCAAGCGTTAAGAGCTTAAAAACAAAAGAAAGGAAAAACAAAAATTGAGAGGCAGGTATAAAGAGGAACAGATGCTTTCCCTAGCCATGGCCCCATGGATGAATCTGCCCAGAAGGAAGCCCAGCAAAAAGAAAGCCCAGTCACATTCTCAAACAGTTCCCACCCTCCCTTTGTTGAAGGGACTAAGAGAGGCAGTGAATTCAGCTGTTCAGAGTTCCAGGGGAAAATCAGGATCTTCAGGATTTTTATTTCCAAATGAAGAATAGAGCAGCAGGAAATCAAGGCTGAAGGAAGCCCTCCCTCTCTTAGGCAGTTAAAGCCCTGGAGCAAGGTGGGTAAAGAAGACAGTGTGAGGTCTTAGACTGCTTTTGTGGTTCATTTTTAAAAGACTGAATTTAGACTTAAAGAATAAAGATAAGGAGAAAGGCATCGAGGCTGCAGTTTCCCGCAGCCCTGGGAAGTGGCTGTTTGCTGGAGACAAGAAGATGAGATTTCTCAAGCTGGGCTCCGGGCTAGAAGGAACAGAATGAACCCAGCCAGGGCACAGAGCTGAGTTGGGTGACAGCACCCTCGTTGTCCATTCTCTCCTTGCCCCTACCTGTCCCCACTGGTCTCTGCCAGCCTGTTGTTCATTATTGCAAAGGCTCCTATCCCCCCTGAGAATTCATCGTCCAGCGACAGAGTGCTGGTCTGGTGGGAGCAGCCATTGGCCGTTTCGGACAGCTGCTTCTGGAGGATGGCTAGTGAGACCTTGTTGGCCGCCAAGAAGTCCTTCATGGAGATCATCTCACCCGAGAGACGCCGCCCATCGGTGTCACTCTCTATGACTCCATCCGTTTCTATGGAGATGTTGCACCGGTTCTGGACAGTACCTGGCATCACCACGTTCCTCCGGGACTGCAAGAGTCTTCTTTGGCATTGCTGGCAGCACCCGCCATCCATCTTCCTCAGGATCCAGTTCACGGACTGTTTAATGAGGATGGAGATGACATTGAACAAGGAATAGATGCAGCAGACGCCCATGAGGATGAAGACGAAGTTGGCAAAGCGGTAGAGGCCCTGGCTAGCATACCGGGCGTTCTGGCTGCTGACGAGGTCTCCAAAGCCAATGGTGCTGAAAGCCACAAAGCAGAAATAGAGTGCGTCAAAGTAGCTCCATCCTTCCACGGAGGTGTACATGGCGGACGCGCAGCAGGAGATGAGGAGGGAGGCCATGCACAGGATCAGCATGACATAGTACACGGAGGGCTTCCAGCCAGCCGAGCTGTCCACCTCACCCTTCCCCGGGTTCTTCAGGCTCTGCTGGGCCAAGGCCCCCCGCCTCTGGAGCTGCCGCTGGTGGCACGATTTCATGATGCAGGCGATGACGGTGATCAGGCGCTCCAGGAAGAGGTTGAAAAACAAGATGGTGCTGGAGCACCCGAGGAGGCCATAAAAGATCAGAAAGATTCTTCCTTCTACTGTTGCTGGAGTTGTCATCCCAAACCCTGCAGGAGACAAAAATCAGAGAAGAGTGAGGGAGATCTTTGCCGTGAATGGGGTCAGTCTTGGCTTTGATGGCTGGCAAAGGACCTGAAGAAACAGTTTCATAAAAGCACTCTGTCCTAGCCTTTCTAGGAAGGAGAGGGAGAATTATGACTTGCTTTTGAAGACACTAAGTGTTGTTCAGAGCTGGGCTGCTCAAAGCCCATATGGTGCCAGAGTCCAAATCAGAAAAAGGTACCTCTTCCTCTGAGTGGATACCACCAGTGACAGTGGCTTGGTGATGAGAATGTGGGCTGGATTTCAGCCTCCCCTCCCGATTCTGCTATAGATGTCCTCATACAGTAGATGACCTGAACGACCATACTTAACAGACGTTGTTCAGAGAGATAAACAAAGGCTCATACAAAGAAAAGTCTTACAGAATTCACTTATTCTATAAACACTTATTGGCTGCCATTCCAGGAATGGGGAATAGAACTGTGGAAAAAGGTAGATCTGGTCCCTGCCTTCATGGAGCTCTAATGTAGTGAAGTGATTACTATGTTTTGTGATCAGTGTTATGATAAGCATGGTGCTGGAGAATGTTCAGGGTCTTATGGGAGCTGTTAAGAGGGAAACCCATCTCAGACTTGGGGGCTAGGAAGACTAAACAGGGAGAACCTAAAGCTAAAGAGGGGTCAGGCAAGGCAAGGAGGGTGCATGTGTGTGTGTGCATGTGTGTGTGTGTGTGTGTGTGTGTGTGTGTGCATGGTGGTGGTGATGTTTCAGGCAGAGAAACAGCACATGCCAGCAGATATGGAAATGAACAATTTGCTCAAGATTTTCCCATCTTTTTTTTTTTTTTTCTTGCGTTACGCGGGCCTCTCACTGTCGCGGCCTCTCCCATTGCGGAGCACAGGCTCCGGACGCGCAGGCTCAGTGGCCATGGCTCCCGGCCCCAGCCGCTCCGCGGCATGTGGGATCTTCCCGAACCGGGGCACGAACCCGTGGTCCCCTGCATCGGCAGGTGGACTCTCAAGCACTGCGCCACCAGGGAAGCCCAGATTTTCCCATCTTTAAACAAAACTCTCATGCTTTGGGAGTGCTAACTGACGTGTTAGTTGTTATAGTTTGATAACATATAAAAAGTCTCTCTTGCCTTCGTCTCTTACTGTTCACAGTTTTGACTTTCTTGACCTTTCTACCCCTACACACAGATATGTTAGTAAAATACCAATTGTAGGACAGTGGACATCACTAAGAAAAAGGAGAAATGGAAGAAAAATACACTCAGTATTTCTCACTCAGGGGCACTAATCTTCAGCCCACTGTGAGGGACACGAAGTTCTTCCAAGCAAATGATTCAGTAAACATGAGGAGTCTGATTTGTTTGAGGGGATGAGCATCAAAGTCCTTCTGAAAATCAACAACATCTGAAAAATAAGTACTCATCATGCCACCCTAGGTTCAGGTTTTTTTATTCAAGTCAAACCTCCTTCTTTGTATTTTTTCTTTATTATCAAGCTCAGTTTCCTAACCGAGGCCGCATCATTGGGATCTCTAGGATTCACCCATTATCCTCTTTCCTGATAACACCCTGCTATCATCAAGCCAACACTTTTCTTTGCTGCCACAGCTCAGCCCGTGGCTGCCTCCCAGTGCATCCTGGGACGTGGTCAGATCAGACCTCGCGATTTGTGAGCTTCTGGGATTATGACTTCCTGCTTCCTCATGTGAAGCCAACGGGCCACCTTTCCCAAACACCTATAGGTGTGCATACTGTGTTACCATTTAGTTTTCCAAGTAAATTCAATTTTCCTTTCTCAGCATACAAGGGTCTATCTAGGGTAGGAAATTAACAATATATAGCCAAGAACCTGCAGGAAGATATTGATTGCTTTTTAGCTGGATGGCATGGAGTAGAATGGGTGATCAGGTAAGGAAGGAGTGAGGGGCAGGGAATAATTCCACTGGGAGTTACAGTCCTGGCCCTTTAATGGTAGAGAGAAAGTCAGACCATCATCTCTTCTCTGGGAACTCTTGTTTTGAAAATTAAAGGCCTTTAGTGACTCTTGGCAGTGTAGGTTTCATTTATTAGATATCTTCATTACGATGTAAGGAAATTCTCTCTTTGCTGTCTTTTCTCTTATTAGTAACTTTCTCATCCCCAAGCTTGAGTTGCAGTGAGGCAGTTGACGTAGTGGAGAATTAAGAAAAAACTTACTGAGTTTAGGGACTGAGTTGAGAGCAGTGTCTTTTTCTACCCAGTCTGAAGAACACGGAGGAGTGACCAAGGTGTGGAGTGATTAGTTCCTGATCACTTAGGCCTGCGGGGGGAACCTCCTCTGGCTCAGTGAATTCCTGAAACCAGTAAAGCTTGTGAGTGCTTCTGCACTAAGAAGATATAAAAACGAAAGCTGGAGCCCTTGCCCCAAAGCTGTAAGGCTAGCAGAGTATTGCGGCTGTCTTCATTGAAACAGAACTGAGGCAACACGTAGGAAAAAGGAGAAACGTTTATCTGCAGCCATTTGTTGACCCAACAACATTCCAAAAAAAGGATAAAGTTATTGAAAATAGGGAAGGCCCAATATACCCTGAGAAAACCATAATTCAAAAAGACACATGCGGGCTTCCCTGGTGGCGCAGTGGTTGGGAGTCCGCCTGCCGATGCAGCGGACGCGGGTTCGTGCCCCGGTCCGGGAGGATCCCACGTGCCTCGGAGTGGCTGGGCCCGTGAGCCGTGGCCGCTGAGCCTGCGCGTCCGGAGCCTGTGCTCCGCGATGGGAGAGGCCACAACAGTGAGAGGCCCACGTAAC
>NW_006799727.1:1271421-1295174 GCF_000442215.2 Lipotes vexillifer
ATGTTCATTGCAGCACTATTTACAGTAGCCAGGACATGGAAGCAACCTAAATGTCCATCAACAGAGGAATGGATAAAGAAGATGTGGTACATATATACAATGGAATATTACTCAGCCATAAAAAGGAACGAAATTGGGTCATTTGTAGAGACGTGGATGGACCTGGAGTCTGTCATACAGAGTGAAGTAAGTCAGAAAGAGAAAAACAAATACCGTATATTAACGCATATATGTGGAATCCAGAAAAATGGTACATATGAACCTATTTGCAGGACAGGAATAGAGACACAGACATAGAAAATGAACATGTGGACACGGTGGGGAAGAGGGGGTGGGATGAATTTGGAGACTGAGATTGACATATATACACTACCCTGAGTGAAACAGATAGCTAGTGGGAACCTGCTATATAGCACAGGGAGCTCAGCTGGGTGCTCTGCAGTGACCTAGTTGGGTGGGATGGGGGGTGGGGTGGGAGGGAGGTCCAAGAGGGAGGGGATATATGTATACATATAGCTGATTCACTTTGTTGTGCAGTGGAAACTAACACAACATTGTAAAGTAACTATACCCCAATAAAAAACAACAATAACAACAAAAACCAATTCAACAGGGCAACTCATTTTTTGAGCTGTATTTGTTAAAGTAAAAAATATATTAAAAAAAAAGGGAAGGCCCAGAGGTAACAACAGGTGCATATGTGGAGGAGTGAGGGGAGGCATTTGCCAACAATCAGAGAGCTTTCTTTTGTAACACAAGACTCAAGTGGGCAAATGTTTTCTTTTACAAAATCCTCCTCTGATCCCAGGAGGAACTTAATGATTTTCCTCTTGGAGAGCAGAGAAGCAGCAGTAATGAGTAGCTCTCAGTCAAAGGTAAGAACAATTATTTATTGAGCATCTGTTAAGGTCAGGGGCAGCACTAGGTGTCTGGGCCACACAATGATGGCCTGGACAAGGTCCTTGGCCTCCAGGAGCCCATCATCCAGGCTGCGAGAGATAAACTGCTGTCTACAAAACAAGGCAGAGTGAGTCAAGGGCCAAAGTAAAGTCACAGTGGTGCTATCCTGGCTTCAGGGTCCCAAATGCAGCCTCACTTGGGATGAATGACTGGGATCCATGTAGACGTGTTGCTGAAGCCAGCTGACAAGCTTGATAAGCTGATTTTTTTTCCAATGACTGAGACTTCTAGTCGTTTTGCAACACGTTCCAGGGATTTAAAATCTCTATATTCTATCTTGTTTGGATGGTTTTAAAACATTCAATTTTATGAAAGGAAGGATAACTTGTGACTTTTTTTTTTAACATCTTTATTGGGGTATAATTGCTTTACAATGGTGTGTTAGTTTCTGCTTTATAACAAAGTGAATCAGTTATACATATACATATGTTCCCATATCTCTTCCCTCTTGCGTCTCCCTCTCTCCCACCCTCCCTAAACCTGTGACTTTTGATTACCTACACTATTTGCTTGATCACTACCATCTTTTCAATCAGCAAAAATGACAGAAGATGGCACAAACGGTGTTATTCATAGAAGCAATGGGAGACAGCTTCCTAATATTTGCAGTTAGAGGTGTTGCCATAGCTTTTACCACTCTCAGAGCTTAACAGTGTGTCAGCTAATAATGCAGGCTTTTTCATAGAAAGTCTCCCACTTTTTTGAGTCCCATAATACTGAGCATTACGGATCCCTTGGATTGGGAATAATAAGCCTCAGGGTCCTCCTTAGTGGAGGAAAAGGATACAGGCATTATCAAAGGCCTGCCCTCTGCCAGGTATCACTGACTCCTAATACCCAGGCCCGCTCCCGGGTGTACGGGTGTAAAGCCAGAGTTAGAACCTAGATTTATCTTGTCTCCCAGGCATGTGATCTTTCCACCTGCCTACGCTAAGTGAGTGAAGCCACTGTCAGGTGTACACACTGTAAGTAGAACTGAGAGAGGGAAATTAACTAAGCGTCTAATGCTTTACATAGACACCCAGACTGCAGTAGTTGCCAGATCTGGTACCAAAATCAGGGGATCGGCTGAATCAGAAGCTGAAACCCTACAGTCTTCACTTACATTTCTGAATGTACGTGTGCCTCTCCCAACGAGTGATGCCATTAAATCGGTTTAACAAACTCGTTACACCCCATGCATTCGGTCTTTTTGTATTTCATAGGCACACAAATGAATCTGATTGTCACAGGTGGTGCTTTCCAATATACAGTTTCTTTCCTGTGCTTCAAGCCTGAAGTCTTCTGATTTGTGTCCAGCCCCTGAGTCTGGGAGCAGATGAGCTAGCTGATTGGGGGTCAAGGGCACCTAAGTTTGGTTTGGAGGCCAAGGGAGCTCGCCTGGCAGTCTACTTCGGCCGAGCTCCCTTGGCCATTTCCGATCTGTTTTAATGTGCTCCTGGGACCAAACCGGGCTCCCTGGTGTCCTTGGGGCCAGGAGTCAAGCAATTAGGCACTGCCAGCATCCCAGCCAACCCCAAAAGAGCCCTTCACTTAGACCATGAAGAGAGGAGAATAGGTCTGCTGTCTCCCACCCTTTTATGCGTATAGTGTCAACTACATATTTTTTCAAAAAATTAGTCAAGGTGAAAAATCAAAAAGCTTTGCATTATATTTTTCAAATATACACAGAGGTAGAGAGACTACTATAATAAGCCCTCATTTCCCAGTTTCAGCAATTGTCCAGATCTTGCCAATCATGTTTCTCCTATCCCACCCTACCCCCTTTATTTGCTGGAATTTTTTAAAGTAAATCCCAGACAGCATGCCATTTCATCCATTAATAATGATGCATCTGTAACTGACAAGGACTTTATTTTCCCAATATAACCACTATGTCGTTATCACACCTAACAAAATTAACACTAACTTTTTTTTTGTTTTGTTTTGTTTTTGCGGTACGCGGGCCTCTCACTGTTGTGGCCTCTCCCGTTGCAGAGCGCAGGCTCCGGACGCTGCAGGCTCAGCGGCCATGGCTCACGGGCCCAGCCGCTCTGCGGCAAGTGGGATCTTCACGGACCGGGGCACGAACCCGTGCCCCCTGCGTCGGCAGGCGGACTCTCAACCACTGCGCCACCAGGGAAGCCCAACACCAACTCTTTAACACCAATACCCAGTCCATATTTCAGTCTCTCAAAAATATATTTTTACAGACCATCTGTATGAATCAGGATCCTAACAAGGTCCATGCAGTATATCTTTTAAGTCTCTTTCATTTGTTAACAGTCCCCCTTTCCATTTTTTTTTAATGCCGTTGACTTGTTGGGCAAATGTGTCCTGTAGACTTAAATCATAATTTTTTTCCAGAAACATTTGGGGGAAAATGTATATTATGAGAGTGACTTCAGATGCAGTAGCAAATTTCAAACACTGTATGGGGCCATACAAATTGGCATAAACTGTCTAGAAAGCAATTTGGGAATATGCATCAGGCATCTTAAAAATATTTATATCTTTCTCTCTGTTATTTTTTATTTTTAGGAATATATCCCCCAAAGTGTTAGAAATGTGACTAATTATGTACAGTGATGTCACTCTGTCTTTACTTGTAATAATGAAAATCTTTAGCAACCTAAGTGTCAGATAACGGGGCAAGGACTAAATAAAAGTAGCCATTAAAATTACACATACATAACAGAACTAAAACAAATAATCCTAAAATCTATATGGAACCATAAAAGATCCAGAATTGCCAAAGCAATCCTGAGGAAAAAAAGAACAAAGCAGGAGGCAAAACCCTCCCAGACTTCAGACAATACCGCAAAGCTACAGTAATCAAACAGCATGGTACTGGCACAAAAACAGACATAGGGATCAATGGAACAGAATAGAGAGCGCAGAAATAAACTCACACACCTACAGTCAATTAATCTTTGGCAAAGGAGGAAAGAATATACAATGGGGAAAAGACAGTCTCTTCAGCAAGTGGTGCTGGGAAAGTTGGACAGCCACATGTAAATCAATGAAGTTAGAACACACTCTCACACTCTACACAAAAACTCAAAATGGCTTAAAGATTTAAATATAAGACATGACACCATAAAACTCCTAGAAGAGAACACAGGCAAAATATTCTCTGACATAAATCATACCAATGTTTTCTTAGGTCAGTTTCCCAAGGCAATAAAAATAAAAGCAAAAATAAACAAATGGGACCTAATCAAACTCATAAGCTTTTGCACAGCAATGGTAAACAAAATGAAAAGACAACCTATGGACTGGGAGAAAATATTGCAAATGATGCGACCAATAACGGCTTAATTTCCAAAATGTAACAGCTCATACTACTCAGGAATAAAAAAACAAACAACCCAGGCGAAAAAATGGGGAGAAGACCTAAATAGACATTTCTCCAAAGAAGACATACAGATCGCCAACAGACACATGAAAAGATGCTCATCGTTGCTAATTATTAGAGAAATGCAAATCAAAACTACAATGAGGTACCACCTCACACCGGTCAGAATGGCCATCATTAAAAGTCTACAAATAACAAAGTGAGAGAGTGGCCTGGACATATATACACACTACCAAACATAAAATAGATAGCTAGTGGGAAGCAGCCACATAGCACAGGGAGATAAGCTCGGTGCTTTGTGACCACCTAGAGGGGTGGGATAGGGAGGGTGGGAGGGAGCAAGACCGAAGAGGGAAGAGAAATGGGAACATATGTATATGTATAACTGATTCACTTTGTTATAAAGCAGAAACTAACACACCATTGTAAAGCAGTTATACTCCAATAAAGATGTTAAAAAAAAAAAAGTCTACAAATAATAAGTGCTGGAGAGGGCGTGAAGAAAAAGGAACCCTCCTACATTGTTGGTGGGAATGTAAATTGGTGCAACCACTACAGAAAACAATATGGAGGTTCCTCAGAAAACTACAAATAGAGTTACCATATGATCCAGCAATCCTACTCCTGGGCATATATCTGGACAAAACTGTAATTCGAAAAGATACCTGCATCCCTATGTTCATAGCAGCACTATTTACAACAGCCAAGACATGGAAACAACCTGTGTCCACTGACAGAAGAATGGATAAAGAAGATGTGGTCCATATAAATAATGGAAAACTACTCAGCCATCAGAAAGAATGAAATAATGCCACTTGCAGCAACATGGATGGAACTAGAGATTATCATACTAAGTGAAGTAAGTCAGAAAGAGAAAGACAAGTACCATATGATATCACTTATATGTGAAACCTAAAATATGACACAAATGCATTTATCTGCAAAACAGAAACAGACTCACAGATAATAGAGAACAGACTTGTGGTTGCCAAGGGGGAGGGGGATGTGGGAGGGATGGAGTGGGAGTTTGGGATTAGCAGATGTAAGCTTTTATATATAAAATGTATAAACAACAATGACCTACTGCATAGCACAGGTAACTATATTCAATGCCCTGTAATAAACCATAATGGAAAAGAATATGAAATAGAATATATACATATACATATATATGTATAACTGAATCACTTTGCTGTACAGCAGAAATTAAAACATTGTAAATCAACTATACGTCAATAAAATAAAATTTTTAAAATTCTGTATACATAAGATATATATATTATGTACAAAATAAGCTATAAGGACATATAAACAGGGAATATAGCTAATATTCTATAATAACTATAAATGGAGTAGACCCTTTAAAAATTGTGAATCACTATATTGTACACCTGTAACTTATATAATATTGTACATCAACTATGCTTCAATTTAAAAATTACATGTACAAATAATTTTTAATGACTAGAGAAAATGTTAAGTGGAAAAAAGCAGAGCCAAAGTGTGTCTGCAGAATGACTCAAGCCTGGGACATTCTCATTAAATATTTGTTGGATGAAAGAATAAACTTCACAAAATATATTTATACAGCTATATGTATTGTAACACTTAGGGTGCTTTTGGATGCCAGTAACAGCAAATCATAAGTAGGGGTAGCTTAAGCACGAAGGGGATATATTGTCTCATAGAACATGAAATTTGGAGATAGGGCAGCTCCAGGAACGGTTAATTAGGTGGCTTTCGAACATTTCACCTTTCTGGCTCTGGCTCCATCCACATGTCATCTAGTTCCCGCTCCACGCCAAAAGCTTCAGGAGTTACCTCCTCACACATCAGTGTCCAGAGCCAGAACATGTTGTGTTCCTGCCTTGTTTACGTCTTTATCGGAGGAGAGAATCCTTTCCAGAAACCCCCTAGCAAAATTCCCATTGTATACCATTAAGCAGCACCAAGTCACATGCCCACTTCTCAAACCAGTTATCTACAGGAGGAATGGATTTCCTCTTAGACTGGTCAGGGTTTACCAGCGCCCCTGAGGAAGAGAGGGACCCCAGAACAGGCAATGTCTGCCACAAACATACACAGAAAAAACCAAAATAAAGGGAAAGACACAAAAGTTTTAATCGGTTATTTCAGGGTGGTGATATTTCTTAATGATTTATATCATTTATTACCTTTAAACTGAGGAAAATATGTTATAATATTCTGGAACGTTTCCTCAGATTGCAGGTAAACACCTGCCCAGAAGAAGCATTCCTCTTGATTCATCTCCTTAATACACCGAGAAATCAAACTTTGACTTGAATAAATGTTTTCATAATCTTTTAAAAAAAATTTTATTAGAGTATAGTTGATTTACAATGTTGTGTTAGTTTCAGGTGTACAGCAAAGTGAATCAGTTGTACATATACATACACCCACTCTATTTTTTGGGGGGAGGGTTGTTTTTTAAAAAAATTATTATTTATTTATTTATTTTTGGCTGCGTTGGGTCTCTTGCTGCGCGCGGGCTTTCTCTAGTTGCAGCGAGTGGGGGCTACTCTTCGTTGCGGTGTGTGGGCTTCTCATTGCGATGGCTTCTCTTGTTGCGGAGCATGGGCTCTAGGCGCTCAGGCTTCAGTAGTGTGGCTCACGGGCTCTAGAGCGCAGGTTCAGTAGTTGTGATGCACGGGCTTAGTTGCTTTGCGGCATCTGGGATCTTCCTGGACCAGGGCTCGAACCCGTGTCCCCTGCATTGGCAGGTGGTTTCTTAACCACTGCGCCACCAGTAAAGTTCTTTTTTTTGATTTTTGATTTAGAAATGTTAAGCCTCTTTGTGTGGGATGAAAGAGGTTTCATAGGGGTTTGTGGGTGTTTTTTTCAAAAGACCCTCCAATTTCAATTGGGAAGGAAAAAGGGGGCAAGAGCAGACCCCGTGGATTATTCTTGTGGGGGGGAGGTTGGGGGGTGGGGAGTGGGTTCCAATGATGAAAGAGTCAAGGGTCTCATCAGGCACACTATCTCTACACAGGCTTCACGTCCAAGGTTTTGTGTTACAGGTGAGGACACTGAGGCACCAGTAAGCCAGGTAACCTTCATGAGTGGTGGAGGCTTGGCCTGAACCCAGGTTCTCCATCCAGACTGCCCTCCTTTACTCTTGTTGCCTGTGGTCAACTGTTTCCAGAGATGATTTTGAGCTAACTGCTCCCATCCCTGTAAGCACTTATTGGTCCTCCCATCAACAGGCAAAGCCTACTTCGCTTCCCCTTGAATCCTGGGTGACCTTGAGACTTGCTCTGATCACCAGAATGTGGTAGAAGTGAGGCTGCACCAGTTCCAGGCTTAAGTGGTAAGAAGCCCAGCAATTTTGTCTTTCTCTCTCTGGATCCATGAGTTGCCGTGTAAGAAGCGTGACCCCTCAGCTGGAGAAAGAGGCCCAGCTCTCCCCAGCCATTCCAGCCTCCCCAGATAATGAGTAAAGCCATCTTGGACATTCCAGCCCCAGTCGAGCTCCTCCAAGTTGAACGCAGTTGTATGAGTTATACCAGCTGATACCTGATGGAACCAAAGAACCACCAGCTGAGCCCAAAAGATCCACAGAATTATGAGAAATGTCCATGGTTGTTGTTTAAGCCACTACTTTGGAGCAGTTTGCTACATAGCAAGCAATGGATAATGAAATGACTTCTCTCTGGGACTTGCAGTTTTTTCACCAGGCATCTGCTCTATTTCCCTGCCCCTCCAGCTCCTCCCTCCATTTTTTTTTTTTGGCCGCACTGTGTGTCCTGGTTCCTAATAGGCCATGGACCGGTACCCCTCCCTGGCCCGGGGGCTGGGGACCCCAGCCCTATGGCATAGATTTTCATAACAATATTCATAGTGCTAAACAGCCACCTCTTTTTAAAAATTTATTTAATTAATTAATTTATTTATCCATTTTTTGGCCACGTCATGTCTTAGTTGCAGCACGCAGGGTCTTCGTTGAGGCATATGGGATCTTTCGTTGCAGCGTGGGCTCTTCATTGTAGCGCGCCGGCTTCTCCCTAGTTACGGTGCATGGGCTTTTCTCTAGTTGTGGTGTACAGGTTTTCTCTCTCTAGTTGTGGCGCGCAGGCTCCAGGGTGCATGGGCTCTGTAGTTGGCAGCACGCGGCGCGAGCTCAGTAGTTGTGGTGCTTAGGCTTAATTGCCCCGCGGCATGTGGGATCTAGTTCCCGGACCAGGGACTGAAGCCGCGTCCCCTGCATTGGCAGGCTGATTCTTTACCCTTGGACCACCAGGGAAGTCCCAACAGCCATGTCTTGAGAATGGATTCCAGAAGAGATGCTTCCATTGATGGCTAACTGCTGCTAGGGTATAAACTGAAGTTAACGTACACAACACACACTTACCTGTTTATAGTGAAGTGTTTAATGGTAAATGACCACTCAAACAACTCAATAACACCAGAAACTGCTTGTGTTAACACCCTGTCAGGATTTTTTTTTTTTTTTTTTTTTGCGGTGCGCATGCCTCTCCCGTTGCAGAGCACAGGCTCCGGACACGCAGGCTCAGCAGCCATGGCTCAAGGGCCCATGGGATCTTCCCGGACCAGGGGACGACCCCGTGTCCCCCGCATCGGCAGGCGGACTCTCAACCACTGCCCCACCAGGGAAGCCCCTGTCAGGATTTTTTTTTTTTTTTTTGCGGTGCGCATGCCTCTCCCGTTGCAGAGCACAGGCTCCGGACACGCAGGCTCAGCAGCCATGGCTCAAGGGCCCATGGGATCTTCCCGGACCAGGGGACGACCCCGTGTCCCCCGCATCGGCAGGCGGACTCTCAACCACTGCCCCACCAGGGAAGCCCCTGTCAGGATTTTTTTTTTTTTTTTTGCGGTGCGCATGCCTCTCCCGTTGCAGAGCACAGGCTCCGGACACGCAGGCTCAGCAGCCATGGCTCAAGGGCCCATGGGATCTTCCCGGACCAGGGGACGACCCCGTGTCCCCCGCATCGGCAGGCGGACTCTCAACCACTGCACCACCAGGGAAGCCCCTGTCAGGATTTTTATATGACAAGCCAGGGTTTGAACGCTCTAACGGAAAGCTGTGTTTGTGTACCAAATGCTGACACACCCTACAGGAGAGAAACAACTTCCATTCACCTCACACTTGAGGCACCCCTGTACTAAGGCAAAGGAACAGAGGATGACTCATCCTTTTTGAAGACCTTCTAAAACTTTTAAAAAGTCTCTCCTTTCCCATCCTAAACACTTTGTTGAGTTCTGCAAGAAAGAATTCTGCCGATAAACAAAACATCCCTTTGGCGCTTTGGCTTGATGGGATTTCACATGGCACCATGTTTGTGGTCACCCTAATCTTCCTTATACAAACTAAAAAGACAGTCCTTACTAATTAGTAACATCAAGCTAAGAATGTCTCTCCTTTGACACGGTTCTTTCTTCACAACCAAACACTGGAAAATTACCAAGAAGGAATGATGGGACGGGAAACTGGCTTTCTCTGGCCTCTTTCAGTTTTCCTTCCTGGTCCAGCATTGTGCCCTGTGGCTCCCATGTGCGTAATAAATCAGGGATGCTCAGCAGAGCCTCGGTCCTGCAGGGGAAGAGCTGGCCCAGGAGGGATGTCACAGGCCCTTCAATTCCACCCAAGTCCTGGCGTCCAAGCCCTGTCTCTTCCCTCACATGTTTGGAAACGAGCTGGAGGTATGGGTGACAAGTTTAAGTAAGTGAACTGTTATTTACTGAATAGTTAGATGGGTAAAACCTTGTCTTAGCAACTTATATTAAATGTTTAGAAGATCGGACCCTGTCCCTTCAGAGAAAGAAAGTAGAGTGTGTTAGTAATTAAAAAAAAACAAAAAACAACTCTGGGAGTGCCAGAATGGTGATGAGGGTCCCTTAAAAGAAACTTGGGATTATGAGAAACTGGGAGGATACCTTAGGACGCTAGTACAGGAGGTGAGCGGGGAGAGGCGTGCAGGTACATGAAGCGGTGGAGAGGTCACCTGTGCTTCCCAGGCTCTTGAAAGTGTGGATAGGGCTTCCCTGGTGGCACAGTGGTTGAGAATCCGCCTGCCGATGCAGGGGACATGGGTCCAATCCCTGGTCCGGGAAGATCCCACATGCCGTGGAGCAACTAAACCCGCGTGCCACAGCTACTGAAGCCCATGTGCCTAGAGCTCATGCTCCGCAACAAGATAAGCCACAGCAACGAGAAGCCCGTGCACCGCCAATGAAGAGCAGCCCCCAATTGCCGCAATTAGAGAAAGCCCATGCACAGCAACGAAGACCCAATGCAGCCAAAAATAAATAATTTAAAAAAAAAAGCGTGGATAAAGTTTTATGAATCTTCTAAAGAACATGCTTAAAGACAGAGGTTTAAAACATGAGGGTCAAGTGTTCACAGTCAAAAGTTACTTCCTCTTGGATAGGTTCTAGATGTTGAGGAGAGAGCCACTGGAAGGTCAGTGTTGATGTGACAGTCAAGTGAGGCAACATTTCTGTATTTGTTAGGTTCCAAACACTGCTAAGAGCAGGGGCAGGGTGGGGGGTAATTAGAGGAGAGAACATCAAACCTGGTCCAGGAGATCAAGTACTAGAAACAACACACAAGAAGGAAAGCTGTACCAGGTTGTGTATCAAGTAGACTGCTTTACCGAGTCACCTGCAGACGACATAAAAGCTGGATGGAAAACTTCTGTCAAGCTTCAGGAAGGATGGAAGGTCTGATCACACCTTTATTTACAGTCTGAAAATTAACCGAGAGGTAAATAAGGTAGAAGGAAACTACAGTCACTTAGGACAGAAGTCTTGAACTTGAGTACGCATGAAAATTCCCTGAGGAACTGGTTAAAAACGGGATTTCCAGGCCTCACCCCCAGAGATTCTGATTCAGGAGGTTGAATGGGGCCAGAAAACCTACGTTTAAACCAGCACCCATAGTGATTCTGATAAAAGGGCTGCAGACCCCACTCAGGAAAACACCACCAGCTGGGTTCAGAGCATAGGGGGCAGGAGGGTTTGGAAACAAAAGTCATGACTGCCTGGGAAGATTCTAAAGTAGGGCCCCCCATTTTCCCTGCCGAAACCCAGCGAAGGACTGATACCTCCGGGGTCCTAAAGGCAAAAGCAACCCATTTTCTTTTGTATATTAATATACAATGCAGAAAACACTGCAGATGGTACACTATATCAAAAGGAGCTGTCTTCAGTTCTGGATTAGCTGTGGGACCATGGCAGCTGCAGACATGATAGCAGCTGCTCCCTTTCCTTTGGATTGAAATGACTTCCAAAGTAATCAAGGATATTTTTAGAATGTGCTATTTTTAGGATTATGACATACCTCTCTCATTTTGTTAACAGTAGAGCATCCTTGACAAAAGATTATGATATCATATGTAGTAAAGATTAAACTATTCTCCAGGTAACTCTGAACTAAGGGATGTTTCTAAACTCTTTAGCAATAAGTAGTTTATAAGTCAAAAATAAATGACTGATGTCCTAACTATAAAAGCAGAAAATGGGGGTGTGACCAAAAAAGGATTCTTTAAATCATTTGCATTACTTTAAGTCACACTAAGTTTTGTACTCAGAAGGTAACAAAATTGGCCTCGTGGGAATCAGACTACGTAAGCTCCCGAAGAGGAATTTTACAAATTTCATTTCCCTGAGAGATCCACGGAGTCATGGGGGCATCAGCTCTGTGTCTAGTGCTTTCTCAAGCTCTCTGCCTCCTCACAAACATTTAGCTAGTGTGACAGCTGGAATAAATGCTATCATTATTTCTGACTTTACCCTCATTTCCTCCTGGGAAAATTACCAAGAAGGAATGATGGGACGCGAAACTGGCTTTCTCTGGCCTCTTTCAGTTTTCCTTCCTGGTCCAGCGTTGTGCCCTGTGGCTACGGTCACAAATTAAGCCCTTTCTTAATTTTTAAATAGTGAAACTACTCCTTAAAAACAAGCACCTAGGGACTTCCCTGGTGGCGCAGTGGTTAAGAATCTGCCTGCCAATTCAGGGGAAACCGGTTCAAGCCCTGGTCGGGGAAGATCCCACATGCTGCAGATCAACTAAGCCCGTGTGCCACAACTACTGAGCCTGCACTCTAGAGCCTGTGAGCCACAACTACTGAGCCCGTGAGCCACAACTACTGAGCCTGCACTCTAGAGCCCGTGAGCCACAACTACTGAGCCCGTGAGCCACAACTACTGAGCCTGCACTCTAGAGCCCGTGAGCCACAACTACTGAGCCCGTGAGCCACAACTACTGAGCCTGCACTCTAGAGCCCGTGAGCCACAACTACTGAGCCCGTGAGCCACAACTACTGAGCCTGCACTCTAGAGCCCGTGAGCCACAACTACTGAGCCCGTGAGCCACAACTACTGAGCCTGCACTCTAGAGCCCGTGAGCCACAACTACTGAGCCCGTGAGCCACAACTACTGAGCCTGCACTCTAGAGCCCGTGAGCCACAACTACTGAGCCCGTGAGCCACAACTACTGAGCCTGCACTCTAGAGCCCGTGAGCCACAACTACTGAGCCCGTGAGCCACAACTACTGAGCCTGCACTCTAGAGCCCGTGAGCCACAACTACTGAGCCCGTGAGCCACAACTACTGAGCCTGCACTCTAGAGCCCGTGAGCCACAACTACTGAGCCCGTGAGCCACAACTACTGAGCCTGCACTCTAGAGCCCGTGAGCCACAACTACTGAGCCCGTGAGCCACAACTACTGAAGCCTGTGCACCTAGAGCCCATGCTCCGCAACAAGAGAAGCCACTGCAACTGAGAAGCCCGCGCACCGCAACAAAGAGTAGACCCCGCTCACCGCAACTAGAGAAAGCCTGTGCGTGACAACAAAGACCCAACGCAGCCAAAAATAAATGAATAAATTTATTTATTTATTTATTTATTTAAAAAGCACCTGTAATTATGTTCTCTCTTAAACAAAACTGCCCTCCCCAAGACTACAAAGAAATGGTTCAATTAAGTAGAATGTTAGCACAACACAGGTGGCAACTGATGAAAGGTGCCTTTTCTTCAACGCGAGTGAAAGGATCTGGCTGCAAGACATTATGAAAATGATACCTTTATTTTAATGGATATCCAAATAAAGCACAAGCAAATCCACCTGCCTTTTTGAAGTTCTTGCTGCTGCTGAGAGGGATGTAAGGTTCTCCTGGAGTGGTGGTAGTTGGTGTACACAACAGTGATGCCCACCTGTTCTGCTTGACCTGGGATGGCTCCCAGCCCACCTTCTCAACACCTCGCTTTTCCCACAGCAGCAGCCTTTTAGCTCCTTCGTGGGATCCTAGTGCTTCTAGAAATCTGGTGTGAAAGTCAAAGACCTACAGAATATTGATGTTTCTCTAGCTTTTAGGGTTTTACTTAGATGTATGATCTAACAATGATGAAAGAAGTATGGCCCAGGCAAGCTAAATGACAGAATCATATAAGACTGAAGAAATCAATGTGTTATTTATACTATCATAATATATGTTCCTCCCCAGTCTGTACTGCTTCCCTAGAAACTCATGAAATTTCCTACATGTTACAGACTGAACGTTTGTGTCCTTCCCAAATGTATATGTTGAAACCCTACTCCCTCAACGTGATGCATTAGGAGGTGGAACCTTTGGGAAGTAAACAGGATTAGATGAGGTCATGAGGGTGGAGCTGTCATGACGGATTAGTGCCCTCATAAGATTCACCAGAGAGAGCTAGTTTCTTCTTCTCTGCTCTCTACCACGTGAGGATACCAGGCGAAGATAGCAGTGTGAAACACCTAAGGGGGCTGTCACCCAAGAACCTAACCAAGCTGGCACCCTGATCTTGGAATTCCAGCCTCCAGAACCGAGAGAAAGAAATCTCTGTGGTTTATTAGTCACCCAGTCTATGGTATTCGTTATAGCAGCCTGAGCTAAGACAGTACGTTACTACTGTACCCATACCTACCCTGCATTACCTACAATTTCCTAGAAACATTTGGCAAACATCCTCATGTTTGCAAAGAAAACTAGCTCTAGGGAATCAAAGCTCCCTATAGCAAATCAAGTTTTTCTTTCCTTTTTTTCCCTTCCTTCCTTTGCTTCTAGTCTCCTACCTTCCATTTCTTTGAAAAAGTCTTTAGAGACTCAAACCTCATTCTTTGTAGAGGCACCTTCTGGGCTGTATCTAAATGAGTCACTGCTCTGTAATAAACTGTGCTTTGAGGGGCTCTGTTGGGGCCTTTTCTTAAAAACATTTAATTTTGATATTATTAGTTCCAGAAAGCAATTATAACTTTCTTTCGCCCAAAGCCAGTCGAGAACCCATTTCAGAAAGCACCATGACACCTGTGGCACAAATGGAATTGGTATAATAACTGCCAGCGGAGCTGTTTGAAAATAGTATAACAAAATGGTATTTTAGCTAGTCGTGGGGAAAGAAAGGGCTAGTTCATTAAGACTGATTTTTCCACTGAGGGAAAAAACACTGAAGACAAACACTTCCTGTGAACTCAGGCTATTAACCCAAATGCGAGGGTCTCTGCTAAGTTACTTCAGAAAATGGAAATGTGAACTTAAAAGTTGGAGAACAAGTCTGAGGTGCCCAGTGCAAACCAGAATTCAGGTGCACCCTGAATCTGATGTGCATCTCGTCAATCACACTGTTTATGCTGAGCGGCATCAGATTTGATGGCAAAATCATGGGGCTGGAAACGGGCAAAGGCACTCGTTACCCACTGGGGGATGGGCAGAAGAGTGAGCAGCTGCATATTCAGACAATAGGCCTTGAAAAGAATGGTTCAAACCCTAAACTTTATCTCAGGGACTCTCCTATCTGAGTGTACTTTCACTGGAGGCTTTCTGGAGTGGACACAAAGGGATTTTCTTCTGATGACATCATTTCTGGTTTAACTGGCAAAACAGGCTCTACGATCAAAGTCCACCCAAATTTGCCCATTTCTCCCTTAAAATTATGCTACACTTCTACCTTTCTCTTCTCTCTCATGTGCATCTGAAGTATTCCTTCTCCTTGACAGGTCACCTGTGTTCTTCTCTCTGCTTACTCATCCCTGCAACAAACATTTATTGAGCATGTACTATGTGCCAGACGCTGAGCTAATTGGTATCAGTAAATAAGATATCACCTCTCAGCTTCCTTCAACTATATTTCTTCCATAATTTATACTTTCTTTCTCTACCAATTTCTGCTTCATTGCCTACATTTTTCATGTTCATTGGCCTTTTGTTTCTCTTCTTTTGTGAATTCCTATTCATGTCTAGTCCATTTTCCAATTAGGGTATCTATTGTTTTTCTTATTGATTTGTGAGAGCACTTCATAGATTTTTAAGAAATTAACTTATCGTCTTTTACATATGTTGAACTAGTTTTCCCAATTTATGTCTGTCGTTTACTTTTACATGTTTTGTTGCTATGCCGAACTTTAACTTTTTTTTGTTTTTGCGGTTCGCAGGCCTCTCACTGTTGTGGCCTCTCCCGTTGCGGAGCACAGGCTCCGGACGCGCAGGCTCAGTGGCCATGGCTCACGGGCCTAGCCGCTCCGCGGCATGTGGGATCTTCCCGGCCCGGGGCACGAACCCGTGTCCCCTGCATCAGCAGGCGGACTCTCAACCACTGCGCCACCAGGGAAGCCCCGAACTTTAACTTTTATGTAGGAAAATCTATCAGTTTCCATCAATCTTCTTTTGTGGCGTTTGTCTTTAGGAGTCATGGCGAGAAAAGTGCTTCCTTACCCCAAGAATATACTGGTATTCACTTACAGATGGAATTTTAAAACTTGATAATCATTCCTCTTTAACTGTAGGATCTAACATTTTGAAAATAACTAGTTTGTTTTTCTCAGTACTATTTTTTTTTGAATTTTTTTTAATGAATATGTTGAAGTCCTAACTCTTAATTAATTAATTTATTTTTGCTGTGTTCCATCTTCGTTTCTGTGCAAGGGCTTTCTCTAGTTGTGGCAAGCGGGGACCACTCTTCATCGCAGTGTGCGGGCCTCTCACTATCGCAGCCTCTCTTGTTGCGGAGCACAGGCTCCAGACACACAGACTCAGTAGTTGTGGCTCACGGGCCTAGTTGCTCCGCGGCATGTGGGATCCTCCCAGACCAGGGCTCGAACCCATGTCCCCTGCATTAGCAGGCAGATCCTCAACCACTGCGCCACCAGGGAAGCCCTCAGTACTATTTTTAGTTAAAATTTTTATTGAGATAATTGCAAACTGATAAGCAATCATAAGAAATAATAGTGTGTTTATACTTTACCCAGTTTTTTGCAAATACTTTGCAAAACTACAGTATAATATCATGACCAGGATATTAACATTGCTATAACCTACCATCTTATATTTACATGTTGCCTTTTTTACTTGTACTCATGTGTGTGTATTTAGTTCTGCACAACTTTGTCACATGTGTAGGCTCTTCAGGTTTTTTTTTTTTTTTTTTAGAGGTACGTGGGCATCTCCCTGTTGTGGCCTCTCCCGTTGCGGAGCACAGGCTCCGGACGTGCAGGCTCAGCGGCCATGGCTCACGGGCCCAGCTGCTCCACGGCATGTGGGATCTTCCCGGACCGGGGCACGAACCCGCGTCCCGTGCATCGGCAGGCAGACTCTCAACCACTGCACCACCAGGGAAGCCAGCATCATTTTTAAATAGTCCATTCTTTTTCCACTCTCTTGAAATGTCATTTTTATCAGAGGCACCTTTCTTAAATTTGTTTCTGGATTATGTATTTTGTTCCATTGATCTGTCTATGCTGGGACTGGTACCCAAAACCCAAACAGTTCTCCTTTTTTAATATCCGTGAAGACTCTTCCCTCCACCTTGTCCCCTCTTCTCTTCCTCCTTTCTCCTTTTTCTTTTCAAAAATGTCCAGCTTATTTCATGTCCAGTTTCCCTGATGAGCTTTAGAATTATTTGGTTAAGTTCCAGAAAAGATATTTGGATTTCTGATTAGAGTTGCCTTATGTTTAGAGATTCATTTGTAGAGAAATGACATCCTTACTAAATTGAGTTTTCCCACCAGGAAAACACTGTATCTCTATCCATTCACAGAAATCGTTAAAAAATAAGCCTTAGTAGAATTTTGTAATTTCCTCATATAAATCCATCATAAACCTTGTCGCACTGAATTGTTTCTTAGCTTTTGTAGGTGATGTGAACGGAGTCTTTCCCTCTACCATATATATTTTTTTGGTTGTCTGTTTTCTTATTGGCTGTTTTATTGATGCATAGTTGATTTACAATATTATATTAGTTTCAGGTATATAACTTACTGATTCAATACTTATTATAAAAATTATACTCCATTTAAAGTTATTATAAAATATTGGCTGTATTCCCTGTGTTGTACAATATATCCTTGTAGCTTATTTATTTTATACATATTAGTTTGTACCTCCTAATCACCTACTCCTATCTTCCCCCTCCCCCTGCCTTCCGACTGGTAACCACTAGTCTGCTCTCTATATTTGTGAGTCTTTATTTTTGTGATATTCACTAGTTTGCTTTATTTTTTAGATTCCACATATAAGTGCTATTATACAGTATTTGTCTTTCTCTGTCTGACTTATGTCACTAACCATAAGACCCTCCAAGTCCATCCATGTTGCTGCATATGGCAAAATTTCATTCTTTTTTAAGGCTGAGTACTATTCCATTGTGTATATATAGCATATCTTCTTTATCCATTCATCTGTTGATGGACACTTTGGTTGCTTCCATATCTTGGCTGTTGTAAATAGTGCTGCTATGAACAGTGGGATGCGTGCATCTTTTCAAATTAGCATTTTCATTTCTTTGGATATGTACCCAGGAGTGGAATTGCTGGATCATATGGTAGTTCTATTTCTAGATTTTTTAATGAGCCTCCCCCTCCCCTCCACAAGAAAACCCCCCAAACAAAACCAAAACATATGTCCTCATCCTTCAAGGCCCTTGCCAACTGCCTTTCCTGCTTCTCTCAGGCCCTGACCTCACCGTGCTAGTTATTGATGAACGCTTGCCCATTCCTAGACTGTGAGCTCAGCACATACCAGATACTCATAGCTTTAAAGTTTAATTTTTATTTATTTATTTATTTATTTATTTTTTTTGCGGTACGTGGGCCTCTCACTGTTGTGGCCTCTCCTGCTGCAGAGCACAGGCTCCGGACGCGCAGGCTCAGCGGCCATGGCTCACGGGCCCAGCCGCTCTGCGGCACGTGGGATCTTCCCAGACCGGTGCACAAACCCGTGTCCCCTGCATCGGCAGGTGGACTCTCAACCACTGCGCCACCAGGGAAGCCCTAAAGTTTAATTTTTTTAATAAAAAAATCAGCTCTATCTTTGTGCTTTTGAATCTTCTGGATGAGTTTCTCTGCGAAGGCAAAAGAGAGTGGTTGGTGTAGGTTCAACAGAGAGATTCCTTCAACCTGGCCGAAGTGACTTGAGGCCCAAAAGGCAGCAGAATTTATCTGAAGGGGCAATTTATCCTATCAATGTCCAGATGTTTGTGGTTGCCTGATAGCTCCCTTGGAATATACTTCTCTTCTGCTCTCCGCACAAACAACTTCTTTCTTCTTTTTTTTTTCTTTTTTCTTTTGGCTGCACTGCGCAGCTTGTGGGATCTTAGTTCCCGGCCCAGGGATCAAACCCAGGCCTTGGCAATGAAAACACCGAGCCCTAACCACTGGACATCCAGGGAACACCCACAATTTCTCTTGCTAATCTGGGTGTTCTTATTTTGCTGTGGCCTGAAGGCCTGGACTGAGTTCCGGATCAGCACTTCTTTGTATTCTGTTAGACTTTAAGCTCCTTAAAAGCAGTCTTGTCCTTCAGCCTTCCCCCTCCCGGGGCCACCCCGCCACACACACACAATGGTTGAGAACACCAAGCCTGAAGTCGGTCTGTCTGGGCTCAGATCTGAGCCCCATCACTTTCCCAAGGACACTCAGCTAGAAAGGGATGCAGAGAGGGTTTGATCATTATCTTAACCTTCAGCAAATTATTTAAACTATGCCTTGGTTCCTTCATCTGCAAAACCAGGTAGTAACAACACCTTCCTCGTAGGGTTTTTGTGGGGATTAAATGACCTAATACAGGCAAAATGCTAGAGTGGTGCCTTCAAGTTTGAAGAGTTAGCCCTTTAAAGGGGCCGCTGTTACTGACATATGGGGGCCAAGCATCGTGCCTTGCACAGTGTTTGCTAAGTGATGCTTTCTGTAAACTTGAATGTTCATCGTGCGCCTTGGGAAAACTCCTTACATAATCACAATGGCCCAATCACACGGTACACTTGACACCCACCATCCTGCCCTCACCATGGCACCTGGAATAGCATTTCCATTCATATTTGACTGGAGCCGGCCATCAGTAACAGACAGCGTACAGTGGCCGCACTGTCCACTGACTGGCCATGCACATGGGCCTGAAAGCAGCGGGCGCCTGCAAGGAGAGGAGGGCTGAGTCTCTGGGCCCCATTTCCGATTTCTAAGCTGCGCAGAAAGGCTGTAGCTGTCTTCTCTGGATACTTACAGTAGCCTCTTGACTGGTCTCCCTGCTGCTGTCCTTGAAACATCCTACAGCAGCCAGAGGTACCCTTCTGAAGTATGTCAGATCACACACTCCTTGGTCCCAAACCCTCCAGTGACCCCCATTCACTGAAGTCCTTACAAGAACCTACAAAGTGGACCCAATCTGCCCCCTCCCTAATTCACCTCCGACTTCTCCAGCCCCTCTACTCTTCCAGCCCCAATGGCCTCCTTGCTTCTACATCCCAGGCCCACTCATGCACCTTTTACTCTCTCTGTTTTTCCCCTGGGGAGCCGCAAGATTCACCCCTTCACCTCTTTTCAGGTCTTTATTCAAATGGGTAGGGGAGCAGGCACTGTGGGTAGGAGAACACAGCACTGTGGTAGGAAAGCCCATTGCAGGGTTGGTAGAGATCACTCAGGATTGTTGGCAAGGGCAGAAAATTCCAGTGCTTTCAGGTCAAACCAAAGAGAACATGAGCTACCTAATTATAGCCAGGTAGAAGCAAAGTACAAGAATCCTGACAGAGGTCAAGGCATAGGGACATATCAGAGATGAGGGACCAGGTAGAGGTCAGAATCCAAATGGAACTAACCACATGAGGTGGCAGGTCCATGCCAGGACCCGCTCACCATCACCTGGAGCCCCCAGGACGGAGGCTGTTTGCCCTTGCTTCTAAGCACCTTTCTTGGTGGGTACATAAAGCCTGCCAGGTGTCACTGCTCTTGGGAGAAAGGCTGGGAGCACAGCGCATGTGGCTGCAGCTGCCGCACCTGAAGAGGGCTCCCTGCCTCGGAATCTTCTGCACAGCTCAGAGGCCTGCAGCTTGCAGCCAGTGTTTCCTTGCCCAGTTCCCCTTCCAGTTCTCATGACATCAGGTGGAGGACCTTGAGCAAACTGGAAATTTATTCGTACCACAATATTCACTGACTACCCACTGCATGCCAGGCTATGGCTGTGCACTGAGATCATGAAGAAAGAGTAAATCCAGTTCCCGCCTGCAAGTGCAGCGGTGAAGACAGAAACATACCAAGTATAAGTGAATGATAATAATAATAATAGCAACAGTTTACTGGGTGCCGGGCTCTGTGCTCTGAGCTTTACATGGATTACTTTGCTTTAGGAGCCCATGAGGTAGGTACTACTGGTATTATTATTCCCATTTTACACATGAGACTTATGGGGGGTAAAATAAATTGCCTAGAGTCACATAGCCGATAAGACGCAGAACCAGTAAGAGAAATACAGTCTTTTGGACTCCAAAGCTGTTTCCTAATCAGTAAACCCTGCTGACTTTTGGGGTGCTAGGTGCTACTGTGGGGAGACCCCTAACTCCGACTGGGTTTAGGGAAAGGCCAGGGGAGGAGTGCCAGGGACATCAGAGAAGGCTTCCCCTGGGAGGTGGATGGAGGATGCCTGAGCTGAGCAGTCTAGGTAAAGAATGATGGGAACAATGTTCCAGGCTAGGGAACTTCCAGTGCCTAGGAAGGGGCTCGAAAAGAGCATGGTGTGCCCAGGAAAGTGCCAGCAGGATGGGGATGGAGACAGAATGTCAAGGTCCAGATCAGGCCCTTACTATGAACAGGAGTACCCGTGTCGCTTAAAATGGGCTACCTATGAGGCTCTGTTAGCCATAGGCTTCCTTAAAGAAGTTTCCTTAGCATGCACACTTGAAAGTGGAAATCTGCTTCCTTGTACATGAGACAGACCTTCCCTGAAGCAGCTAGCTCCAAATATTTTTCTGGACTTTGTGGGTTGGAGTGTCTCGTTCATGAAGGCTTCTGAGGGCTGGATTGGGGATCCCACCTTTAACAGGAGATCAGAGTAGTTAAGTGCGTGGACTCTACGGCCAGACTCCCTGGGTTCAAAACCTGGTTCTGCTACGTGTTAGCTGTGGAAACTTGGGCAAGCTACTTAACCTCTGTTCCTCAACGTTCCCACGGAAGAGCCACAAAAGTGTCGTCTATCAACCTGCCTATTGTACCCAGAACAGCTGGTGAGGAGTGCAGACTAGCTCCTGACAAGCTCCGCCTCCAGCCCGAGCTCCAAATCACCCTAGATGAACGAACATCTGCTCCAAGGAGCCACACCACCCACAGGGAGAGAATGGCAGGACCACAGGGGAAAAAAAAAACCTTACCCTGAACTGCCCTTAGATGAATTTCTTTTACCTCTTTCCATTTACCACTCAATCTTTTTAAAGTTTAGGAGTTGTCTACACTTGCTGTCACCAGATGACTTTCCTAATAGTTCTGGCAATTTGACTTCTGCCTCACTGCTCTTGGGTTTGCCTAATCTATGCTATGTTGACCCGCTTCCTCCTTATTGAAACTCTCCCCTTGGCTTTAGGGAACCGCTTGGTTCTACCCGTTTCTCTGGTCATCCCTTCATTGGTTTCTCCTTCCATCCACCCCATGGGATTGGTGCTCCCCAAGGAATGCCAACACTTCACTCTTTTCTTTGTCTTCTCATCTTTGTGTGAACTCAACTACCCAGACACCTCCCAGAGAAAATAGAAGCCATTAGCACAGAACTTCTCAAGAAACCTACACACATCCCTGCTCCCACGCCCTTCTAGCTTTCTCTTCCGCACCACGGATGAGGTGGCCCTCCCCCAACTAAGGTTAATTCTGCCATGTGTGCCTGTCTCCCACCTGTCCCCCACCTGTCTCCCAAGGGGTCCTGCTCCATCACTTACCTCCTCTTTCTCCTGTATCTTTCATTCTCCTTCTCTAGACCCATCCTATCAGCATTTACACTTTTCAGGTCTCTCCCATTTCCTCCTGTGATCACTACCTCTCTGCCTTCTCCTCTAGTTCCCTGCCAAATGTCTTCAAACAGCTGAGAGAATCAGTTGTTTCCATTCTGTATCTCCATTTCACTCCTCTGGAACCTTTGGAATATGGGCTTAATTTCCCATCTCCAGAAAACTGTTCTCAGACAAGTCACTGAAACTTCTTTTCAGGAAGCCCAGTGGATATGTTTTAGTCCTCTTTTCCGTGGTCTCTCTACAGCATTTGCCACAGCTGACCCCTCTTTTGTTGGAACTCTCTGTAGCTTTAGTTTCCATGACACCACACTCCTTTGCTTTTCCACAGGCCTCTCGTAGGTCCTTCTTGTTCTCCTGAGTGGTCTCTTGTTGTACTCCCCTTCAGTGTCGGTTTTCCTCACGACTCTCCGTGTTCTGTCCTTTTGCCATTTTCAACACACTCTGACAGTGCTAACACAATCTCTGAGCTTTCACTACTATCTATATCCTGATGTCACTGAAGTTATATCTCAACCCAGGTCTCTCCAGTAAGCCAGACATCTGCATTTACATGTCCCATAGACACTTCAAACTCAACCTGCTCCAAACTGAAGTCATCATCCTTAAGCCCCAAATCTTTCCCTCCCTTTTGGGTGAAGAGTATCACCATTACCCCAACGCAGAACCCTTGGGGTTAGCTTGACTGCCCTACATCTTTTTTTTTTTTTTACTGGATATATTACTACTTAGCTCCTTACTTTTCTCTGCGTATACTCTAAAAGAATCACTCCAGTTGATTCTATTCAGGTACATGATTTTTTTTTTTTGCGGTACGCGGGCCTCTCACTGCTGTGGCCTCTCCCGTCGCGGAGCACAGGCTCTGGACAGGCAGGCCCAGTGGCCATGGCTCACGGGCCCAGCCGCTCCGCAGCACATAGGATCCTCCTGGACCAGGGCACGAACCTGCGTCCCCCGCATCGGCAGGCGGACTCCCAACCACCACGCCACCAGGGAAGCCCTGCCCTACATCTTTTATCTGGTTAAACTTCATGCCCCATTGATTCCAGCACTGGAATAGTTATTTGATCCATCACTGCCATATCCCTGGTCCAGGCCATCATCTCCCTTGCCTGGGTACCACCAGTCTTGTCCCACTCCTACCCATTCTTCATTCTGCAACTAGAACTTCAGTTAAAATGCAGAATTCACATTCCTGC
>NW_006799727.1:1295184-1295850 GCF_000442215.2 Lipotes vexillifer
CCTGCTTCAAACCCTATAGTAGTCCTTGGAATAAAGTCCAAATTCCTCAGATACGCTGGCCTCTCTCTGCTTCTCCAATCTCATCTCTTGCTATACCCCTCTCGTACTACACCCCTGCCACGTTCTCCCCAACTTCTGGACCTAAGCCTAGAACTCTCTTTTATTATCCACTCACCTCTTTGGCTGGATAATTTCTACAGTGTATCTCAAGTTTTGGATTAGACATCATGAGTCCACCAAATCTCTGAGGACTGACCAGGTTGTGTGTCCCTTCTGTGAGCTCCTATGTACATTCCTGTGAGCAACATTACATATCCCTGTGGTAGGACTAACTTAGTGCTGTAATTGCTGGTTGGTTTGTCTGTTTCACCTTCTAGATTCCAAGCAGTTGGAGGGCTGGGAATTACTTGATTGCTGATATGTCACCAGTGCCTAGCACAAAGCCTGGCACACAGTAGCTGCTCTGTACGCATTTGTGAATACAGTTAGAAAACTCAATCATCCTTTGTCCTCTTCCATCTCCCTGAATCCAACGTGTACTTAAGTTCTTTTTCAGAAATGCCTCCTGAATTCTTTCCATCACCATGATCCTCATAGCCTTAGTTTAGGCCTTCCTCTAGTCTCACCAGGCCTATTCTGGTCTCCTTATTGCTCTTCTTCCTGCTG
>NW_006799727.1:1295860-1300563 GCF_000442215.2 Lipotes vexillifer
CTGAGCAATAAACCCTGCAAAACCTTTCCTGACCTTGCCTCTCAGTGGGGCACAGCTGTAACACATCGCTATTACAGTTTTTACAGTGTATTCACAGTTAAATGCAAAGCGTGGTCTTCTCCTAGAGAGCAAGGACTGTGTGTTGTTACTTGTTCATTCGTGCATCGCCAGCATCTTTCACTGAGTGATGGCTACTAAAGTAAGTATGGTTTATGGATTTTGCTCCCTTTTGAAAAAACCTCTATGAGCTTCCTGTTGCTCATAGGAGAAAATATAAATTCCTTAGCAGGACCCCAGAATCTGGCCTCCTGAAGCTTTTCCTGCCACGTCCTGCTCCTCCGGCACATGGCAGGGCTTGGGTGATCTCCAAAGGCACCATGCCGCTCTGCACCTCTGGAATGCTACCTGTATGTGTCCTTGGCCTGCTGTGCCCCTTTTCTTGCCATTCAAGGCCTAGTTCAAAGGCCACCTTCTTTGGGAAGATTTGCTCAGCTTCCCTGACAGAGTTTCTTTTCCTTTCTTGCCTTCGGCAGCATTTGTTATCTGTGTGAAATGATCTGTTTACAGGTTATTCCTCCCTCCCTGGACATGATGGGTCTTAAGGCCCTGGGATGAAGGGAGAGGATCTCATTCATGGCCTCATGGCTTGGGTAGTACCTATGATGGATCAGGCACCCTAGACTTATTTGTGTTTTATGGATTAGTAGCATGGCACTAGGGCAGGAATGGGTAGGCACACTAAACAGCCAACAGATGATGAACTAGGAGACAGCCAATAATATGTTGGTGCAGAGTTTTTCATTATTTAAGAAAATGTCTTTCTTCCCCTTAAATTATAAGACTATATATAGGTTCAATTGTGTGAGAATGTAAAAAAAAAAGGTAAGGGAAATATGGTAAAATATTAATAGGGGTTATTTCTAGGTGATAATCTTATGGGTACTATTTTCTTTTTAGTACTGTCTGACATTTTCTAAAATTTCTGTAATGAACAGAGATGAAAAACTTTTACTTAAAAATTTAAAAGATGTGGCTAAAAAAACTCTTAGGATTTCTCTTCTGAATATGATGGAATAACGAGCTAAATCTACCCTCTTGCCTTAAATGACTAAAAATATTGGACAAAACACATGAAATGACAGCTTTCAGACACTGAACAGCAGGCAGCACATACGTTGAAGTAAAATGTATGACAACAATAGAACAAAGGCCAGGAGGGGAGAGATGGAAATACACTATTTTAAGGTACTTATACTATATGTGAAGAGGCATAATAATGCTCGAACATAGACTGGCTTAAATACGGATATTATAAACCTTTAGCAACCATTAAAATAACACATCAGAGTTTTAGCTAATGAGCCAGCAGGGAAGATAAAATGGAATAATAAAAAATACTCAGGGGCTTCCCTGGTGGCACAGTGGTTGAGAGTCCGCCTGCCGATGCAGGGGACACGGGTTCGTGCCCCGGTCCGGGAAGATCCCACATACCGCGGAGCGGCTGGGCCCTTGAGCCATGGCCGCTGAGCCTGCGCGTCCGGAGCCTGTGCTCCGCAACGGGAGAGGCCACAACAGTGAGAGGCCCGCGTACCGCAAAAAAAAAAAAAAAAAACTCAGTTACTCCGAAAGAAGGCAGAAAATGGAAAAAGAGAGTGAGAACAAAAATAGATGGAACAGAAAAAATAGTAAAATAGTAGATTTAAACCCAATCATACTAATCGTCAAATCACATTAACTGTAAATGTTTAAACACCTAATTAGCCAGCACTGATTTTCAGATTGGGGGAAGAAAAAGCAAGGTCCAACTATATGCTGTCTACAAGAGACCCACTTTAAATATAAAGGCACAGAGAGGTTAGAAGGAAAGGGATGGAAAAGATATTCCACATTAACACTCAGTAAAAGAAAGGTGGAGTGTTTATATTCATTAAAGATAAACCATAGGTTAGAGTAAGGAACACTGCTGGAGGAAAGAGGATCATGGATAATGATCCTCTTTGGATAAAGGGACCAATTCATCCAGAGGACAAAAAAAACCCTAAATGTTTAAGCAACTAATAACAGAGCTTTGAAATATATGAAGCAAAAACTGCTAGAACGGTAAGTAGAAATAAACAAAACCATGATAACCACTGAAGAACCACTGAAGATTTCAACACATGTCTCACAATAAATGACAGAACGAGCAGACAGAAAATCAGTAAGGATATGGAAGACTCGAACAAAAGTGTTGACCAACCAGACCTCATTAATACTTGTAGAAAACTCCACCCACCAAGAGCAGAACACACATTCTTCTCAAGTGCCATGGCACCTTTACCAAAATAGATAATGTTCTCGGCCATAAGACAAAACTCAATAAATCTAAAAGCATTCAAATAATAAGTACGTGGAGGACCACAATGGGCCTAAGTTAGAAAATAATAAGAAAAGGATTGGCACAAAATCCCCAGTTACTTGAAAATTAAACAACACACTTAAATAACCCATGAGTCATGAAGTCAAAGTCAAAGAAGAAATAAATAGATTCACTTTGTTATACAGCAGAAACTAACACACCATTGTAAAGCAATTATACTCCAATAAAGGTGCTTAAAAAAAAAAAAGGGAAATATTTAAGGAAAATTTGACAAAAGACGTGCAAGACCTGTACACTGAAAACTATAAAATATTACTGAGAAAAATGAAAGATGAAAGACCTAAATAAATGGAGAGAGATGCCATGTTTATGGATCAGAAGACTTCATACTGGGGTTTTTTTGTTTGTTTTAAATTAATTTTTATTGGAGTATAGTTGCTTTACAGTGTTGTGTTGGTTTCTACTGTACAGCAAAATGAATAGAAGACTTCATATTGTTAAGATGTCACTTCTCCCCAAATTGGTCTATACACTCAAGGCAATCCTAATCAAAATCCCAGCAGCATCTTTTTTGGTAGCAAACGACAAGTTAATTTCAAAATTTATATAGAAGTGCAAAGGACCTGAAATAGCCAAAGCAACTTGAAAAAGCACAATGCTAGAGACTTATACTACCTGATTTCAAGGCTATTATATAGTTAAAACAATCTAGACAATGAGGTATTAATGTAAAGATAGACACACAGATCTATGAAACTCAATAGAGAGTCTAGAAATAGACCCACATCACACACACACAGTCAACTGATTTTTTAGAAAGGTGCCTAGGCAATTCAACTGAGAATTGAAAATGTTTTTAACATCGAAACAAATGATGCTAGAAATAAAGGACAGCCAATAACAAGGAACGAATTATTGATACATGCAACAAGATGGATAAATCTCAGAATGATTCTGCTAAGTGAAAGAAGCCAGTTTAGAACCTGTATAATCCCAATTACATACACATTCCAGAAAATGCAAACTAATTCATAGTGACAGAGTAGTAGTGGTTACCTGGGGATGGGGAAGGGAGGGATGGATTACAACAGGGCCCAAGGAAACTTTTGGAAATGATGGGTATGCTCATTATCTTAATTCTTTAGCTGGCTTCCTGGAGGCATACATACGTCAAAACTCATCAAACTGTATACCTTAAATAGGTGCAGATTATTGTATGTCAATTATATTTCAATAAAGTTGTAAAAGACAAAATCTATGGTTTAAAGCAAATAGCTCTCTGGTGATGCTATTAAGCCTTGAAGTGATGCCACATCCTTGTTTGTGTTTGCACTGGGGAAATGCTCCTTGAAATGTGGTCAATTTTAGAGTCTCTTCCTGGAGAAGAGCCAGGAACTGGGAAGGAAGGTCCTGGCTGGGCTGCCAGCAGGGGGCCAGCTCTCTTGGTTTTGACCTGGAGAAGCTAAGATGTGCAGGAGGACCCCCATCTCTGGGGGGAGGGGATGGTGCGTGGTGGAGAGAAGTCTTTCCTCTCATTCACTCTTGGTAAGAGCGTAAATTGGTCTGATGAGAAAAGTATGACTTCCCCTAACGGAAGAGGTAGGTGGCTGAGGCTCAAGCCCCCTCCACCACATGCTGCTTTTAAGTTGCCATTATTTACTTACTTATTCCCCAGGATATGTGAGAGGTCTGCCAGAAGTGGCTGGAGGAATGATCATAATAAATTCACTGCCCCGGGGAGAGAATGAAGCTTTGCTGATTTATTTCTCACCACGGAACCTAAAACCTACAAAAGTCACTGGCACATTTATCTTCAGCTCCTTTCCACTACCCTTAACCCTCAAACTCTACTGGACATAATTCATCTTCCTCAGATAATTCAGAGGGTACACTGGGATCTTACAGGGGATCCTGTGGGATTTTCAAAGCAGGAACATTAACATGAAATGGGTTCCAAATTATTTCTGTGCTTGTCCAGCTTTAGTACCAGATTTATTTCTTTGGAGACAGGGGGCTGGGATGGAAGGGGCGATGACTCATGATCTTAGCCCTGCATCAACGTTTAACAATTAATAGCACCATTCCTTGTCTCCATTTCCTCAGATCGAAATGACTGCTTTGTCGTACGGTATGTTTAAAATGTTTAAGTTCATTGCTTCTTAATGGGCCTTCAAGAACCCGGAATGTTCTTAATGAGGGGGAGGTCTTCGAGAACCAGAAGAAAGGAACACACTTCTCAAGTCTTTTATCCTGTAGTTGAGACCAGGCACTGGGAGAATCTAACCCTTATTCAGGAGCCTACATGATGGTTCAGAGGCTCTGGGGTGCGGTTTCCTGCTGACTA
>NW_006799727.1:1300614-1327762 GCF_000442215.2 Lipotes vexillifer
TGATTATTATAACCACCCTCTAACCTCACACCGCAAAGTCAGGGGGCCTGTCTCAACCTTTACTATCCTAGTGGCTCTCATGATAGCCATCCTGGCTCCCCTGAGACCGTGGTTCCTGCATCCCTGACTTCGCGAACCTGACCACTCCCCATCTGCATGGCCACCCACAGTCGAAGACCTCACTGCTCGCCTGGACCACTGCAGATGCTCCTAAAGGACGTTTCTGCTTCCTCTCCTGCTGACCTACAACACCGGTTCCTCCCAGCACGCAGAGTTCATCACTAAGTTAATTTTTCATTCTGAGAACGACTGTTTGAAAATGTAACTCTGATCTTGTCACTCTCGTGCTTAAAATCCTTCAGTAGCCTCCCCCTGCAGGAAAGTACACAGCGCCAGCTTCTCACCATGGCTTCCAGGGCCCCGCATGCTCTAAATCTCACCTCGTCTCCAATCTCATTTAGCTATTTTGTCCCCCTAGCTCACCGTGCTTTGGCCATGCTGGCCTGCCACAGGGCCTTGGTACCTGCTATGCTCTCTGCCTGGAATGCTCTTCTCCAGCTCTTCATTCACACTGCTGACTTCAGATCTCAGCTTCAGTATCCCCAGGCCCTTGGCCACCTGAAGAACAGCCTGGCCCTCCACCCAGACGCACGCTATAATCTCAGTCTGCTTTATTCTTCTTTACGGCACTTGCCCCTATCTCAAATCACCTCCTTATGTACTTGTTATAACAGAATGAAAGCTCCACAAGACGGTGGACCTCATCGTCTTACTCTGCTCTCTCCAGGGCCAAGCAGATACCTGGACCACACTGGCTCCCATGTGGTTTTCTCCTTCCAGAGTCCCCTGAGCCACACTCTGTGTGATTAATGAAACCAATCCTTTTTACCTTGTTCGGCCTTGTCTGGAGCCCCATTATTGCCTTCTAAGCACCACTTGCGTGGATGTGCAGGGTAGGCCCTCCCTACCTCCTTCCCCTGCTTCTGGGGCATGTCTGGAATCCAGGAGCCCTGGTCCTCCAAGCATAACACCAGCTGTCTGTGCAAGTCCATCTTGCAAATGTTGCCCGGTGCACTCTGGGAGGCCTGCTGGAGTTAGCAGCATCCCATTTAGGGGAGCTCAATATTCCAGACCAACTTCTTCAGGATGACGCTGTGCTATGTCTTAGGATGTAACAGAAAATTACCCCATAAGAAGCAAGCTCTTACTAGTGGTCAAAGGGGTGCCACTTAGCTGGTGTGAGAATTTGTGTGAAAATCAGAAAGAGGCTCCCCTCTGGGCAGATGTAGCCCCCTGGGTGCAGAGCGTGGAGTGCATGCAGGCTGGGTTTGAGCTCTCCGCTCGACTCCTCTTGTGCAGTGCACACATCACCCAGCTGTACACAGCATCTTTGAGTGGTCACCTCAGGGATACCAGGTCAAGCCCCAAAGGCTAAATTTTTAGCTTCCTCACTGTAAGCCTCAGTTCGCTGGTATTTTATATGAACTCTCAATTATCCATGGTAAATAGAGAATGCAGATCTGAAAGCCAAAGGGAACCCCCAAACCTTACTTTCATAAATCTCACTACTTAGCAAGTCCTAACTATGTGCCAGGTGCTGGGCTAGACACTTGAAGCACATTGTCACATTTTATCAACCACATGACATTAGCACTTTGTAAAACGAAAAAAATAAGTTACAGAATTCAGTAGATACATGATCGCATTAGAAAATCAAAATGAATTATTTAAGTATGGATAGACAGGACAGTAGATAGTAGTAGTTATGTGGGGGAGTAGGATTTACAATGGGACTTTATAGTTGATATATCTCTGAATGGTCTAATTTTTTTAAATGAGCTTATCATTACATTTATAAACAGAAAATAATAATAATAATATTGCTGTTTTGTAAAAAATAGCATGAACTAAAAAACTGTAAATAAAAAGTAAAATTAATTGCTTTGAATTTCAGTTTCTTTCATAAATAAAAAAGTAAATATAAATAAAATTTTTAAATTTTCAAAAAGATACATGCACCCCAATGTTCACAGCAGCACTATTTACAACTGTCAAGATGTGCAAACAACCCAAGTGAATATCAACAGATTATTGGCTTAAGAATATGTCATATATATATATATATATATATATATATATATATATATATATATATACACACAAAGGAATATTAGTCATAAAAAAGAATGAGGGCTTCCCTGGTGGCGCAGTGGTTGAGAGTCCGCCTGCCGATGCAGGGGACACGGGTCTGTGCCCCGGGCTGGGAAGATCCCACATGCCACGGAGCGACTGGGCCCGTGGGCCATGGCCACTGAGCCTGTGCGTCCGGAGCCTATGCTCTGCAACGGGAGAGGCCACAACAGTGAGAGGCCCGCGTACCGCAAAAAACAAACAAACAAACAAAAAGAATGAAATATGGCCATTTGCAGCAACATGGATGAACCTAGAGAATATCACACTTAATGAAGTAAGTCAGACAGAGAAAGACAAATATTATATATCACTCATATGTGGAATCTAAAAAATAATAATCTATATACAAAACAGAAACAGACTCACGGACATAGAAAGCAAACTTATGGTTACCAAAGGGGAGAGGGAGGGCAGGAAGGATAAGTTAGGAGTATGGGATTAACAGATACACACTTCTATACATAAAGTAGATAAGCAACAAGGATTTACTGTATAGCAAAGGGAACTATATTCAGTATCTTGTAATAACCTATAACGGAAAATAATATGAAAAAAAAATATATGTGTATAACTATCACTTTTCTGTACACCTGAAACTAACACAATATTGTAAATCAGCTACACTTCAATTAAAAATTTTTTTATTTTACTTCCTGTCATGGGTGCTGGTAAGCAGGAAAATGACCCCAAATGACTCGGGTCAGAGGAAGAGATTCTGCCCAAGGGCTGAATAATCAGGCAGGGGACATCGCCCCACTCCACACGAGGACAGCAACTCCTCAGAGGCGGAACAATCCTGCCTTCACACTAACAGTTAAACCGCTTGCCAGGCTAACAGTGAAATCAATTTCTAATTATAAGAAACTACAGGCTTTTTAAACACACAGTCGTGTAAGCCACTCATTACCATTGTGTCAAGCCACTGGGTGGGAAAATGAATTCTGGCACTCGCGGTTCTAATACGGTAAACACTCAGCTGAGAGTCAATTACATGGTTCACATTTTTACAGCTCATTTATTTCCTCCATTTTTAGGAATAACTTCACAATGAATAGTCTTCTTTCATTTGTTCCTGATGTGTCCTTTTAAAACAAGAACAGGATCACTGGCCACAAAGCAGCAAAGTGGGGGGTGGGGGAAAGTCACACCGTTCAGTGTATACCTTATTACCGGCAGGAAAATGCAAGTGGAATTAAGTAGCCAGCAACCCCAGTGCACCAAGGAGAAAGGAGACCAAAGGTCATGAAGTCAGAAGAAGGTTGGCCCCGTTTTTGTGTGTTTACTTTGGCTCTTTTTATTTATTTTTTAAAATCTGCACTCCCATGTTTATTGCAGCATTATTCACAGTAGTCAAGATATGGAAACAACCTAAGTGTCCATGAATGGACGAATGGCTAAAGAAGGTATGGTATAAATGTACACACACACACACACAATGGAATATTAATCAGTCACGAGAAAGAAGAAAATCCTGCCATTGTGACAACCTGGATGGAATTTGAGAGTATTATGCTACATGAGAGAAGTCAGACAAGAGAAAGATAAATACTGTATGATATCACTTATATGTGGAATCTGAAAAAGCTGAACTCGGAGAAACAGAGCATTGAATGGTGGCTACCAGGGGCTTGGTGTGAGGGAATTGGGAAGATGTCGTTCAAGGGGTACAAAGGTGAATAAATTCTGGAAATCTAATGCGTAGTATTGTGATTACAGCTAACCATACTGTATCATATACTTCAAAGTTGCTAAGAGATTAGATCTTAAATGTTCTCACCATAAAAAAGGAATGATAACTATATGACGTGATGGAGGTGTTAGCTAACACTGTGATGGTGATCATATTGTAATATAAATGTATCAAATCAACTTATTGTATACCATAAACTTACACAATGTTATAGGTCAATTTAAATGTTATGTGTCAATTTAAAAATAAGATATACTTCTGGGTGATGCTGAAAGATGCTGAAGGAAGGTGATAAATTTCACTCACGTGGATTAATCTTAGCAGTCTAAAAACAACGATGTCCACAATGAATTTTCTGGGCATGCCTCACAAGAGCTGATACTACTCAGGAAAATAACAATAGCTTCAAAGGACATAAGCTCATGAGAAGGGAAATGTTTAACAGCTTGTGCTGGTTATTCTTCGTAATAATGATAGCACATGGCATTGGAACAGAGCTTTACACTTCACAAACTGCTAGCACAGCCACTGACCCATCTGATCCTCACCACAGCCAAATGAGAGTGGTCAGGAAAGTGACATTATCACCTCCCTAAAAATGAGGAAACGGAGACTCTAAAGATTTAAGAGATTTCCCCAAGTTCACAGCAGTATCTTCCTGGGAACTCCAAGTTCAGTGTTCTTCCTACTACTCCATACTTGCATACTTCCTCTGAGCCTGAAAGGGAATGGAACTACTTATGCTGAATTGCACAGACTAATTAACTTAAAAAAATGATATAGAGGATGTACAGTGGCAGGAAATATCAGAACTGATTTCCGTGCTTGTTTAGATGAGGCTGCTTTGTAGTATACAGGTTTAGCAAGCTCACGTGTAAACAAGTGTTTTAACCAACAAAATGCAATCCAATAGTTAATAACTTGTCTGCATTCCCACACAGGGGATTTTGGTTGGAGAGGACAGTGAGGTGAGAGAGGGTGGAAATTCTATAGTTTTTTTTTTTTTTAACATCTTTATTGGAGTATAAATGCTTTACATTGTTGTGTTAGTTTCTGCTGTATAACAAGGTGAATCAGCTATACATATACTTATATCCCCATATCCCATCCCTCTTGTGTCTCACTCTCACCCTCCCTATCCCACCACTCTAGGTGGTCACAAAGCACCGAGCTGATCTCCCTGTGCTATGCGGCTGCTTCCCACTAGCTATTTTACATTTGGTAGTGTATATATGTCCATGCCACTCTCTCACTTCGTCCCAGCTTACCCTTCCCCCTCTCTGTATCCTTAGGTCCATTCTCTACAGCTGCACCTTTATTCCTGTCCTGCCCCTAGGTTCTTCAGAACCTTTTTTTTTTTTTTTTGATTCCATATATACGTGTTAGCATATGGTATTTGTTTTTCTCTTTCTGACTTACTTCACTCTGTATGACAGATTCTAGGTCCATCCACCTCACTACAAATAACTCAATTTCGTTTCTTTGTACGGCTGAGTAATATTCCATTGTATGTATGTGCCACATCTTCTTTATCCATTCATCTGTCGATAGACAGTTTGCTTCCATGTCCTGTCTACTGTAAATAGTGCTGCAATGAACATTGTGGTACATGACTCTTTTTGAGTTATGGTTTTCTCAGGGTATATGCTCAGTAGTGGGATTGCTGGGTCATATGGTAGTTCTATTTTTAGTTTTTTAAGGAAGCTCCATACTGTTCTCCATAGTGGCTGTATCAATTTACATTCCCACCAACAGTGTAGGAGGGTTCCCTTTTCTCCACACCCTCTCCAGCATTTACTGTTTGTAGATTTTTTGATGATGGCCATTCTGACTGGTGTGAGGTGATACCTCACAGTAGTTTTGATTTGCATTTCTCTGATGATTAATAATGTTGAGCATCCTTTCATGTGTTTGTTGGCAATCTGTATATTTTCTTTGGAGAAATGTCTATTTAGGTCTTCTGCCCATTTTGGGATTGGGTTGTTTTTTTTTTTTTTGCAGTACGCAGGCCTCTCACTGCTATGGCCTCTCCCTCTGCGGAGCACAGGCTCCGGACGCACAGGCCCAGTGGCCATGGCTCACGGGCCCAGCCGCTCTGTGGCATGTGGGACCCTCCCGGACCGGGGCACGAACCCATGTCCCCTGCATTGGCAGGCGGACTCAACCACTGCGCCACCAGGGAAGCCCAGTTTGTTTGTTTTTTTGATATTGAGCTGCATGAGCTGCTTGTAAATTCTGGAGATGAACCCTTTGTCAGTTGTTTCATTTGCAAATATTTTCTCCCATTCTGAGGGTTGTCTTTTCATCTTGTTTATGGTTTCCTTTGCTGTGCAAAAGCTTTTACGTTTCATTAGGTGCCATTTGTTTATTTTTTATTTTATTTCCATTTCTCTAGGAGGTGGGTTAAAAAGGATCTTGCTGTGATTTATGTCATAGAGTGTTCTGCCTATATCTTCCTCTAAGAGTTTGATAGTGTCTGGCCTTACATTTAGGCCTTTAATCCATTTTGAGTTTATTTTTGTGTATGGTGTTAGGGAGTGTTCTAATTTCATTCTTTTACATGTAGCTGTCCAGTTTTCCCAGCACCACTTATTGAAGAGACTGTCTTTTCTCCATTGTATACTCTTGCCTCCTTTATCAAAGATAAGGTGACCATATGTGCATGGTTTTATCTCTGGCCTTTCTATCCTGCTCCATAGATCTATATTTCTGTTTTTGTGCCAGTACCATACTGTCTTGATTACTGTAGCTTTGTACTATAGTCTGAAGTCAGGAAGCCTGATTCCTCCAGCTCCATTTTTTTCCTCAAGATTGCTTTGGCTATTTGGGGTCTTTTGTGTTTCCACACAAACTGTGAAATTTTTCATTCTCGTTCTGTGAAAAATGCCATTGGTAGTTTGAATGGGATTGCATTGAATCTGTAGATTGCTTTGTGTAGTATAGTCATTTTCACAGTGTTGACTCTTCCAATCCAAGCACATGGTGTACCTCTCCATTTGTTTGTATCATCTTTAATTTCTTTCATCAGTGTCTTATAGTTTGCTGCATACAGATCTTTTGTCTCCTCAGGTAGGTTTATTCCTAGGTATTTTATTCTTTTTGTTGCAGTGGTAAATGGGAGTGTTTCCTTAATTTCTCTTTCAGATTTTTCATCATTAGTGTATAGGAATGCAAGAGATTTCTGTGCATTAATTTTGTATCCTGCTACTTTACCAAATTCATTGCTTAGCTCTAGTAGTTTTCTGGTAGCATTTTTAGGATTCTCTATGTATAGTACCATGTCATCTGCAAACAGTGCCAGTTCTACTTCTTCTTTTCCCATCTGGATTCCTTTTATTTCTTTTTCTTCTCTGACTGCTGTGGCTAAAACTTCCAAAACTATGTTGAATAACAGTGGTGAGAGTGGGCAACCTTGTCTTCTTCCTGATCTTAGTGGAAATGGTTTGTTTTTCACCATTGAGAATGATGTTTGCTGTGGGTTTGTCAAATATGGCCTTTATTATGTTGAGGTAAGTTCCCTCTATGCCTGTTTTCTGGAGCATTTTTATCATAAACGGGTGTTGAATTTTGTCAAAAGCTTTTTCTGCATCTATTGAGATGATCATATGGTTTTTATCCTTCAGTTTGTTAATATGGTGTATCACACTGATTGATTTGCATATATTGAAGAATCCTTGCATTCCTGGGATAAACCCCACTTGAACATGGTGTATGATCCTTTTAATGTGCTGTTGGATTCTGTTTGCTAGTATTTTGTTGAGGACTTTTGCATCTATGTTCATCAGTGATATTGATCTGTAGTTTTCTTCTTTTGTGAGATCATTGTCTGGTTTTGGTATCAGGGTGATGGTGGCCTCGTAGAATGAGTTTGGGAGTGTTCCTCCCTCTGCTGTATTTTGGGAGAGTTTGAGAAGGATAGGTGTTAGCTCTTCTGTAAATGTTTGATAGAATTCTTTGGCTCTTTTTAAATGAGCACAAACAGAAAAGGAAGAAATACAAATCAGAAAAACTCACTGAGCTGCCCTGTGACCTGTGGGTAATTAATTGGTCCTAGAAACTACTTTCCCTGCCTGGTGTGCTATTTTGTGACTCTTTCTTTGTTCTTCTTTTCAATTCTCTTTCATTGTCTGTTTTAGCCAGAGTAATACATGTAGAGCTACTCATGAAAGTAGGCTTGTGATTTAAAAAATCTACCTGGTGGTAGATTTTCACCACCCCAAGTGGTATGTAAAAGCCCACCGGGTCTGTAGTCACCCTGGGTTCAGCCTGGAATGAGAGGAGGGGAGACTGGAGGACCTTCCGTCTCTCTCCAGTCTCTCCCCCCAGACAATCCTTGAGCCTTCATTCAACATCTATTCTGGCTAGACTCTGAGGACGGAGGTGAAAGACTCCCACCCTCAAGTAGCTCAAAAAACTTAACTGGAGAGACGGAGAGTAAGGGGCCATTTCATTACAGGATGCTATGTACTGCTTTTATTATAATGATGACTATTAGTATCAACTATTTTATTTTCAGTAAAACCTTAGACAATTCAGGTGTTACCAAAATTAAAAACAAACAAACCCTATAATCAGTTAGTTAGCTTGTGTCCCTGCACTAAGGGAGAGGCTTATGTTACACTTTCTGTGGGGTCCTTGTTAAAGAATACCCGCTTCTGGGTTCAGGACTTACTTGGTAAGGAGTCTCCAGATTCCTTGTCCCCAGATGCCCCACTTCAATCAGCAGCCACCTATGCCCAGCTTCCTGTTCCCACTTAGAAGTGACTCTTGCATGGGAACCACAAGAACAGAAGCAAAGCTCTGTGATGGACAAACAGGAGGCCTGCAAAATAGATCAGGGACCATCGGTCCATCTACTTTGTTTTGCAGGAAAGGAGGAGCCATTCAGACCAGAGATATAGAGAGTACACACCCAGCAGGCACCGACTTCCTTGACCTTCAGCCGTCTGCCCCGTCCCATCGCATCAGCTCTCACTCACGTTCTGGTCACTGTTCATGACCCTCAGACCAGCCTCCCTCTTCAGTAACATGTTTCAGTTTCCCGACACCATTTGGCCTGTCGGTCCATACCACCGCTGCCCGGGCCATGGCTTACTCAGGCCAGGTGTGCGTGTCCTGCAGGTGGCGTGGGTGGCAGTGGCGGGCCTGCGGCACCTGGAGAATGGTTCCCTTCAGGTCAGGTGAGTGATGACAGCTGGAGGCCTCTCCTTATTTCTCCTGGGGGAAGAAAGTGGCTTATCCGCATCTCCCGCTGTCCCAGTGAATGTGGACCCTTCCTTCTGATAAGTCCTTTCAGGCAATTTGGGAAACTTCTTTAAAACTCTGTGAGCAGCTGATGCCCCTAAACTCAATTATAAGACCTCAACACTTGGCCACGGGGACAGGCGGTATCTTAGTTCCCCCACCAGGGATAGAACCCATGCCCCCTGCAGTGGAAGCACAGGAGTCTGAATCACTAGACCACCAGGGAAGTCCCAAAGCTTCCTTTTCTTGAAGAGGCCATCTGCACGATCTAGAGCTGAAAGGCAAGCCAAGTGCCCTCCAACCTTCCCCACCAGGCCAGATGCTTCTCACGCCCACCCGTGACGCGGGAGCCACATCAGTCAGAAATCACCCCCGAACGGCAATGAAGGCAGGAAAGGTCTTCCCAGACCTGACACCAGGCATTGGTCACCAAACAGAAAACAATGGAACCTCAACATCTTTATGTTTTGACAATCTGAAAAACCACGTATCAGCCTGGAAACAGTTCGAGCCATCGGTGAACCTCAGCACCTCCCTTCCCTTGGCTCTCAGTGAGATAAACGTTGACCACACGCTGTGGCAGGCGAGACAGGCCCGGGGCGGCCAAGGAGATGCTGGCCGGCAGCACACTTCCCGTCCGCCTTTGCCAAGAAGTCATCAAGCACATGGTCGGTTTTCTTTCATGAAATCCACTTTATCCTTATCTTTGTTTTCTTTTTGAATGAGTCCCTGTTGAAGGATTACGCACAGATGTGTGTGTTTTTCTTAGAAGACCTGGGTCACCGGCAGCGTGGAGGTGAAAGTCCCTCAGATGAGCCACTGAGCACAATTCCTCTGCGATTTCACAATGTGAAATGTCAGGCATTCACACATGACTTTAAAAGTAAGCTGGCATGCTTTAGTAAGCCTTGCAGCCAGGACAGAAACTCTCGAATCAGTCCTGTGCATGATTAATAGGCCAGCTTGATCCACAGCAGCCCCATGGCGGGGCAGCCCATCATCTGGGAAAGCGTTTTCTCCTTAGCGGTTGCTGCATTCTTTGTTTTTTTTTTTTTGCGGTACGCGGGCCTCTCACTCTTGTGGCCTCTCCTGTTGCGGAGCACAGGCTCCGGACGCACAGGCTCAGCGGCCATGGCTCACGGGCCCAGCTGCTCCATGGCCTGTGGGATCTTCCCGGACTGGGGCACGAACCCGTGTCCCCTGCATCGGCAGGAGGACTCTCAACCACTGCGCCACCAGGGAAGCCCTGGTTTGTTTTTAACAACATTTTGTTTGTAATAACATTTCATATGTGTTATTCCTAATGACACATGTTCGCTGTAGAACATTCAGAACATGCAGAAAAGCAGAGAAAAGCAATTAAAAACCCCTCACAATCCTGCCGTCCAGAAAAAGGCGGTTAACACAGCTCTCTGCAGTTCAGATTTCCCAACGGCCAAACAGGGACAAATAATAGTTCAAGAGTAGGAGAATTTAATTGAGTTTATAGTGTAAAGAACTCAGCACAACACAAGAGATAATTAATGTGAGCTGCTTTGATAACATCTTAATGTATTTCCTTGTAGTCTGTGTGTGTGTGTGTGTGTGTTTGTATGTACAAACATCAACATTTCACACACCTTGGATCTTACGGAGGAATTTAATTTTTCTTAAAATCCCTTTCCATTTCAGCTGGGTTCTGACTAATCTTCCAAGGCTATGTTCTAAAAACTATCATAGGAGGAAAGATGGAGGGTCAAAAACTAAGAAGTGTCAGCTCTGTGTATAAGGAATAGCGTTCATTCCCACCACTTGGACATGAACTTGCAAATATTTCTCCAGAGGCAATAGTGTATTTTTCCCCAATGATACATAGTCATTTCTAGTATCCTATCTTATCAACTGCACGGGCTTTACAAGAAGGCTGTCTGGGGTGAGGGTCCAAATTGCAATCACAGAAAAGAAAGCAATGCTCAGTGACCTGCACGGAGATTAGACTGGCCACTTGGGCCTCATCAGTGTGAAGAAGGCATCAGTCAAGCTCATCATACCCAACTGGGTCCGTAAACGTATCTCACATGGGGTCGTTTCACTCAGGAGTCTTCTTTGATGCTGGTGCGAAGGACGCTTTGTGGAAGGGACTGGCCCTTGCCCCATTATTTCAGCCACAGTGCCAGGACTGAACACATGTAATTGGTGCCAGACACTAGCTAGGCCCTGGATTTACATAGCCCTGGATTTACGTGCTTTCTAGAAGCATACATGGTTATACTGAGGAAGTAAACAAGCAGCTCACCTTACAGGATACTGTGGAAAGTGCTCTACAGAGGAGGTTTTCTTGGGACAATAAGGGCCCTGGAGAGGGAGCACGGAGGCTGCCTGGAAATGCAGAAAACCTTTCGGAAGAGGAAGAATTGAGCTGAATCTTGAAGGACCAGCTGGAATTTGTCAGGCAGACAAATGGGGAGAGAGGAACACAGAAGCCCCAGGCGTGGCCTCTGAACTCGGTCTGCCTGCTACTTACTAGCGCTTATAATCTTGGTCAAGTTCCCTACCTGCTCTGACCCTGTTTTGTTTTTGTTTTAAATAAGACGTTAAAAAAATCAGCTTTACTGAGATATAACTCACACCCCATAAAACTCCCCCATTTAAAGAGTACAATTCATTTACAATGTAGGATATTCACAGAGTTGTGCAACTACCTGCACATCAATTTTGGAACACTTTCATCATCCTATAAAGAAACGCCATACCCACTAACAGTCATTCCCCATTTCCCTCCAATCCCCTTAGCTCCTGGCAACCACTGACCTACTCTCTGCCTTGATAGATCTGCCTTTTCTGGACATTTCAGGTAAATTAAATCACACACTATGTGGTCTTCTGTGACTGGCTTCTTTCACTTAGCAAAATATTTTTGAGGTCTGTGGCTATTTAGTCATGTATCAAATGAAAGTAATAGTTGAATCTACCTCAGATGTAGATGTTTTATGAGGTTTAGATGAGAAGCCTGCCAAACGTCTGGTGCAGAGGAAGTACTCAGAGTTAGGTCTCCTCATGCTGATGTATCTTTGCAGAGCCAAGGAGGGGATCAGGGTAGATACCTGTCCAGCCCGTAATGATCTCGTCATCCATACGCTGAGAGTGAGGAACCATGGCGCATGCGCACTGCTCTTCAAAGTTCAAAACGGTGCGCGGAGAGCAAGGCGTGACGTTAATTACAGAGGTGACTGACTCAGAGGTGAGGCAGGTGAAGTGAATGAGCACGTAAGGAGGATGATGGATATGGCATCCTCTTGGGCGCTATGAGAATTAGATATGGGAAAGGGCTTTGCAAACAGTGAGCTAATGTAAAAATGGCAATACTTATTACTATTCTTATAAACCTGTTCCAAAGGAAAAGACATGGAATGCTTATTGGGTGCCCTACCATGTGCCAGGCGCTGTGTGTGTTATTTCATGTAAACCTCTGCAACACGGGACTGATTCCAATCCATAGAAGAGGCAACTGAGGCTCAGGACAGAGCAAGCAATTGGGACCAGTTCTCACACCACAGCTTGGCTAGAGGAGCTAAAATTCAAGCTCAAGACTGGCGGATGAAAGCTGATACTCTTTCTACCATGTTCAGTTTTGCCACCTTGTGGGCAAGTTAATCCTTCCATGTCCTGCACAGGGCAGTCTCCTCTCTCCTCTTATTTATTTTAAATACCCATCTCTTATCTTCTTCCAGTTCTGGCATGTGATACATCAGTCCTAGATCATCTTATCTGTCACAATATCAAAAAATTTCAAACACATCCCTCCTGAGTCTTCATCTTCTCAAAAAGAAGCGCCTTTTGATTAAACAGCATTGTATTCTGATGGGAGAACAGACAAAAATGTCTGTAATCGTTTCAGCTAGTGTGTGAGGACCTTCTCCAGTTTTGTTATTGCTACTTGGAAAGAACCTAAATGACTAAACCATCCAGCTACCCGTGACACTGGTAAATGACGTCCTTTTAAAGTTATATCAATTGTTCACTATTTAATTCCCTTGGCAAACCTGTTAGAGTCCATTCTTTTGCTTGTTAAGCCCAAAGAAACACACTCAAATAGTGTAAAGATCTCTGTCTTCTTTTTAAAAAGTGTAAAACGCAGTAGCCAAGACATGAAAGTAACCTAAGTGTCCATCAAAAGATGAATGGATAGGGCTTCCTTGGTGGCACAGTGGTTGAGAGGCCGCCTGCCAATGCAGGGGACACGGGTTTGTGCCCTGGTCTGGGAATATCCCACATGCTGCGGAGCAGCTAGGCCCGTGAGCCATGGCCGCTGAGTCTGCACGTCCAGAGCCCATGCTCCGCAACGGGAGAGGCCGCAACAGTGAGAGGCCCGCGTACCACAAAAAAAAAAAGATGAATGTATAAAGAAGATGTGGTATATATACACAATGGAATATTACTCGGCCATAAAAAAGAATGAAATAATGCCATTTGCAGCAACATGGGTGGACCTAGAGAACATCAGACTTAGTGAAGTAAACCAGACAAAGACAAATATTGTATGATATCACTCACATGTGGAATCTAAAAAATAATACAAATAAATTTATTTACAAAACAGAAACAGACTCACAGACATAGAAAACAAACTTATGGTTACCAAAGAAGAAAAGTGAGGGGGAAGGGATAAATTAGGAGTATGGGATTAAGAGATACAGACTACTATGCATAAAATAGATAAGCAACAAAGAACACAGGGAACAATATTCAATATCTTATAATAATCTATAATGGAAAATAATTTGAAAAAATATAAATATATAACTGAATCACTTTGCTATACACCTGAAACTAACACAATATTTTAAATCAACTACATTTCAATTTTAAAAAGTGTAAAACATACTTGTCTCAGTATATAAATCCTTTCCCTTCCTACAGTGTCAGTCACATTGAATGTAGAGAAAGAACATGAATAAAACCAAGGATTTGTGAAAACATGGCTCAATGGAACTTTTCTATACTGTCATGAGAAAATAAAATGATACAACGACTGGAAAACAACTGGGTATTACCTTATAATAGGTACATCCCCTGCAACCCAGCCACCCAACTCCGAGGTGTTTCCTCTAGGACAGCGGTCCCCAAAGTGTGGTCCCAGACCAGCAGCAAAAGCAGCATCACCTGCAAATTATTAGAAATGCAAAATTTCTGGGACCCACTGAATCAGAAACTCTGGGCATGGGATCCAGCAATCTGTGTTTCAACAAGTCCTCTGGAGAATTCTGATGCACGCTCATGTCTGAGAACTACTACACTAATGAATGCTCATATGAAAATGCACCAGGAGACATCCACCAAGAATGTTCCCTGAGCCCTCAATCATAATGGCACAAAACCTGGAAAAAGCTCAAATGCCCCAAGTCAGGAGAATGGAGCAGTAAACTGGAATATTCATATTATAGCATAGACCCCAAAATAAATGAACTACAGTTAAGAGCTCCACATAATACATATGAATCTTAGGAACATAATTTTGAGGCTGAGGAGAACATCGCAGGTGACTGCATTCAGTGTGGTGCATCTTTTGTAAACCTCAAGCCAAAAATGAAAGAGTATATTCCTTAGGGCTATATAATTACGTAATGAAAGTATAAATTTTTAAAAACTGGGGAAATGATAACCACATAGTTTGGGGTAATGGTCACTTCTGGGGGTGGGGAGGTGGGAACAGGTGGGGAGACGCAGCGGTGTAGGTAACACTCCCAGTTCTTAGAGCAGGTGGTGGGTTCACCTTATTAGGAAGATTTGTAAGTTACATTTGTGTCACACACATTCTTCTGTGTGTATCAAATATTAAGTTAAAAAAGGGGGGGAAGGGGATGAATTCTGACAAGTACCACACTATTCTTGCTTGATTAGGAGAACAATGCTCAGGAAAAGTACTCTGTAAGAGAAAGGACGAGAAAAGCCTCCAAAGGGGAACCAGACTGGAAGGACTGCCGCCCTCAGAGGAGCCCACAGAGGATGAAGGAAGTAGACACACACAGAGAATCCCTCTCCCTCCTCCTCCTCAATCTCCATCTCTAGGACAGTAACAGTGCTGTGTGTTGGCTCTTTGTCTGCCACCAGCCTTGTCTGGGTTATTCATTCACTGAACACTTGAGCCGCCAGTGTGCCAAGCAGTGAGACGTCAGTGGCAAGGGATGAGCTGTAAGGCAGTGAGGAGAGGAATCATGAGGAACAGCTGGCCGAGGAGGCCCAGGCCTCCCGAAATGTCAACAACAATATATACAGGCACTCTTACACACACACAGACACACAGACACACACACACATTTTTTTTTTTCCTACCACTGGTTGAATCTTCCCTGGGACTGGAAATAAATTGCTGCTTGGAAAATTGTCAATCTTTTCCTGAATGAGTAAACGAGCTTCATTTGAAGATAGAGAACTTAACCACCTCTCAAAGTACTTAAATGTTTGCGTCATCAAGTCCACTGTTTAAGATGAGATACACGATTCCTATGCTCCCTCTGATGGACTAGAGGGTAATGCACCCATTTTTATTTCCATGTGCGGATGGATTTACAATCCATGTGCAGATGGACTTACAATTAGAGTGGAAAGCTCTCCTAAATGGCACGGGCTAGAGCTGGGCTCCCAGAGGCCCAGGGTCAAACCAGGTTTGCCTTCAACTCAGGCAAGTACCAAAGCTCCGTCTGTTTTCCATGATGCATATTTTTTCCTTATTTCCCAAAAGTATACTCAAAATGGTCACGGAATATACTTTGTTAAATGAAACATACTCTTGGAACATCAAATAGCTTTAATGTAGTATGATGAGTGAGTCGTATGTGAGACAGAGAAAGTAGTGTACAAAAAAAATAATAAAGTATGGTGAGTGCTTTTACTTTTAAACTACTTGAAAAATAAACGCCCCTTCCTCTTAACTGCTCTGGGGGCCGTGTCCAAATCCACACACTCAGTGCTCCTTTCCCCCTTCAGAAAATATAGAAAGATTATTCTTACTCTACGGAACATATGTGGCCCATGGAAGAAACATTTGTAAGGTGCATATGCTTTTCTCTTTTACTTAAAAAATTACGTTTTATTTTAGAATAGTTTTAGAGTCACAGAAAAACAGTCAAGACAGTATAGAGAGTTCCCATATACCTTACACCCAGTTTCCCCTATAGTAAGAGCTTTTATGAGTATGGTATATTTGTTACCATTAATGAACCAATATTGATGCATTATTATTAAAGTCCATTCTTTATTCAGATTTCCTTTGTTTTACCTAATGTCTTTTTACTGTTGCAGGATTCCATCCAGGAGACCATGTTACATTGAGTCATCACGTCTCTGTAGATGGCACTAGTCTGTGACACTTTCTCAGACTTTCCATGTTTTGGGTGACCTTGAGAGTTTTAAGGAGCACTGGTTAGGTATTTTGTAGACTGTCCTTCAGCTGGGACTTGTCCGATGCTTTCTCATGATTAGACTGGGTGATATGTCTAATATCACATCCTTGGGGAGGAAGACCACAGAGGGGAAGTGCTCTTCTCATCACATCATGTCAAGGAAACTTACTATCCACATGCCTTATCACAGATGATGCTAAAACCCTGATCACCTGGCTAAGGGAGAGTTTGACAGGTTTCTCCACTATAAAGTTATCTGTGTCCCCACCTAGCCTTCTCTGCCCTGTGCTCTTGGAGGACGTCACTGTGCACACACACATAAGGGGTAGGGAGTTGTGCTCCATTCACTTCCTTGAGGGTGGAGCATCTACATAAATTATTTGGAATTGTTCTTCACGGGAGGTTTGTTTCTACTTCCTCATTTATTTATTGAATCATTTACTTATATTAGCATGGGCTCATGGATATTTACCTTATATTTGGGTTATTATCCAATACTACCTTATTTTACTCCTCAAATTCTTTCAGCTTTGGCCACTTGGAGCTCTTTCAGTTGGCTCCTCTGTTCCTTTGACATACGCCCATCATTGTGGAATTTTCTTCTTTTTTAATTTTGAGCATTTCCTTACTAGATGCATATGATTTTTACCATAAGCTTTCATACTAAAATTAAGAAGATTTGGGGGCTGAGGGTAGGAGAGGATAGGTATTCCTCTTAAGTCTGAGGAGCTATTATTACATCATTTTCTTTATATAAAGTCTACCCTTTCTATATGATCAGTCCTTCCCATATTTAGCTACAAAAATTTCCCTTTTCCATCAATCTGTAGTAACAGGGTCCTCATTCTCCTTTTACCAGAAACTTCCAACAAAAGTGCAGAATTTGGGAGAGTGCCCGAGATGGCAGAGTAGGAAGACCCTGAGCTAACCTCCTCCCATGGGCACACCAAAATTACAACTATTTACACAGCAGCTGTCAGTGAGTATGACCCAAAGACTAGAAGAAAAGATCTTCTGAAACTAATGATATAAAGAAGGAACCACAATGAGACAGGTAGGAGGGGTGGAGACACAGTATAGTCAAGACCCATACTCCTGGGTGGGTGACCCACAAACAGGAGAATAATTATAATTGCAGATGTTCTCCCCAAGGAGCAAGGGGTACAAGCCCTACATTGGGTTCCCCAGCCTGGAGGTCCTGTCCCAGGAAGATGAGCCCCCAGAACGTTTAGCTTTGAAGGCCAGTGCAGCTTACTCCTGGGAGAGGCAGAGGGCTGTAGGAAATAGAGACACCACACAAAATCTTACACACTATGAGACTCAGGCCAGAAGCAGTCATTTGAAAGGAGCCTGAGTCAGACTCTCTTGCTGATCTTGGAGAGCTTTCTGGACAGGCAGAAGGCAACTGGGATTCATCCTAGGGTCACACATGATGGTGGCATCCATTTTTAGGAGTTCATTATACCATGAGGACGCTAGTGCTGGCAGGTGCCATTTTGTAATCCTCCCTCTAGCTTATTAGTGCTGGGACCTGCCCCACCCACCAGCCAATTGGTACCAGTCCTGGAATGCCCCAGGCCAAGTGGCTAGCTGGGTAGGGACACAGCCTCACTCACTAGCAGACTGGCTGCCATAGGACCCTGAGCCCCTAGGTACCCCAGGATTCGGCCCCACCCAACAGATGGCCCAGGACATAGTCACAATCACCAGTGGGCTGACACCAGCCCCAGGACCCCCTGGGCCTGAGCTCCACACACCAGCAGGCCAACACTAGTACTCCAGGACCCCCAGTCCTGCAGCCACCCACCCCAGGACTCAGCTCCTCCCATCAGTGGGCCAATACTAGCCCTGTGACCCACCCCAGGACTCCCCAGGCCTTGCAACCAGCTGTGACAGGACCCAGCCCCACCTACCAGCATCCAGCAGCATCTGCACTAGGCAGGGCCTGGCAACTAACCAGACTGGGGGCCAGCCACACCTACTAGATGACCACAGTAGTCAGCATACCACAATAGAAGGGCCCATGCAGTCCACATAGTGTGCATGCTAAAGCATATGGCTCTGGTGAACAGAGGGGAGTATGCTGGTGGGCCCCATAGGACGTCTCTTACATGAGGCCACTTCTCCAAGATTAGTAATTATAATCAACCTATCAAATACATGGAAATAAAAACAGAGAATAGGCAAAATGAGGCAACAGAGGAATATGTTCCAAAGGAAAGAACAAGATAAAATCCCAGAAGAACTAAGTAAAGTAGACATAAGCAACCTACCCAATAAATAGTTCAAGGTAATAGTCATAAAGATGCTCAAAGAACTTGGGAGAAGAATGATGAACACAGTAAGAAGCTGGAAATTTCTAACAAAGAGTTAGAAAATATAAAGAAGAACCAAACAGAGCTGAAGAATACAATAACGGAAAAAAAAAATACACTCAGAAGAATCAGTAGTAGATTAGATGATATAGAGGAATGGATCAGTGAACTAGAAGACAGAGAAGTGGAAATCACTCAAGCTGAACAGAAATAAAGAAAAAAGAATTTTAAAAAATTAGGACAGTTTAACAGACATCTGGGACTATGTCAAGCACAATAACATTCACATTATAGGGGTCCCAGAAGGATAGTAGAGAAAGGGGCAGAGAACATATTTGAAGACATAATAGCTAAAAACTTCCCCAACCTGGGAAGGGAAACAGACATCCAGATCCAGGAAGCACAGAGAGCTCCAAACAGGACCAACCCAAAGAAGATGACACCAAGACACACTGTAATTAACATGGCAAAAATTAAAGATAAAGAGAGAATATTAAAAGCAGCAAGGGAAAAGCAACAAGTTACATAAGGCTATCAGCTGACTTTTCACCAGAAACTCTGCAGGCCAGAAGGGAGTGGCACAATATATTCAAAGTTCAAAGTGATGAAAGGGAAAAACCTGCAACCAAGAATACTCTACCCAAGAAGGCTATCATTCAGATTTTAAGAAGAGATAAAGATTTTTACAGACAAGCAAAAGCTAAGAGTTAAGCACCATGAAACCAGCTTTACCAGAAATGCTAAAGGGAATTCTCTAAGTGGAAAAGGAAAGGCAACAACTGGAAGCATTAAAATTACAAAGGGAAAAATCTCATTGGTAAAGACAAATATACAGTAAAGGCACTAGCTCAACCACTTATAAAGCTAGGAGAAAAGTTAAACAATAAAAGTAGTAAAAATCATCTATATCCACAATGAGTAGTTAAGGGATACACAAAGCAAACATGTTATATATGACTTAAGAAATGTTAAATGATGGGGGGCAGAGAGTAAAAGTGCAGGGTTGTTAAAATGTGTTTAAACAGATACACACACACAAAAAAGAAAGGAATCCAAACATAAGACTAAAGACAGTCAGCAAATCACAAGGAAAGAGAACAAAACAAGAGGAAAGGAACAGAAAAGAACTACAAAAACAATCCTAAAACAATTAACAAAATGGCAATAAGTACATAGCTATCAATAATTACTTTAAATGTAAATGGACTAAATGTTCCAATCAAAATACATAGAGTAGCTGAATGGATAAAAAAAAATTCCCATGTATATGATGCCAATAAGAGACTTGCTTCAGATCTAAAGACACACAAGACCGAAAGTGAGGGGATGGGAAAAGGTATTTCATGCTAATGGAAATCAAAAGAAAACTGGGATAGCAATACTTATATTAGGCAAAATAGACTTTAAAGCAAAGACTGTAACAGGAGACAAAGAAGCACATTATGTAATGGTAAAGGGATCAATCCAAGAAGAAGACAGAACAATTGTAAATACATATTCATGCAACATAGGACCACCTAAATACTTAAAACAAATATCAACAGACGTAAAGGGAGAAACTGACAGTAACACAATAAGAATAGGGGACTTTAACACCCCATTTACATCAATAAACAGATCATCCAGATGGAAAATCAATAAGAAGACACTGGCCTTCAATGACACATTAGACCCAATGGACTTAATATGTATAGAACATTTCATCTGAAAGCAGAATACACATTCTTCTCAAGCTCATATGGAACATTCTCCAGGATAGATCACACACTAGGTCACAAAACAAGTCTCAGCAAATTTAAGAAGACTGAAATCATATCAAGCATCTATTCCTACCACAACACTATGAGGCTAGAAATCAATTACAAGAAAAGAAATTTCAAAAACACAAACACATGGAGGCTAAACAACATGCTACTATACAATCAATGTGTCACTGAAGAAATCAAAGAGGAAATCAAAAAATACCTGGAGACAAATGAAAATGAAAACACAATGATCCAAAATGTATGAGATGCAGCAAAAGCAGTTCTAAGAGGGAAGTTTATAGCGATACAAGCTTACCTCAGGAAACAAGAAAAATCTCAAATAAACAACCTAACCTTATACCCAAAGTGACTAGAGAAAGAAGAACTAACAAACCCAAAGTTAGTAGAAGGAAAGAAATCATAAAGATAAGAGTAGAAATAAACAAAATAGAGACTAAAGAAGCAATAGACAATCAATGAAACTAAGAGCTTGTTTTTTGAAAAGATAAACAAAATTGATAAACATTTAGCCAGGCTCATCAAGAAAAAAACAGAGGGCCCAAATCAATAAAATCAGAAATTAAAAAGAAGTTACAACTGACACTACAAAAATACAAAGGACCACAGATTACTGCAAGCAATTGTATGCCAATAAAATGAAAAACCTAGAAGAAATGGACAAATTCCTAGAAATGTACAATCTCCCAAGACTGGACCAGAAAGAAATAGAATATATGAACAGACCAATTACCAGTAATGAAATTGAATCAGTAATTAAAAGAAAAAAACTCTAAGCAAACAAACAGAAGTCCAGGACCAGACAGCTTCCCAGTGAATTCTACCAAACATTTAAAGAGTTAAAAATATATTCTTTTCATGGTACTGATGAACCTAGTTGCAGGGCAGGAATAAAGAGACAGACATAGAAAATGAACTTGAGGACATGGGGTGGGAGGGTGAAGCTGGGGCGAAGTGAGAGTAGCAGCGACATACATACATTACCGAATTTAAAATAGTTGGCTGGTGGGAAGCAGCAGCATAGCACAGGGAGATCAGCTTGGTGCTTTGCGATGACCTAGAGGGGTGGGATAGGGAGGATGGGAAGGAGGCTCAAGTGGGAGGGGATATGGGGACATGTGTATACATATGGCTGATTCGCTTTGTTGTGCAACAGAAACAGAGTATTGTGAAGTAATTATACTCCAATAAAGATCTATTAAAAGTTTTTTTTTTAAAAATCTATTCTTTTCAAACTATTCCAAAAATTCAGAGGAAGGAATACTTTCAAAACTCATTCTACAAGGCAAGCATTACCCTGATCCCAAAACCAGACAAAGATATCACACACAAAAAAGAAAATTACAGCCTGATATCACTGATGGACATGGTTGCAAAAACCCTCAACAAAATATTAGCAAACCAAATTCAATAATACATTAAAAGATCATACAACATGATCAAGTGGGACTTATCCCAGGGATGCAAGGATGGTTCAATATATACAAATCAATCAATGTGGTGTACCACATCAACAAATTGAAGAATAAAAATCATATGATCATCTCAATAGATACAGAAAAGGCTTTTGACAAAATTCAACATCCACTTATGATAAAACAACTCTCTACAAAGTAGGTATAGAGGGAGCATACCTCAACATAATAAAGGCCATCTATGACAAACCCACAGCTAACATCATACTCAATGGTGAAAAAAACTGAAAAATTTCCTCTAAAATCAGGAACAAGTCAAGGATGCCTGCTCTTGCCACTTTTATTCAACATGGTATTGGAAGTCCTAGCCACAACAATCAGACAATAAAAAAGAAATAAAAGGCATTCTAACTGGAAGAGAAGAAGTAAAACTGTCACTCTTTGCAGATGACATGATGCTATATATAGAAGACCCTAAAGTCTCCACCAAAAACCTATTAGAACTAATAAATGAATTCAGTGTAGTTGTAAGATACAAGATTAATATCCAGAAATATGTTGCTTTTCTATACACAAATAATGAACTATCAGAAAGAGAAAGCAAGAAAACAATCCTGTTTACGATCACATCAAAAAGAGAAAAATGCCTAGGAATAAAATTAACCAAGGAGGTGAAAGATCTATACTCTGAAATCAATAAAATATTAATGAAGGAAATTGAAAATGATACAAAAAAATGGAAAGACATATTGTGCTCATGGATTAGAAGAAGTGGTATTGTAAAAATGAACATACTATCTACAAGTATCTAAGGCAATCTATGGATTCTATGCAATCCCTATTAAAATACCAATGGCTTTTTTCACAAAACCAGAACAAATAATTCTAAAATTTGTATGGAAACGCAGAAGATCCTGAACAGCCAAAAGAATGTTGAGAAACAGCACAATTGGAAGTATCACACTCCCTGATTTCAAACTACACTACAAAGCTACAGTAATCAAAACAGCATGGTACTTGTACAAAAACCAGACACATCGATCAATGGAACAGAATAGAGAGCCCAGAAGTGAACCCACACTTATACAGTCAACTAATCTATGACAAAGGAGGTAAGAATATACAACATTTGTAAAAAACAGCCTCATCAATAAATGGTGTTGGGAAAATTGGCAGCTAGATGCAAAAGAATCAAACTGGACTACTTTCTCACACTGCATACTAAAATCAACTCAAAATGGATTAAAAATTTAAATGTAAGACCTGAACCCATAAAACTTCTAGAAGAAAACACAGGCAGTATGCTCTTTGACATCAGTCTTAGCTATATATATATATATATATTTTTTTTTTTTTGTTGTTGTTGTTGTTATGTCTCCTCAGGCAAGGGAAACCAAAGCAAAAATAAACCAATGGGACAACATCAAACTAAAAAGCTTTTGCACAGTGAAGGAAACTATCAACAAAATGAAAAGGCCACCTACTGAATGAGAGAAGATATTTGCAAACAATATGTCTGATAAAGCGTTAATATCCAAATAGACAAAGAATTCCTACAACTCGATATCAAAAAAACCCAAACAACTGATTAAAAAATAGGCAGAGGACCTACTGAAATTAATAGACATTTTTCCATAGAAGAAATACAGATGGCCAATAGGCACATGAAAATATGCTCAACATCTATAATCATCAGGGAAATGAAAATCAAAAACATAATAAGATATCACCTCACACCTGTAAGAATGGCTCTTATCAAAAAGACAAGAGATGACAAGTGCTGGCGAGGATATGGAGAAAAAGGAACACTTGTGCACTGTTGGTGGGAATACATATTGGTGTAGCCACTATGGAAAACAGTATGGAGGTTCCTCAAAAACCTAAAAATAGAACTACCATATGATCCAGCAATTCCTCTCTTGGGTACATATGCAAAGAAAATCAAAACACTAATTTGAAAAAAATGCATGCACCCCTATGTTCACCTCAGCATTATTTACAATGGCCAAGATGTGGAAGCAACCCAAGTGTCCACTGATGGATGAATGGATAAATAAAATGTATATGTATGTATATATATGGTTTCCCAGTGCATATAAGGTTATGTTTACACTTTTAAAAAGTGCATAATTTGGGCCTCACACACCACCTAACACCCAGGACCCTTGAATTCAAAAACTTCTTGAGCCTAAGACTTGAGCTGAAACTTGATTTGTTTCTCCTTTTACAAATTTTGCAAATTTAAGTTGCTAAGCTCCATGACAGCAGGGAGAATGTGTTATTATTTTATTTTTCACTTTTAAGCTGTATTAGTTTCCTATTGCTGCTGTAACGAGTTACCACAAATTTAGTGGCTTAGAACAACACAAATTTATAATCTCACAGTTTCAGAGGTCAGAAGTCTGACTTGGGTCTCACCACGCTAAAACCAAGCATCTGCAAGGCCGCACTCCTTACATCCCTTTCTGGAGCTGCTAGGGGAGAATGCTTCTCTTGCTTGTTCACGTTGTTGACAGAATTCAATGACTTGAGGTTATAGAACTGAGGGCCCACTTCCTTGCTGGTTGAGAGGTGAAGGCCGTTCCCAGCTGCCCAGTTTCCTAGGTTACTGAGGCTGCCTGCATTCCCTGGCTACTGTCCCCCATTTTCCATCTTCAAAGGCAGCTGTGGTGGATGAAGTCCCTCTCATGCTTCAAAACTCTCCTGCTCTTCTTGGGTCGTATTTCTCTGACATTTGCTAGGAAATGTTCTCTGCTTTTAAGAACAGTATGATTAAACAGCCCATGCAGATAATCCAGAATAATCTCCCTATTCAAGGTTCCAAGGATTAGGGCATGAACATCTGTGGGGGTCATTATTCAGCTTCTCACATCAGCATAGTGTCTGGTGTATCACAGGCCTTCAACGAACGACTATCTCCTTTAATGACTGAGAGAGAAAGATGAGTGTGCATGAAGTGGAGACTCAAAACTGAGCGGCTGCTCTGATACTTTGCTGATGCTGAGGTATTCTATGCATATAGCTAAGTGTTGGCCGGACAGAAAGCAGGACAGTTTCAGACGACAAAACCAGCTCAGGTGTCTCTGGTATTTCAATTCAACAAGGCTCCCAGTCCTGGGTGCGCATTCAAATCACCAAGGAGCTTTTAAAAAACACCTTTGTCAGGTGCTCCACAGACCGGTCAAGTGAGACTCTGGGGGTCCACAGCTATTTGTTAAAAGAACTCCCTAAGTGATTCTTTTTTTTTTTTTTTTTTTTTCGTATGTCAGTCTTTTTAATACTGATATTAAGTTGTAGAGAGAATGGGCACTACTTGTGGTCTAGACTTTTATTTTATACTATCTTTGATGATTTTCACTATAAATCCTAGAATTTTACATACAGTAATTACTAAATTATAATTTTGAATGAATTAATGTATCAATCAGAATCCACATAGAGACATTTTTATTACCTACCTGAGTGACTTATTTTGCAGTATAAAAATTCTGAATTTAGGATAAGTTTCCTTATACTCTAAAATAAATTCTTCATGGTAACATTAATTTCGTGGGATCTTCCCGGACCTGGGCACGAACCCGTGTCCCCCGCATCGGCAGGCAGCCTCTCAACCACGCGCCACCAGGGAAGCCCATCCCTAGGTGATTCTAAAGTGCAGCTGAGGCTGAGAGGCACTGGCTTAGAATTAGCCAAATTTCATAACTGAGGACTCACAACGTTTTGGACACTATGACCTTTTGTTATGGGCTGAATTGTGTCCCCCAAATCCATATGTTGAAGTCCTAACCCCCAGGATCTCAGAAGGTGATTATATTTGGAGACAGAGTCTTTAAAAACTTACCTTATTAATTACTTAAGCTAAAGTGAGGTCATTAGGATGGGGCCCTAATCTAGTATGACTGGTATCCTTCTAAGAAGAGATCAGGACACAGACACGCACAGAGAGATGACCATGTAAGGACACAGGAGGAACACAGCCATCTTCAAGCCAGGAAAAGAGGTCCCAGAAAAAACCAACCCTGCCAACACCTTGATCTTGGACTTCAAGCTTCCAGAACTATAAGAAAATAAAGTTCTGTTGTTTAAGCCTCCAGGTCTGTGGTACTTTGTTATGGCAGCCCGAGCAGACGAATATATCCTTTTAAGCATATCTGATCTCCCTTAATAAGTGCAAGCTCTTAGGTTGGGCCTGGCCTTCTCACCTGTTTCTCATTATGCTTATCATGCTGTTTTGAATATAGCGGTAGCTCAATAAATCCAATCAAAGCAGCCACAAGCCTGGGTTTATGTCCCATCTCCACCACTAGTTGGCTATGTGATCTTGGTTGGCTAAGTCATTAAGCTTCATATCTTCATCTGTAAAATGCCATTACCTCACATTGACTGCTGATAATGCGTGATGGAAAAATCTGTGCGACAGGAAATCTACTAGGATCCTTCCTCAGCCTGTGTGATTTTGATTTTGATGGGAGGGCTTACTGGGTATGTATTGAAAGAATGAACAGAGTGTCATAAAGCAAATCCATGCAAACTTTTTCTTCTATCAGCTCAGCTGCAATTTTAAAAATTAGTTCTAATGTTGGTCTCACCCAGTTGCAGCCTCTCCTTTATTTTGCTGTTTACTGAATGCCTTGGGCCAGCTGGTAAATATCACATTCTAAATAAGACCCAACATTTTCACATAGGATCCTTAAAATATAAATAGATACACCCTTTGCAAAAGTGATGTCAAATTATGAGTGAAAAGCCGTTAAAATATTCATATCCTATTATCCAGAAATTTCACTTCTGTTACTTCTGAGGAACAGAGGCTAAATACAGAAATAACTCGGTTAGTATTGACAGCATTATAGGTAACTGAAAAATCAGCGACAATCTAAATGCCCAAATAAAATATAAAATAGTACATGCTCAACACAGACTACTGTAAAACTAGTGAAATTATGAAAAATACTTATATTATGGTGTTTACTTAAGAAAAAGATGCAGAATATGTAAGTTAAAAATGCCAGGCTTCCCTGGTGGCGCAGTGGTTGAGAGTCTGCCTGCTGATGCGGGGAACGCGGGTTCGTGCCCCGGTCCAGGAGGATCCCACGTGCCGCGGAGCGGCTGGGCCCGTGAGCCATGGCCGCTGAGCCTGCGCGTC
>NW_006799727.1:1327894-1338905 GCF_000442215.2 Lipotes vexillifer
AAAAAAAAAAAAAAAAAAAAAAAAAAAAAAAAATTCATAGAGATAAGGTTGAAAGGAAATCCAACAAGGTGCTAATAAAGGGGGACCTTAGCTGGTGGGATTATGTGTCATCTTCCTCCTTCCTTCTACTTCTCTGAAGTTTCTTTTTTTTTTTTATACATATATGCTTTATTTTCTATTGTGAAAATATCTAGAAGTGGAATACTAGATCATATGGTAGGTGTATATTTCACTATTTTTTCTTTAATGCCAAACTATTTCAAAGTGGCTGTATTATTTGAAATTTCCATCAAAAATGTGTGAGAATGCCAGTTTCTCTACATCCTCACCAATGCCTAGGATCATCAGTCCTGTTTAATTTTAGCTACTCTACTAAAAATGTATTACTATTTTATTGTTTTTTAAAAATTAATTTTTATTTGAGTATAGTTGCTTTACAATGTTGTGCTAGCTTCTACTGCACAGCAAAATGAATCAGCCATACATACACATATATCCCCTCCCTCTTGGATTTCCCTCCCATTTAGGACACTACAGTGCATTAAGCAGAGTTCCCTGTGCTGTACAGCATGTTCCCCTCAGTTGTCCACTTTACACATAGTATCAATAGTGTATATGCGTCAACCCCCATCTCCCAATTCCTCCCACCCCACCCCTTTCCCCCTTGGTATCCATACATTTGTTCTCTACCTCTGACTTTTTTCTAAAAGGAGAGTAGACTACATTTATCATAAGGGAAAATAGAGTTAATATAAGACAGCCAACAACAATCAACAGAAAACAGGACCCAGGTGATCCATTTTGTCGGGGATTCAGCTGTCTCATTACAATGTATACAAATGATCGAATGCCATTTAGCTAATGACACGGCTCTGGCATGACGACGTCCCCGCCAGAACATTTTCCTGGTGTGGGTGTAAAACGTATCCTAAGGAAGTCACAGTGCTTAAAGAGAGGCGAGGGCAGGAAGTTGCCAAGTGCTGCCTCAGCAACTTCTCTTCTATCCCTTTAACAAAACATTCTCCTTAATTAAGTTAACAGAAACCTGTCGATGAGAGTCAATATTTACACAAACCTGCAGTTCTGATAAGGCACGTATATTATTCCTACACTTTGTAGCACGCTCTACACAGTGGTCCCAACCTCTGCTGCGTGCGACACAGCCAGCCACTCAGTGAAGGCAGAAATCCAGGCACTGAGTCACTGCCTCCCTACCCCTCTCACTGCACCAACCCTTCAGGTTCTGTTGTGGAAGGACTCCAAATCCCTCATCATCCACTTCTCCATATAGCTAATGCCACCACCGTCTCTCCCTCAACAGCTCTAAGCCAGACACTACTTTCCTTCTAAATTCATCCTCCCCTTCTATAGTAATAGAACCTCCTAAAAGAGCTGGCGCATGGCCACTTAGGAAAAAACTACAGTTCCCTGTTTCTTTTAATTAGGTGAGATCATGTGACTGATGGGGCAACTCCTGGATTATGTGCGTCCTCTTCTTCCCCTGCCGCTTCCCATGGGCTGGAATGAAGACACAGTGGTCGTGGTTTCCAATTCTTTACTTACTAGGGGGATGTAACTGAACTGTCGGTTGATAACGTATTAGACTCCTTCAGCTGCTATTACAACTCAGCACAAACTTAGTGACTTAAAACAACACAAATTTATTCTCTTATGGTTCTGGAGATCAGAAGTCTGAAAACGGTTTCACCGAGCTAACGTGAAGGTATGGGCAGGGCTGGTTCCTTCTGAAGGATCTGGAGGATCCAGGATCTGAGAGGAGAAAAAACTTTTCCTTGTCTTTTTCGGCCTCTAGCGCTGCATTCCTTACATTCCCTGGCTCGTGGCCCCTGCCTACAGAGGCAGCAGCACAGCATCTTTGAAACTCTTTCTCCTTCTGTCTTCATATCACCACCTTCTCCTCACGGAACTCTGCCTGTGTCCATCTTTTCCGGATGTTTGTGATTACATCAGCCCCACGTGGATAATCCAGGCTTATTCTTCCATTTCAAGATCCTTAACTTGATCATTTCTGCACAGCCTCGTTTGCCATACAAAGTAATATTCCTAGGTTCCAGAGATTAGGATGTGGAGATATTGGCAGGGCGGGCGGCGGGGAGCGGGGCATCATTTAGCTTACCACAGTCACTAAATATAATTTTTGATGAAAATGCATGTATGATTTTGGGCATGTAACTCAGAAGACATTCAGAAAATTGAGTGGCATTGCTAAACAAAATTTCCTTCATTTTTATTTGCCTGTTTATATAAACAAGGCTGCTTGCACGCTTATATTCAATTGAAAGATCGGAATAGAATTCCTAATTCTAAGCCGAATTCTTTCTAGCAATAAGTAACATTCATTCAATGATAAGTTAATTGGAAAAAATTATAAAGCTTCATTCATCTCATTTAGAAATGTATTTTCAGTAAAAGTTTACTTTTTATGTGTTTCTTGTTTATCCAAATTTGTTACATATTCATGTGGTTTTGATCAATAATATACTTCTAATAATTGAAGGATAACTCAATCAGGAAGAAATTTAAAAAAATTTTTAGCCTTATGATCACAGGAAATTCAAAAACTTAAATTTAAACTTATATATATATTTTGTTGTTGTAGGACAAAGGTGATCAAAGAAAGATTTATGTATAAAATGCATTAGTATAAATTTCTGTGGGGGAAGTGGAATGGATACACAGGTTCCAAAAGAAAATGAAACAATATGAAATTTCTGACAGGTAAAGAAAATCTTGTTTTTATGTTTTTTAAAGGGTGGTGGTTGGTGGGTATCAAATTGCTATGGTATTTAGATTCCATTGGGTACATTTAGAAGAAAGACATGACAGTTCTGTTTTAAATATCAATATTTACAGTGTATCTAAAAAGCCATCTTTACTATCTGCATTTATGATGAAATTCTAGATGCTGACTTAGAAATGCATGTTTTCCAAAATTCTTTTAGGAAGCATATGAACAAAAAGTTTGAAGACAACTACTGATGGGCCTGCTTGTCAGGAGAGCAGCATGCCGTCCAGCCCCTTGGCAAGGGGGTTTTGCTTGAACCACAGTGATGAGAAGTTTCCTTGGGCTCTTGGACTAATAAAGTATCTCAATGGCTATTCCCAGCTCCGTCAAAATAACAACAAGGAAAAATACCCAGACTCTTCTATTCACCAGCTCACTCATTCCATTCCTACACTGCCCAGCCAGAGATACTTCTCTGCAGTTCATGAGGCCAGAGAACCTCGTACTCTGGTTGCCAACACAGAGTGCTTGGTGGTAAGAAGAGGCCTCTTAATGGATCCAAATGTTAAGTTCTGACTAGAAGTTGCCACCGGGCTGGATACAGATATGGCCAACTCCCCCATCGGAAAAACAAAAGCAAGACTCCAGGGACCCATATTCAGAGCTTGTTATGAGACTACTTTTATGAGTATATATATATATATATATATATATATATATATATATATATATGGTGATTATTCTGGGTAAACGGGAGTAGATAAATAAAATTCAAAGTAAACTCTTGGAGGGGATTAGTTGGCTATCTTCACTGGAATGGCGTGAGCACACATACAGCACACACACACAGCATAGCACGACACAACACACACATCCACTTGAAGAGTGAGCAGAATGGAGACCAAGGATCAAAGTGTCCCCAGCAAGGGGCTCTGAGCACACAGTGGTAACACAATGAATACTTGGTTGACTCAGAAAACATATACCAACACTTAATTAAAGAAAACCAGAAGGAATAAAATGGAATGAAGCAAGAAGATGGGCCATTGCCAGGCAAAGGGAGACTTCATCACTTGTTTGGGCAGCTGTAAAAAGGGCATGGGCACTAAGCCATTCTGTTTAGGCCTATATCTCAGCTCTATCATTTATGAGCTCTGTGACCTTGGACATGAAAACCTAATATCCTCATGCCTCCGTTTCTCCAAATGTAAAATAGGGACGCCATTGCATAAGGCTATTGTGAGGATTGAATGAACTAGTACTTAAGTCAGTGTTAATGGTTATTATTAGCTATTCTTAAAAATGAACAATTTAGGGCTTCCCTGGTGGCGCAGTGGTTGAGAGTCCACCTGCCGATGCAGGGGACACGGGTTCGTGCCCCGGTCCGGGAGGATCCCACGTGCCGTGGAGCGGCTGGGCCCGTGAGCCATGGCCGCTGAGCCTGCGCGTGCGGAGCCTGTGCTCCGCAACGGGAGAGGCCACAACAGTGAGAGGCCCGCGTACCGCAAAAAAAAAAAAGAACATTTATTGAACACTTTACTCTCAACAATGTCTAGGCCTTGGGACACAGAAACAAAGGACTGTGCTACTTCCTAGTTCAAGGCTGATCACCCAGCCCAGATGGGCACGTTCCAAAGGGCTTTCCTGGAGAATCCTCAGATATCCCAGCCATGGAAGCACAGCCAGGGGTAGGGCCCCACTGCAGAGGGACACAGAAAACACTCATTAAGGGGTGTCTTGGGGTGACCAAACCCACCTGACCAGGTCAGAAGGGCATCTGGGGTAGACAGTTCAGATGTCCTGTAAAGCATCTTGCCCAAAGACGGGCGTTCAAGTCTGGCATTGAGCTGGAAAGGGGAGTTTGTTGAGGGATTATTTTTGCTGCCTCTCTGACATCAGTTATGAGCCAGTTGCTGTTACTGATTTTATGAAAACTTAGGAGAACAGAAGACCACCGCTGTACATCACCACATTGCTCAGGACTCAATCACTTGTAAGAAGTGAACTCCCAGTTTATGCTAGTTTAAGCTGAAAAGGAAGATTGGATCATATGACCAGATTAAGAGAAAGCAGTCTTTCACTCTGGGACAGGTGGCTGCAGCCCCTAAACTGGTATGAAGATTCTTTTTTCAGCTCTGTCTCTCATCTCAGCCTTTGCATGTTGGCCTATTGGGAGATAATTCTAGTGTTTCTGCATATATTCTGAGCAAAGCTGAGTATTAGCAGCTATGTTCAAGGATGTTTCCAAAACCGCTCTGAGGCATGGAGCAGACTTTTAAAAAAAATATTTATGTATGTATGTATGTATTTACTTATTTATTTTTGGGTGCATCGGGTCTTAGTTGCAGTGCATGGGCTCTTTGTTGCGGCATGAAGGCTTCTCTCTAGTTATGATGTGGGGGCTCCAGACTGCATGGGCTCAGTATTTGCAGCACGTGGGTTTAGTTGCACTGCAGCATGTGGGATCTGCATGTTCCCTGACCAGGGATTGAACCCATGTCCCCTGCATTGGAAGGTGGATTCTTAACCACTGGACCACCAGGGAAGTCCCTGCATGGAGCAGATTTGCTTACATTCTAGGATCTGGCAATGGTGTCTTAGGTATGACACAAAAATCATAAGAAAAAAATAGGTATATTGAACTCCATCAGAATTTGAAACTTTGGTGCATCAGAGGACATTATCAAAGGACAATCTGCAAAGTGGGAGAAAATATTTGCAAATCATATATCTGATAAGGGTCTAGTATCCAGAATACATGAAGAACACTACAAGTCAATAACAAAAAGACAAATAACACAATTTAAAAAATGAATGAAAGAATTGAATAGATATTTCCACAAAGAAGATATACAAGTGGCCAATAAGTACATGAAAAGACATGCAACCTCATTAGTTATTAGGAAAACGTAAATTAAAACTGCAGTGAGATACCCACTAGGATGGCAATAATAAAATGGAAAATGACAAGTGCTGGTGAGGATGTGGAGAAACTAGAACCCAGGTACTTTTCTGGTGGGATATAAAATGTTACAGCTGCTGTGGGAAACAGCATGGAGGTTCTTCAAAAAGTTAAACATAGAATTATCACATGACCCGGCAATTCCGCTCCTCAATTTATACCTAAAAAATTGAAAACAAGTACTCAAATACTTATATATGAAAGTTTATAGCAGCACTATATATAATAGCCAAAAGGTAGAAACAACCCAAAAGTCCATCAACTATGAAACACTGATATATACCACAATACAGATGAACCTCAAAAACATTATGTTAAATGAAAGCAGCCATACCCCAAAGGTCACAATATTGTATGACTGCCTTTACATGAACTATCCTAAACAGATTCATCCATAGAGGCAGCAAGCGAGTTGGTGGTTGCCAGGGGCTGAGGGGAGAGGCTGATTGGGGGTGACAATGGGATGGAGTTGCTTTTTAGGGTGATGAAAATGTTTCAGGACTAGATACAGGTGGTGGTGGCACAAAGTTGTGAATGTATTAAAGGCCACTGAACTGTACATCTGAAAAAGGCAAATTTTATGCTATGTGAATTTCATCACAATTAAAAAAAAGTAAAGCTAATGTCTCTCTGTGGGAAAAACGTTGAGCACATTTGTTTGCAGTCCCTTATAAGACTAGGGGTTTCCTGCGCTCAGCTTCCTCAGTTGGAACACAGGCCCATGGGGGGAGCAGCGTTCACCTGGGCCTGCTGTACATGGCTTCCCTGGGATGTGAGGGGCAATGGGACCACGTGAAGATGAAGCTCATGCTGCCTGCTGTGCTGAAATGAGCTGTCCACTCGGGCTTGTTGTTACCTCCCCAGCAGAATCCATGGAAGTGTGGTGAGCTCACTAGCCCAGAACTGCTTGAAAGCCCTCCCTGTTCCCTAAGGATCATGGGCCAATGGGGCCTGCAGAGCTTGCCTTCCAAGGGTGCCGTGTGCCACAGCAACGAAATGTATAGTGGAAAATGCCAGGCACACCCTATGCTTGCTTTCACCCCTGTAATGCCAAGATCTGTGGGCAAAGCAAGCGCAGAGCAAGCCTTTTAGAATGATGTGGGCAACCATAGTATATTACAGCTGTGGGTCTTAATCCCGGCTGATTGAAAACTCACCTGAAGAGGTTTTCATAAATACCCACGCCTGGGCACCCCCAATGGAGAATCTGATTTAATTGGCCCTGGGGGACAAGATGATTTTGTAGCTCCCCAGGTGGTTCTATCAGGGGTGGACAAACTATGACCTGAGAGCTACATCAGCCTACTGACTGTTTTTACAAATGAAGGGTTACTAGAACACAGCCATGCACATGCGCATTCGTTTACATAACGTCCCTGGTCGCTTTCACACCACAATGGCAAAGTTGAGCAGTTGTACCAGAGACCATGTAGACTAAAATATTTATTCACTGGCCCTTTACAGAAAAAGTCTGCTGCATCACATCAGGACTGCTCATTTGAATCACCTGGGGAGTTTACAAACCACTCAGATGTTCACGACTACCTGCAACCTTCCACAGCCAACTCTTCAGGGATAAGGGCTTGGGCCTGATGTCTTTGTAAATTCCAGGAGATTTTCACGAGGAACCCTGAGTTCCGAACCAGTCCCTTGATGCTTTGGGTTGATACAGTTCCCAGTGGAGCCCAAAACCAGCAGTAGTGGGCGGGCTACCCCAGCATCATCTGAGGACCTTAGGAAGACTCAGATTCCCAGCTGTCACCCTTCAGATTCTGAATTCTGAATCAGAAGGTCTAGGGCAGAGTCCATCAACTGCTGCTATTAAAAAATCAAGGGCTTCCCTGCTGGCGCAGTGGCTGGGAGTCCGCCTGCCGATGCAGGGGACACGGGTTCGTGCCCTGGTCCGCGAAGATCCCACATACCGCGGAGCGGCTGGGCCCGTAGCCATGGCCGCTGAGCCTGCGCGTCCGGAGCCTGTGCTCCGCAACGGGAGAGGCCACAACAGTGAGAGGCCCGCGTACCGCAAAAAAAAAAAAAAATCAAGAAGCAAACAAAAAAATCCCCCAACTCCTCTCTGTGTTTGGGAATACTGACATTCAGGGGCTGAAAGGAGACCAGATCCCAGCCCAGATCCAATATTTCAAAGGCATAATTCCACCTGGACACTGGAATTGATACTGACCAGGGTTCTTGGCCTTCCACAATCAATAGAAATTGACTAGAAGCCAGACAAGAAATTCAGGCAAGGCTTTATTGGGGCCCCTGTGGCCGCAGGAGGGAGCGAAACAAGTAACATGTTCCCTTGCTCTCTCCCTGAGAGGGGGCTGCCGGGTTCCTTACATGGGTGAGGGTAGGGGTGTGTCCAGGGGCTGGGCTGGAGCGGTGGCTTAGGTGTTTTGCCCACCCCTCTGGTGGTGTTTTGTGCAGGGGGCATGTGCACTACCCTGCTTTTGCTCTGGACACCCTGTTTTTGCTCCCAGCTCTTCAGAAGAGGCAGTTGGGGGTTTTTTGGTCTTTTTGTATCTTTTGTCCAGAATTTGCCCCAACAAATTACTTTTAGTCCCTTATAGCTTCTCTGTAATTTGTTGCTCTAGGAGATGTTTGTCCAGGTTCAAGCATTGCAGCACTGCAGCAAAGGGTCCCAGGTCCCAACCTCTCTCAGAATGTGCAGTGAATCAGTGGGAGTCAAGTGATTTTGATCTGACTTTGGCTTTAAGTGCAAGCAAGAGAGTAGGTTCTGCCCAGGCCACGCTCGGAGGGCACCCGAGAGTCTCTGCTCTGCAAAGGAAGTGATCAGAGAAGGACCAGCAACTGCATCAGGGATAAGGGCCACCCGCAGAAGAGGAAACAGGCACTGTGGGCTGCTACACGGTGAGGCCGGTGCTTACCTAACAATGAAGTCCCTCACGACAATCAAGGCCATCTGCTTCCAGAAGAGAAACCAGCAATTTATTCTTCACTCTCAGGATGACTCACAAGAACATCCTGAGAATCAGGAGCACGAACCTCCTGGTGGTAGAGATGCAAAGAAATACGCAACAAAACTGCCCACAGGGTGCTAACTAACATATATGAAAGCAGAGTGGGCACAATGTACATATGCAATCATCTGTGGTGGAAGGAGCATGTGTAACCTCCATGGTCCAGAGGACAGGGAAGGGCTGCTGTAATTAAGTCAGGGCTTCACTAGGCTTTTCAAGTACTAATAGGATTTGGTGAGGTGACGCCAAGGGTTCTCAAACTTGGATGCAATTAGAATCACCTGGGGAGATTTTTTGTTTTTTAATAAATTTATTTTTATTTTTATTTGTTTTGGGCTGCATTGGGTCTTTGTTGCTGTGCACGGGCTTTCTACAGTTGCGGCGAGCGGGGGCTACTCTTTGTTGAGGTGCGTGGGCTTCTCATTGCAGTGGCTTCTCTTGTTGCAGAGCATGGGCTCTAGGCTCGTGGGCTTCAGTAGTTGTGTCACGCTGGCTCAGTACTTGTGGCTCGCGGGCTCTAGAGCACAGGTTCAGTAGTTGTGGCACACGGGCTTTGTTGCTCCGAGGCATGTGGGATCTTCCACGACCAGGGCTCAAACCCGTGTCCCCTGCATTGGCAGGTGGATTCTTAACTACTATGCCACCAGGGAAGCCCCTGGGGAGGTTTTTTAAATCCAGAGGCCCAGGCCATTCTCCAGACCACTTAAATCAGAATCTTTGGGGGTGGCAACCAGGCACCAGAAATTGTTAAAGCTTCTCAGATGATTGCAATATTTGGCCAAGTTGGAGCCCTAGGTCTACCCACTGGGAGATCCAAGGGAGCTGGTTCCAGGATGAGCAGTAGAAGGCTGTCTGGAACCAGAGGAGAGCATTGTGGGGAGAGGCCAGAGGCTGGCCATGAGGTCACGGGTGCTGAGGGCAGGCGTGGCATTAGGTACAAGTCCCTAGAAAGAAATCAATGCAGCACAACCACAGGGCTCCACCGGGAAGTGAGCCGCAAGGCTCATGGGAGAGCTGCCGTAGGAAGTTTGTGTTGATTTTTCCTCTGGTCCAGGCCATTCTGAGCCCACCATATTTGGGGAGCAATTTCAGACTTACAGAAAAGTTGCAGAGATAATACAGAAAGTTCCTGTATGCTCTTCACCTAGTTGTTCCTAATATAAATATCTGATATTACTATGATACATTTGCCATACCTAAAAAACCAACATTGGTACATTACTATTCAGTGAACTCCAGACTTCATTTGGATTTCACCAATTTTTCCACCACCATCTTTTTTTTCTGTCCCAGGATCCAAACTAAAATGGCATTTAGTCATCTAGTCATCATGTCCCATTTGTCCCCACCCACCATTTTTGAAGACTCTATTTGACCCAGTTGGTGCTTTGCCCTTAAAAACATTTTTTTTTGTTCTGTCTTTAAGAATATGTAGATTTTAATCTGAATTTTACCAACACTGAAGAAATTTCATTGAGAAACTATATTTTCCTCAGCGAATTCCATCATAAACCACTTTAATCTCTCAACAATTTTTCCATTCTGTGCGGTTAAACTATTACCACGTTGTTCCGATTAAAAATTTTTTCAACAGGAGTTTTTCCCTGCCAGAATATTACCAAAAATACATGGTTCTTCAATTACTTTTGTCTATATGAATGCTGTCCATCATGGTTTCTGACAATTTGAGTTTGCTTTGATGACCTCGTTTCAAACAACAGCAATTTCCTGGGTCAAAATCTGCCTATCCAGATTGTGCCAAGATTGATTCCTCTGATTAAAAAACTCAATTTTTATTTTTTGAATTGAGGTATAATTGACATACACTGTATTACTTTCAGGTGTACAACATAACGGTTCAGTATTTGTATAATATTATATATAATAATTATATATATATATATATATATATATAATATAATCAAGATTGCTTTGGCTATTCAGGGTCTTTTGTAGTTCCATATAGATTTTAGGATTGTTTGTTCTATTTCTGTGAAAAATGTCACTGAGGGGGGAAAAATCAATTTTAAATGTGCATGCATGTTTCCTTCTGCTGGTTTTATTTTGTGTAGGTGTTTCCTATTATACCTATTTTTTCCCAGTTCAATTGTTTTGTACTTTTCAAACTTACCAACAAGTTTACAATCATGAGTTTCTCATTTGTAACATTTCGTTATGTTCAGTGTTAACTGTTGCCAGTTTCATTTTGCATTGGATATTTCTACTAATAACATTTACTGATAACTTGGATAAAAACAGATAATTCGTATTCTTTTGGTTATGCCATGGAAGAATTGAGCAGCTCTTCTCAGATATTCCAGG
>NW_006799727.1:1338922-1385165 GCF_000442215.2 Lipotes vexillifer
AAGTGATCTATTGTGTTGTCCATCCAGTTCTCCTGGATGCTTGAGCTCACTTCACATGCATGGTCTGGCAGAGTAAGAACAAATGGGGTCAAATGAGTCAAATGATCTGCCTCATTTAAAAAAAAAAAAAAAAAGGCAGGGGGCTTTGATTTTTTGATGCCTGTACCCCAGCAGCACTGCCTTGCCCGTGGAGCACGGTGTAAATGGTACTCCTGGAGCTGTATGGGATGGCAGCTGGCTGTGCAGCCAGCCATAGAAGATAAACAAAAGACAAGGCACAAGAGCAAAGCAGAACAAGCAGAATAGGATTTGGGGCAGAGACATGGGCACCAGAAATGGGCCGAGGCAGAGGCGTGGCCAAAGGGAAGAAATCCTAGCTCTTGGAACCAGGGTACAAGGTCAGGGTGGGCCAGCCCCAAGCTGCTGAACTTCTGGCCTCCTCCCTTTAGACCCCTACAGGAGGAGTGGAGTCTACTGCAGCATCTGTAACATGACACAGCGACCCACCTACGAAGGCTGCACCCACGGGGTGCAACCAGGAAATCACCAGAGAGGGTAATTCATCTGAGGAGATCAGAGGCCTTATTTGGATAAAAATGTTCTCAGAAGGTTTAGCTGTAACACTCTCGTGGTAACCACCTGCCAGTACAGAGGGAAAGTGGCTTTATCGTGGCTGAGGCACGCAGGGCAGAGATGCTGCATCGAGGGAGAGGAGAGACGTTCTATATCCAGAAAGAGAAAGACTCCACCCTTTCTCCAGATGCCCCCCGGATGGCTTTTTCCAAAGTAGAGCAGGTCAACAGCTCTCTGCTTGGTCTCAGGACAACAAAAGGAAACATTTCACTGTGTCTCCCACACTGCCCTCTCCCACCAGCAGCTTAGAATAAGTGAAACCAACAGAAAAAGGGCACAGCTGGGAAATAAAGTATAACTGGGCTTGAACAGTAGCTAACAATTCCCCTCCTGCTTTCCCTGGGCTAAACGACCACATCTATTAAAGCCACTGAGGAGAGGTCTTACTGGTATGTGAAATGTGGCATACATTCAGAAAAAAGTGAATAAGTGCACAAAAGGCTTGAGCATCTCTGTAACCACCACCCAGTCAAGAAATAGAAGATTTCTAGAACTTCAGATGAGTGGTTGACTTTCCAACTGCCATCTGATGAACCAGGACGGTTTGTTTTATTTTCAATTTTTATTTCATATTGGAGTATAGCTGATTTACAATGTTGTGTTAGTTTCAGGTGTACAGCAAAGTGATTTGAGTTATACATATATCTGTTCTTTTTCAGATTCCTTTTCCATATAGGTTATTACAGAGTATTGAGAAAATTTCCCTGTGCTATACAGTAGGTCCTTGTTGATTATCCATTTTATACATAGTAGTGTGTATATGTTAATCCCAACCTCCTAATTAATTCCCCCCCCACCATGTTTCCCCTTTGGTAACCATAAGTTTGTTTTCTAAGCCTGTGAGTCTGTATTTGTTTTGTAAATAAGTTCAGCTGTATCATTTTTTAGATTCTGCATATAAGTGATATCATATGATATTTTAGGAGTTTTTTGATTTGCACCACATCTGAGATTTTGTTGGAGAAACAGGGCTTTGTTCCACAAATATTCTCACGATACAGAGATGTCAATATATGTACTTGGGGGTTTTCAACGTTAGCGATTTTAAGGCCACACTCAGGGAATTAATTATTAAGATGCAGAAACAGAGAGTTCCTGATCAAGACGTCCAGGTGAGGCTCTGGGACGTACATTTTTTTTTTTTTTGCAGTACGCGGGCCTCTCACTGCTGTGGCCTCTCCCGTTGCGGAGCACAGGCTCCGGATGCGCAGGCTCAGCGGCCATGGCTCACGGGCCCAGCCTCTCTGCGGCATGTGGGATCCTCCCGGACCGGGGCACGAACCCGCGTCCCCTGCATCGGCAGGCGGACCCTCAACCACTGTGCCACCAGGGAAGCCCAGGGACGTACATTTCTGAAAGCACCCCAGGAGATTTGATAGCAGTGGTTCTCAAAGGCACCTCACTTTGGAGAGCCACGTACTGAATCTACAGAAGCTTAGTGAAAGAAGCTTAGTGCCATGTGAGTCCAGTAGGTCCTTCTTACTCAAAGTGTGGTCCCAACCCAGCAGCAGCAGCAGCGGCACCTGGAAGCCTGATGGGAATGCAGAATCCTGGGCCCAACCCAGAGCAGATGAATCATATGTATGAAATGAGATCCTCCAGGTAACGTGTGCACATCCAAGTTTTAGCAGCATATCCTGGGTTCATGGAAGACAGAGTCTCAACAGGGCAGTGCTGCCCCTACAGAGCATTTAGGAAATAGGTGGTTTGGCTGTGAACAGAAATGCTTGATATCCTGCAATGTACAGGACAGTCAACACATTAAAGAAGCATCCTGCGGGGCTTCCCTGGTGGCGCAGTGGTTGAGAGTCCGCCTGCCGATGCAGGGGACACGGGTTCATGCCCCGGTCCGGGAAGAACCCACATGCCGCGGAGCGACTGGGCCCGTGAGCCATGGCCACTGAGCCTGCGCATCCGGAGCCTGTGCTCTGCAACGGGAGAGGCCACAACAGTGAGAGGCCCGTGTAGCACACACACACACACACACACACACACACACACACACACAAAATAATAAATTAAAAAAAAAAAATAGAAGCATCCTGCATCCTGCCTCCTGCAGACTTTCAGATATCCCACTGGATATTCATGGGTACAGAAAACCTGTCTGGATTTATCTCAACTTAGAACCTAATTCTTGTTTACCGTTTTGAGGGGCACCATTTTTACATACACTGAAATTTCCAGGAACGCAACTGCTGTATAAATTGAGGGAAGCATCAACATTGATTTTAAGTATTACTATGAGTTGTTCACCGTAAGTGATGGTTCATTTTATGTACCAACTTGACTAGCTGAAGGGATGCCCAGAGAGCTGGTAAAACAGTATTTTTCAGTATGTTTATGAACATGTGTCTGGAAGAGATTAGCACTTGAATCAGTAGACTGAGTAAAGATCACCCTCACCAAAGCAGTGGGCATCATCTAATCAGCTGAGGGCCTGAACAGAACAAAAAGTCTGACAAAGGAAAATCTGTTCCCTCTGCTGGAGCTGCGACACCCATTTTCTCCTGCCCTTGGACATCAGGGCTCCTGGTTCTCGGGCTTTGGACCAAGATCGGGACTTACCCCATCAGCCCCCCCGCCCCAACCAGTTCTCAAGTCTTTGGACTCCGACTGAGTTAACCCACCAGCTTTCCTGGTTCTCCAGCTTGCAGACAGCAGAATGTGGGACTTCTTGGTCTCATAATCACATGAGCGATTCCTATAATAAATCTCCTCTTATTTCTGTCTCTCTCCCCCATCGGTTTCTTTTCCCTGGAGAACTCTAACACACCATCTCAGATTATCCCACTGCGGAGGGTAGTGCAGTTGTGTGTAGTACAGCATACCTGTCAGTCTACCTGTAGGTGTAGCACCAGACTGTTTCATCAGAGTCAGACCCTACCCTAGAATGGATTTATTAACGTACATATTATTTTACTATATTTTCCTTTGTTTTCTTCATGTTAAAATTAAGTCAATATACTGTCTTTTTTGAAATTATGTGTACAGACAGCTTATTTTGTTTATACAATCTCATTTCAGGATAGTAAAGGAATATCTTATTTGTTAAAGATACCATAAGAAAACTTTTGCCAGAAAAAGGAAGTTATTGGGTATGACAGAGCTAAGAAAAAATGCCCTCATTGAACTGCCTCATTTTTTAGCTAAAGGATTGAAACCCAGAGAGGTAGAGGGGCCAAGGTCATGGGGTAACTTGCATCAGTAGGACCAGATACCCAAGAATCCAGCCCCTACCAGGACTGGCTTTCTGCCCCCCAGCACCGCCCACTCAGCCTGCCCAGCCATCTGGAGATCTCGTCTCCACTGAAAACCTCCTTCTCTGCTCCTGCTCTTACCAAGGCCCTGGGTAATAATTTGTAACGTCATGCAGCTTCACAAGGAAGCACAAAACCTTTGCTGGACTCTCAATTATGATTTTTTTTTACCCAGGATCTTTTCCTTGGAGACAAAGAAATTACAAAATAAATGGAGCCCTTGTTCCTGGCTCTCTCAGGATACAAATTGCTGCCTGTCCTTGTCTGTTTGCGATTAGATTCAAGGGACTTCAAGAAAATTGACAAGAAAAAAACAATAACTTCCTTGATTCTGGAAGGCAATGGATTTTGTACCTAAAGCCCCAATGCCTGAGATGCTAAGCCCATTAATACATACACTATCACCCTCAGCGACAACGATCCAGGACCACAGGGTGGGTGGTGCCTAATCTGTCCCCACAGGGTGTCCCCACAAAAGTATAGGGACTTGCGTTGCTCAAATGTTGGTTGTTCTGCCACTTGCTTTATCCTGCATGTGAAAATCAAGTGACAGCTTTGCCTCTAACATCCATCATTTCAGGTAAGGGCTAGAGAGGAGGTAAATGAGGGGGGGCCTACTTCCCAGAGCGGGTAATAGAAGGTAGCATGTCCTCAGGTGAGGCTGAAGGACGCTGACCCAGTTTCATATAGAGCTGAGAGAAGGAAAGGTGAGTCCAAAGGGGCCAGAAGCAGAAAGGAGCGTGGAAGACTGGAAAACCAGAAAGGAGACCAGCGTGGGTAAGGGACAATGTTACTGAAGGTCATAGGAGTACGGCTGAACGCAACCCCACCACCCTACTATTTGTTAATAGCAAGATGGAGTTGGAAAGTAGTCAATCCCCAAGTTTAAGATGACAACGCCTCATAAAGGAAGGGATTCCCCAGGACTCTCCCACCTTCCTGGCCAAACTTGAGTAGCGCAGAGTCTTCTCTTGTGCTTAACCTGGTCATCCCATGAGGACACACTGCCTGGGAGAGAAACAGAATGGATATCACCCTCATGAGACAATTCTGGCAGAATTCGTCAGATGATCACACGAAGGCTTTAAAGAAATTTTTTAAAAGATAAAATTATCAAGCAAGTCGCAGAGTCCCCAAACACGGGCACACATGTTGCAACGAGGGCAGTGTGACTTGCCGGCTGGGTGCTTCTGCTGTGTCAAGAGAGAGAACAGGCTTCTGACAATCTGTGTTTTCAGAAACTCATCAAAGAAAGGCCGGTAGAATAATGGATTTGAGATAGTCTCTACAGAAAATAAGGTTACTGCTTTCAGGGAGGAAAGGGTCCAGAGAGAAATTCCCAAAATGACTCAGTTCCTGACACCCAAAGAGAAGGCAGGGAGGGGGCCAAACAGCATGAAAAGGAGCAGGCGCGGGGGGTTGAGCAAAGCTCTCATTCCTCCGGTCCTAGAGGAGGTAAGCGAGACTAGGAGGTTCTGACAGGAAGCGGAAAACTGATGTTGAAGGAAAACTGGGCACAGGAGCAAAGTAAGGGGGTTGTCAGAAGAAAGGCAAAAGATCAGCAGAGAAAGAATGGAGGATGACAAGTGGACAAAAGGGAGGACTCCTGGCTGCCAGAAATGTGCAGAGGTAAAGACGGGGTAGCTTTCAAGGAAGCTGAGAGGCTCATCTCAAGTATCTAGGCAAGATCCATGCTTCATTTAGCCTAGGGAGAACGGAGGAAGAAAAGAGAAGTCTTCAGAGGGACACGATGCGCTTACAGGTCTCTCTGGCCCAAGGGACGGAAGAAGACACCTTTTTCTCCTTGGTGTGGAGACGGTGCTCTAACTTCCCATGTATTTTTCAATCTCCAAAAATACCTGCATTATTTTTCATGGGAAAAGCTCGTGGATAAAATCACCCAAGTTGCCATTAAAATTCCCAGAGTGTTAACGAACACAAAATCCCTCAAACTCTAATGTTCTAACACTGTAGATTAAAGCTTTCCAATTCGACTAGAAATCCGGAAAACAGCAACCAGCAGAGAGATGGAAACTTAGTGTGAACATCTGAGAAAACACACCATACTGATTTAGAAGCTCCAAGAAAGGCTCCAGTTCCCAAGGGCTATATATAGATAAGGGAAGGAATTTCACAGGGGTTGGGGGAGGGACCCAGGAGAAGATACTGTTCATGTAATTGATTCCGATAACCAGGATTGGGGCAGGAGAGAAGGCAGAGTTCTGAGCAGTGGCTGTGTGCAGTCAGGGTTGAGATTATGACTCCTGGAATCCGATCACCCAGGATGGAGCCCTGCCTTTGTCACGAGGCATTTGAGAACATGCAGGATGTTTACTTAACCCCTTGAAGCCTCAGTTTTCTCTCATCCACAGGTGAATGTATTCCAGTAAGTGCAAGAGCTATGTGCTGAGTCTGGTGTCCAATGAGCTTTCTCTGCGATGGTGGTTACAGTCACCTGTACCACACCACAGGTGTATGTCTCCACCTTCAACCAGAATTAATGGAGCACCCCCATATTTGCAGAGGAGTTCACTCCAATGGGCCATTCCTGAAGATGAGACCCCGCTCCCTTGTCTCAGTACTGGTTTTGCCATGCAAAGGACAAGACACCCTCACTGGGATCACTGATCCAGGACAAGCTATCAGAGTAGAGATAGGCTGGGACTTATGATGAAGATTTCAGAAAAAGAGTCCCCTGCCCATTTGGTACTGAGAGTGACTTCAGTGAAAAAGCATGGTTCTAAACGCCGTGCCTATGTCATCCCTTCGTTCCTCAGCACGACTCCGTGAGCTGTGATTATTATCACCCCCTGTTACTGATGAAGAAACTAAGATACAGAGGAGTGAAGCATCTTGCAAGGGGTAAATCCACAGATAAGCTGCAGCCCACTTAGTTGTAAAGCATGTAGGGCATCTGCAGGAGTCAAATAGCTACCCTAAGATGCAAATACAATTTTATAAGTAGCAGATCCTCAGAATATTTTTCAAAATCATTCCACTGTTTCACGTGTACAAATCAAAGCTACAAAAATAACCACTACTAACTGGATAAAATTATTGTTTTCATTTGCTCAATCCTCTGCTTCACACTTAAGATGCCTGCCTAATAACCTTGGGGCTGATTAGGCCTTGTCTTCTACGAGGTAGGCAGTTTTCTCGCCAGGAAACAGAAAAGCCTTATGTCCTGGAGGTCACAGGTACCAGCCAGAAAGCGCTTATTTACTTATTTTTAATTTTTTGGCCACGCTGCATGGCTTGAGGTGCCCTAGTTCCCCGACCAGGGATTGTACCCGGACCCTCGGCGGTGAAAGCGTGGAGTCCTAACCATTGGACCACAAGGGAATTCCCCGGAAAGCGGTTTATTAAGTGTAATTTCATTATGCAGTATCTACTTCGAGTTCAGACTCCATTAGGGTCAAACATCACTGAGCTTTGAGAATGGGCCAATGACAAAAAAATTAAGCCACAGAAATGCACCCATGGCAACTATTCTGGAGTTTTAAGAATGTAAAGTGAACTCACACTTCCTTGCATCAGGGTTCCTAAATAAAGCTCTTTTTAGTTTTGTTCTTTTTTGACTGTGGCCAGGCCCTATTTATCCAGGTGTAGATTATCTACACTGTTTACACCAAAGTGGGATTAATGCCAAAGAAACTTTATCTAAGCCCTTAGGTACTTCCTAACATAGAAAAAGCAAATTAATTTTAATATTGAGTTGCAAAGGGAAAGGCAGGAGAAAACCAAGCCTTAGGTAATGTGCTAATAGAACAGCAGCTCAAGAAAGTTCAAGAGCTGCATCATTAGTCAGGTGTATATATACCTATCAGAGAAGGAAATTTGCTGGGGGGCGGGGGAAGAAACCATTCTGTATGTCAAAGCCAAATACACGCAATTTGGGGACTGTTTGCACTATCTGCCTCCCCTGGAAGGAAAAATTATGTTTGCTTGGTAGGAGAAAGAATGTGGTTCTGGGACTTTCTCCCTTAAGCAGATGTTCCAAACCCTTCTGAATAATTCTGTGAACACCATGCCCACCCCAATTTCCACGTTTCTGCTGTATGGTCAGGTTCTCACAGATGTTGACTTACTGCTCTGATCACACAGGGTTTCACTTTGCTCTGTGATAGCAATGCCTTTCATCTAGAGCCCTCAAAACTTGCCTAAACAACCAGCACTCTTCCCCCACTTGCCGCAAACAGAAAACGTGATGATACATTCAAAGCCAATTGTTGAGTCAGAAACAATCTAATAACTCATATAGATAAATCAATGATCAATTTCCTGAAACCCAACTAATGGACATTATATTTTGCTTGGGATTTCCCCTATACATAACTTTCAGGAAAAGGAGGCCATTAACAAGAAACAAGGTGTATCAGAGATTTATTGAGGACATTTACAAAGTCGCCAAGCGAGTGACTTGAATAAGGGTGGAGAAAGGTCCATTTTTTATTCTTCCTGCACTTGCAGTTGTTCATAACAGTATTGGAAGCCATGCAAAATCCCAAACAAAAACTCTACCTACTGAGACAACAGAGTGGGGTTAACATATTTCAGAAATATTTCATCTCAACTCTGTGAAAACCATACTCACAGTGTTTGGAAAGAAACACACAAAAGTGGAAGCCCTAACTCTGGTTAGTGAGATCATAGATGATTTTCATTCTTTAGTTTCAAAGATGGATACAAAATTATTTTTTTAAAGATTCGGAATAGGATTCTAGTATTTCTTGATGACAAGAGAAGCCCATTAATGTGACGAGTTCCATTCCCAAGGAAATCTGGGTGAGGCTTGTAGGGTCTGGGTGAGGCTTGTAGGGTCTCCAGAAGCTCTCTCCATGATGTGGCCATATCAACCTTTAGCTTGAGTGGTCATGGACCAATTAATGTTATATAAATTGCAGCACTTGTTATATAAATTGCAGCACTTGGAAACTCTAACTAAACTTCCTCCTAAACAAAGAGAGCAAGAATCACAGAGGGTTTTGTGTGTGTGTGTGTGTGTGTGTGTGTGTGTGTGTGCACGTGTGCATCGTTTAAATAAATAAAAATTTGGAGTAAATAAATATCAATTAAATACCCATTTAAAAATACAGTGTTTTCCATGTACCACCTAAAATTATACGTAGCCCCAGTGGTACTTAAAGAACCCTGCAGTAGGAATTTCTAGTTCCTCTGAATTCATATTTTAGAGCCTATGAAGAGTCCCCAGGTTAGGGCCTGGGATAGACAGAAGCAAAGAGAGAAACGTGACGCAGCTACAGGAGGCCCAGAGAGAGACTGAGAGTCATCCCCGCAAGGTCTGCCCTGAGATTTTGAGAGTGAGCTGGATCCTTGTGATGGATTCTCTCTGTTTGCTTAAGTTAGTGTGTGTGGGTTTGAATACCTGTGTTTGACAGAGCTGGGTTCACTTTTCTCTCTCCGGCCCTCAGGATGCTGTATACACTCTACACCAATGGGTGATAACTGGACATGATGCCATGGTGGTTCCTATACCCCACTCCTTTTTCTAAAGGGGAATTTGTGTTGTAGGTGATGTAACCTGATTGCTTAGTCCACAAATGGCAGCTGGTAGGTGGTCATACCTGGGAACCAGCATCCTCTCTCCACTGCAGCTCAAAGGACTCTGAATATTCTCCCATCAAGGATGCGGAACACAATTTGTGGCTGTTGATAACATGGCTGGTTATACTGGGCCATGTCTCAAGGTGTACAGGAAGGGGAGCTTATGTTAAGAGGTAAAATAAGATAAAATGAAGGAGGTTTGGGGTTTCCCTCCACCTATTTCCTCCCTGGGGATTTTGCCTTTGCAGTCATGTTTATCCTGCCTGATCCAACCCCCCAAGATTCAACTGATTGGACAAGGGATAAACACCTGACTTACATATGGCCAATCAGATTCTCTAAGGAATGTATAGGCGGGACTAAGAAACAGCAGGCAGTCATTGCTGGCTGTTTCAACTCAGGAGATAAAAACTCAGGGGCTGAGGGGTGGCCATCAGCCTCCAAGAGTGGGGAGAGGCAGGAAGCAGAAGTCAAAAACAAGAGATTGAGAAAATGACTCTGCCGTTTCCTGCTGGTTTTCTACCTCATCGTTTAGGGCTCTTGTGAGGGCGGGCTGTGCTTCCTGCCCCACAGGTCCAGAAACTACCCCTCTATCCTTATAATACATTATGCATTTGGCCTTGAGCTAATCCAAGTAAGTTCTAATACTTGTAAGAAAATGAGGCAGTACAGAAAACATGGTCATACTTACTGCTAACCAAATTGTCCCTAGTTTTTATAAGAGAATTAAATGTCACAATGTTTCATTGTAGTCTGCAAGGAGGACTAAGACGATGAGGTATCTCATCATCTGAACAAGTTTGAGAATGACTGCTCTAATGTGTTGGCAGCAGGAAGAAGCCTTTCTTGGGTCCTCACACAAATAACCTGGGGAAAGTTAAGGCAGCTGATATCAGCAGCAGAAGACATGTTGACTATAACACTGGCTCTCAAAGAAGATAAAAAGGAAGCTTTAGAGTTTGTTTTATATGGAGCTTCCAAGGCCCTACCTCAGACCTACTGAATCAAAAACTCCAGTCAAGCGGTCAAGGCAGTTACACATTTTTTACAGGGGAGAAAGGACAGTCTCTTCAATAAGTGGTGCTGGGAAAACTGGAGAGGTACCTGTAAGAGTATGAGATTAGATCACTCCCTAACACCATACACAAAAATAAGCTCGAAATGGATTAAAGACCTAAATGTAAGGCCAGAAACTATCAAACTCTTAGAGGAAAACATAGGCAGAACACTCCATGACATAAATCACAGCAAGATCCTTTTTGACCCACCTCATCGAGAAATGGAAATAAAAACAAAAATAAACAAATGGGACATAATGAAACTTCAAAGCTTTTGCACAGCAAAGGAAACCATAAACAAGACCAAAAGACAACCCTCAGAATGGGAGAAAATATTTGCAAATGAAGCAACTGACAAAGGATTAATCTCCAAAATTTATAAGCAGCTCATGCAGCTTAATAACAAAAAAACAAACAACCCAATCCAAAAATGGGCAGAAGACCTAAATAGACATTTCTCCAAAGAAGATATACAGACTGCCAACAAACACATGAAAGAATGCTCAACATCACTAATCATTAAAGAAATGCAAGTCAAAACTACAATGAGATATCATCTCACACCAGTCAGAATGGCCATCATCAAAAAATCTAGAAACAATAAATGCTGGAGAGGGTGTGGAGAAAAGGGAACCCTCTGGCACTGTTGGTGGGAATGTAAATTGATACAGCCACTGTGGAGAACAGTATGGAGGTTCCTTAAAAAACTATAAATAGAACTACCATATGACCCAGCAATCCCACTACTGGGCATATACCCTGAGAAAACCATAATTCAAAAAGAATCATGTACCAAAATGTTCATTGCAGCTCTATTTACAATAGCCCGGAGATGGAAACAACCTATGTGTCCATCATCGGATGAATGGATAAAGAAGATGTGGCACATATATACAATGGAATATTACTCAGCCATAAAACAAACAAAATTGAGCTATTTGTAATGAGGTGGATAGACCTAGAGTCTGTCATACAGAGTGAAGTAAGTCAGAAAGAGAGAGACAAATACCGTATGTTAACACATATATATGGAATTTAAGGAAACAAAATGTCATGAAGAACCTAGGGGTAAGACAGGAATAAAGACACAGACCTACTAGAGAATAGACCTGAGGATATGCGGAGGGGGAAGGGTAAGCCGTGACAAAGCGAGAGAGTGGCATATGGACATATATACACTACCAAACATAAGGTAGATAGCTAGTGGTAAGCAGCCGCATAGCACAGGGAGATCAGCTCAGTGCTTTGTGACTGCCTGGTGGGGTGGGATAGGGAGGGTGGGAAGGAGGGAGGGAGACGCAAGAGGGAAGAGATATGGGAACATATGTAAATATATAACATTCATTTTGTTGTAAAGCAGAAACTAACACACCATTGTAAAGCAATTATACTCCAATAAAAATGTAATTAAAAAAAAGTTTCCTAGGAGATTTTCATGTGCACTCCTATTAGGAAGAGCCACTTGATCCCAGGACAAAGGGACATCTGAGCAAAGGAAGGTTCTAGCGATCACAGGTTAATGTAAAGACAAATAATGCTAACCACAGTGGCTCCTTGATGGCATTGGTAGAATTCCTTCCTAGCTCAGACACACGGTGATTTTCTTGCCCCTGATGATAAGCTTCAAACATCCAAAGTGGCTTAAATTATGTTCAATATATACTTCTTGAGGAGGTAGGATCACATGTAATCCATTTTTTTTAAAAAAAACAGGGGTTGAGTTTGCAAATGTGCATAAAATGTTAAAGTAACTCCTTCATTGTAGAAATTGGAAAATAAAGATAAGCATTAAGAAAACAAATTACATCCTAGAATCACATCACCCACTGTTTTGTGATTTATATCACACTGCTGGGTTTCTATCTTTCTCTCTTTATGTTATCGGGTTATGTATATAGTTTTTCCTTATATAAATAGGATATTGTTTTATGACATTTTCTATTTTATATATTATGATCATGTTCTGTGTAAAAAATATACTTCTTATAGCTTCACTGCATTCCAGTTATGGATGAATTTGTGAGGGTTGGATAAGACAACCATGTGAGGTGCATAGTAGGTACTCAATAAATGGTAGTAGTTACTACTGTTACTATAATGTGCTTAATCATTTCCCTACTGATGGAATATTAGGTTGTTCCCAGGGGTGCGGGTATTCATGTTTTCTTTATTGTATATATAACAGACATTAACTCTTTTCATTAGCTAGAAACATTTTTTGTGGTTGATTGTTTTATCTTTTGTTTTAGGTGTTAAGTACACAGAAGTTTTGTGTTTTCACCCAAATCCTCTCAGTCTTATCCTTTGTGACTTCTAGGCTTAGAAAGCTAAATTCTCACTATGATACTGGGTTGGCTAAAAAGTTCGGGTTTTCCCATAAGATGTTACAGGAAAACCCGAACGAACTTTTGGGCCAACCCAACACTATAATAACTCTTGATACATGATAAATATCAGTATACAAACATTTAATTCATTAAAATGCTTCTACCAAAATGATTAACTTAGAAACAAGTTTAGGACAAATGCATTTCTAGAGAAAACTTTAATTCTACAGAAAAATCCTTGATAATGTAGCACATCATCCTGTAGGTGCCCGATAAACCTGATGATGCTGTGGTGCACGTGCAATGGGGACTAGTCCTCCTTCTAGGTGACCAGGGATAGGACTTGATCTCATTAAGACAGAGGAAAAGGAAGCAAGTAAAGCAAGAACTCCACACTCTGGTATTTCCTCTCACAGAATCAGTTTTTTTTTCATCGCGTTAACTTTTTTTTTTAGGCATTTTATTTTAAATGTAGCAGCATGTACATGTCAATCCCAAACGCCCAATCTATCCCCCCACCCACCCTTCCCCGCTGGTAACCAAAAGTTCATTCTTTAAGTCTGTGAGTCTGTTTCTGTTTTGCTTTATTTTTATTTATTTATTTATTTATTTATTTATTTATTTATTTTTGTGGTACGCGGGCCTCTCACTGTTGTGGCCTCTCCCGTTGCAGAGCACAGGCTCTGGACGCGCAGGCTCAGCGGCCATGGCTCACGGGCCCGGCCGCTCAACGGCATGTGGGATCCTCCCGGACCGGGGCACGAACCCATGTCCCTTGCATCGGCAGGCGGACTCTCAACCACTGCGCCACCAGGGAAGCCCTATTTTGCTTTATTAAACATTAAGATAATGTTTTATTAAACATTAAGATAAGTCACTTCACACTTGTCTCACCTCTGATACTTCATTTGAGCAACCCCTGTTCGGGGCTTTGCGCTGGATCACTGTCTTCTCCGGCTATCAGAAGAAACAGTCATTTTGGGAGATCGTATGAATGCCGGGTTCTCATCCAGTGGCGACAAAGGAAGGGCACAAGGACATCACAGTCAAAACGCACGGAAAGTAGTTCCATTTATTCATCCACTCAACAAACACTTACTGAGGGCCTGTGGTGTGCCAGGCATTGTGTGCTAGTTGCAGACACACAGAAGTAAATGAGATAGACAGGGGATTCATGGTTCCATGTGGACAGCAAGACCTAAAGGTACCTGGGAGACTCCCCACCCTTCCCCATGGAGTGAATGCTGAAGCAGAAGTGATGAGATATGATGTAATGAGACAAAGGAGCCAGAGCGGGAAAGTGGCACCCATCAGGGACTTCCCTGGTGGCTCAGTGGTTAAGAATCTGCCTGCCAATGCAGGGGACATGGGTTCGATCCCTGGTCCGGGAAGATCCCACATGCCACGGAGCAACTAAGTCCGTGCGCCACAACTACTGACCCTGCCTGAGCCACAACTACTGAGCCTGCGTGCCACTACTACTGAAGCCCGTGTGCCTAGAGCCCGTGCTCTGCAACAATAGAAGCCACTGCAACACAATGAAGAGTAGCCCCCGCTTTGCTGCAACTAAAGAAAGCCCGCACATGGCAACGAAGAACCAATGCAGCCAAAATAAATAAAAGGAAAAGGATTCTGTGTGGCTGTCTGGAGGGGTGGGATAGGGAGGGTGGGAGGGAGGGAGACAAAGAGGGAAGAGATATGGGAACATATATATATGTATAACTGACTCACTCTGTTATAAAGCAGAAACTAACACACCATTGTAAGGCAATTATACCCCAATAAAGATGTTAAAAAAAAAAAAGGACTGTATTCCAGAGTTCCATTAATGAGGATTTGATTTAAGTCTCCACCCATGCATGGTCAAGGAGACCTTCGTGTCTTCTGGGAGGGACTCACCCTAGAGAACTGAGACAGCTCATAATGTTCTCTGCAAGTGAATGGGAGAGAGGAATCCTTAGACAAGCCCAGAACTGTTTGCTCTCTTTGGGTCCTTTAGCCCTTTAGCAATATTCACACCACATCTAATTTAGGCTGGGCACACTGGCAGGATTAGGATTCCTTGGAATACAGCATCAGAAGCGTCCACCATTCTCACTGACTCACTCTGGATTTGTTGAAAATGCAGAGGTGACAAAGAGTAATCAGGGCAATGGTAATAACTTTTATTAAAAAAAAAATACTCTCAAGGAAGAATAAAATCAGGTGGAAGTGGAGCTGACTCCATCTTCACTGACATTATTTTGAATTAATTTTTTTCGTCAGTGCTGGGAGAACAACAGCAATTCTACCTCATGTTTCTGGGGAGCATTATGCTCAACTAATTAATTAGTTCACAACACAATCTGATGCTTGTGAAGGTGACACAGCAGTCTAGAAAAAGTGTGGGCTTTGAAGCCAGATGGACCTGCTCCTTCTTCTGCCAGCTGTGGGATGAGAAGCAAGTTTCCTAAGTCTCAGTTTGCTCATCTCTGAAATGGGGACATCATCACCTACCTCAGAGTGTTGTTCTGAGGATCAAACAAGATGATTATTACATAAATCATCGCTTAGTACAGTGCCTGGCACACCGAAGGGCTCAACAAATTTAATTATTATAATCTGGGCACCTACTGGGAGTGTCTGCCCAGTGTCCAGAAGAGATTTAGCATCTGGTGCAAAATGGGTACCAGTGGTGGCTGTTTGGTCTCCCTGCCCTTTCAGAGCATGATGATGCTTCTCTAAAGACAAAGAAATGAAGATGCTGAGGTCTGAAAAGCTTGTTTTCTGTATCTTACATCCTACCCGTCTTCTTTCCTCACTGGCGTGTTTTCCTTCTACCTCAAAATGCTCCCTTTGACATCTATCTTCCATGTTTCCTTACCTTCTGCCTGCAAACCTCAGTATTTTTCTTTGTTTTTAACTGTGGCTTTACTGCACCTGTGTTTAATGAACTCAGTCCATCAGTTAAAAACCCTTTCCTCTCTTCATTTTATACAAATTGTTGGAGAGAAGAACCTGAAGGGACGGATGACTTAGCACTGGGTCCTGTCTCCTCTCAAACAAACATGAGATCATGAGAATGTAGAGGGTTTTTACAGAGAAGTCATGAAACACGTCTCACTGGGTTAAGGTTCAAAAAAAAGTGTCTTTAAAAATGGAGCTCCAAGAGGAACCGAGGTGGCAGAGTAGAAGGACGTGGTCTCGCTCCCTCTTGCGAGAACACCAGAATCACAACTAGCTGCTGAACAATCAATGACAGGAAGACACTGGAACTCACCAAAAAAGATACCCCACATCCAAAGACAAAGGAGAAGCCACAATGAGACGGTAGGAGGGGCACAATCACAGTAAAATCAAATCCCGTAACTGCTGGGTGGGTGACCCACAGACTGGAGAACACTTATACCACAGAAGTCCACCCACTGGAGTGAAGGTTCTGAGCCCCACGTCAGGCTTCCCAACCTGGGGGTCCGGCAACGGGAGGAGGAATTCCTAGAGAATCACACTTTGAAGTCTAGTGGGAATTGACTGCAGGACTTTGACAGGACTGGGGGAAACAGAGACTTCACTCTTGCAGGGCACACACAAAGTAGTGTGCATCGGGACCAAGGGGAAGGAGCAGTGACCCCAGGGGAGACTGAACCAGACCCACCTGCTAGTGTTGGAGGGTCTCCTGCAGAGGCTGGGGAGGTGCTGTGGCTCACCGTGGGGACTAGGACACTGACAGCAGAAGTTCTGGGAAGTACTCCTTGGCATGAGCCCTCCCAGAGTCTGTCATTAGCCCCACCAAAGAGCGCAGGTAGGCTCCAGTGTTGGGTTGCCTCAGGCCAACCAACCAAAAGGGAGGAAACCCAGCCCCACCCATCAACAGTCAAGTGGATTAAAGTTTTACTGAGCTCTGCCCACCAGAGCAACAGTCAGCTCTACCCACCACCAGTCCCTCCCATCAAGCCTCTTACACAGCCTCATCCACTAGAGGGCAAACAGTGGAAGCAAGAAGAACTACAATCCTGCAGCCTGTGGAACAAAAACCACATTCACAGAAAGATAGACAAGATGAAAAGGCAGAGAACTATGTACCAGATGAAGGAACAAGACAAAAGCCCAGAAAAACAACTAAATGAAGTGGAGTTAGGCAACCTTCCAGAAAAAGAATTCAGAATAATGATAGTGAAGATGATCCAGGACCTCGGAAAAAGAATGGAGGCAAAGATCGAGAAGATGCAAGAAATGTTTAACAAAGACCTAGAAGAAAGAACAAACAAACAGAGATGAACAATACAATAACTGAAATGAAAACTACACTAGAAGGAATCAATAACAGAATAACTGAGGCAGAAGAACGGATAAGTGACCTGGAAGACAGAATGGTGGAATTCACGGCTGCGGAACAGAATAAAGAAAAAAGAATGAAAAGAAATGAAGACAGCCCAAGAGACCTCTGGGACAACATTAAACACAAGAACATTCGCATTATAGGGGTCCCAGAAGGAGAAGAGAGAGAGAAAGGACCAGAGAAAATATTTGAAGAGATTATAGTCGAAAACTTCCCTAACATGGGAAAGGAGATAGTCACCCAAGTCCAGGAAGTGCAGCAAGCCCCATACAGGATAAACCCAAGGAGAAACACGCTGAGACACATAGTAATCAAACTGACAAAAATTAAAGACAAAGAAAAATTATTGAAAGCAGCAAGGGAAAAATGAAAAATAACATACAAGGGAACTCCCATAAGGTTAACAGCTGATTTCTCAGCAGAAACTCTACAAGCCAGAAGGGAGTAGCATGATATACTTAAAGTGATGAAAGGGAAGAACCTACAACCAAGATTACTCTACCCCGCAAGGATCTCATTCAGATTCGATGGAGAGATCAAAAGCTTTACAGAGAAGCAAAGGCTAAGAGAATTCAGCACCACCAAAACAGTTCTACAACAAATGCTAAAGGAACTTCTCTAAGTGGGAAACACAAGAGGAAAAAAAGGACCTACAAAAACAAACCCAAAACAATTAAGAAAATGGTCATAGGAACATACATATCAATAATTACCTTAAACGTGAATGGATTAAATGCACCAACCAAAAGACACAGGCTTGCTAAACGGATACAAAAACAAGATCCATATATATGCTGTCTACAAGAGACCCACTTCAGACCTAGGGACACACACAGACTGAAAGTGAGGGGATGGAAAAAGATATTCCACGCAAATGGAAATCAAAAGAAAGCTGGAGTAGCGATACTCATATCAGATAATATAGACTTTAAAATAAAGAATGTTACAAGAGACAAGGAAGGGCAGTACATAATGATGAAGGGATCAATCCAAGAAGAAGATATAACAATTATAAATATATATGCACCCAACACAGGAGCACCTTAATACATAAGGCAACTGCTAACAGCTACAAAAGAGGAAATCGACAGTAACACAAAAATAGTGGGGCACTTTAACACCTCACTTACACCAATGGACAGATCATCCAAAATGAAAATAAATAAGGAAACAGACGCTTTAAATGACACAATAGACCAGATGGATTTAATTGATATTTATAGGATATTCCATCCAAAAACAACAGATTACACTTTCTTCTCAAGTGCTCACGGAACATTTTCCAGGATAGATCACATCTTGGGTCACAAATCAAGCCACAGTAAATTTAAGAAAATTGAAATCACATCAAGCATCTTTTCTGACCACAACGCTGTGAGATTAGAAATGAATTACAGGGAAAACAAATGTAAAAAACACAAACACATGGAGGCTAAAAAATACATTACTAAATAAGCAAGAGATCACTGAAGAAATCAAAGAGGAAATAAAAGAATACCTAGAGACAGATGACAATGAAAACACGACGATCCAAAACCTATGGGATGCAGCAAAAGCAGTTCTAAGAGGGAAGTATATAGCTATACAAGCCTACCTCAAGAAACAAGAAAAATCTCAAGTAAACAATCTAACCTTACACCTAAAGGAACTAGAGAAAGAAGAACAAACAAAACCCAAAGTTAGCAGAAGGAAAGAAATCATAAAGATCAGAGCAGAAATAAATGATAGAAACAAAAAAAACAATAGCAAAGATCAATAAAACTAAAAGCTGGTTCTTTGAGAAGATAAACAAAATTGATAAACCATTAGCCAGACTCATCAAGAAAAAGAGGGAGAGGACTCAAATCAATAAAATTAGAAATGAAAAAGGAGAAGTTACAACAGACACCGCAGAAATACAAAGCATCCTAAGAGACTATTACAAGCAACTCTATGCCAATAAAATGGACAACCTGGAAGAAACAGACAAATTCTTAGAAAGGTAAAACCTTCCAAGACTGAACCAGGAAGAAAAAGAAAATATGAACAGACCAATCACAAGTAATGAAATTGAAACTGTGATAAAAATCTTCCAACAAACAAAAGTCCAGGACCAGATGGCATCACAGGTGAATTCTATCAAACATTTAGAGAAAAGCTAACACCCATCCTTCTCAAACTCTTCCATAAAATTGTGGAAGAAGGAACACTCCCAAAATCTTTCTACCAGGCCACCATCACCCTGATAACAAAACCAGACAAAGATGTCACAAAGAAAGAAATCTACAGGCCAGTATCACTGATGAACATAGATGCAAAAATCCTCAACAAAATACTAGCAAACAGAATCCAACAGCACATTAAAAGGATCATACACCGGGCTTCCCTGGTGGCGCAGTGCTTGAGAGTCCACAGACAAGGATGTCACAAAGAAAGAAAACTACAGGCCAATATCACTGATGAACATAGATGCAAAAATCCTCAACAAAATACTAGCAAACAGAATCCAACAGCACATTAAAAGGATCATACACCATGATCAAGTGGGGTTTATTCCAGGAATGCAAGGATTCTTCAATATACGCAAATCTATCAATGTGATTAACCATATTAACAAATTGAAGGAGAAAAACCATATGATCATCTCAATAGATGCAGAGAAAGCTTTTGACAAAATTCAACACCCATTTATGATAAAAACCCTGCAGAAAGTAGGTGTAGAGGGAACTTTCCTCAATATAATAAAGGCCGTATATGACAAGCCCACAGCCAACATCATCCTCAATGGCGAAAAACTGAAAGCATTTCCACTAAGGTCAGGAACAAGACAAGGTTGCCCACTCTCACCACTCTTATTCAACATAGTTTTGGAAGTTTTAGCCACAGCAATCAGAGAAGAAAAGGAAATAAAAGGAATCCAAATCGGAAAAGAAGAAGTAAAGCTGTCACTGTTTGCAGATGACATGATACTATACATAGAGAATCCTAAAGATGCTACCAGAAAACTACTAGAGCTAATCAATGAATTTGGTAAAGTTGCAGGATACAAAATTAATGCACAGAAATCTCTTGCATTCCTATACACTAACGATGAAAAATCTGAAAGAGAAATTATGGAAAAACTCCCAGTTACCACTGCAACAAAAAGAATAAAATATCTAGGAATAAACCTACCTAGGGAAACAAAAGACCTGTAGGCAGCAAACTATAAGACACTGATGAAAGAAATTAAAGATGATACCAACAGATGGAGAGATATACCATGTTCTTGTATTGGAAGAATCAATATTGTGAAAATGACTATACTACCCAAAGCAATCTACAGATTCAATGCAATCCCTATCAAATTACCAATGGCATTTTTTACGGAACTAGAACAAATCATCTCAAAATCTGCATGGAGACACAAAAGACCCCGAACAGCCAAAGCAGTCTTGAGGGAAAAAAATGGAGCTGGAGGAATCAGACTCCCTGACTTCGGACTATACTACAAAGCTACAGTAATCAAGACAATATGGTACTGGCACAAAAAGAGAAACACAGATCAATGGAACAAGATAGAAAGCCCAGAGATAAACCCACGCACCTATGGTCAACTAATCTATGAAAAAGGAGGCAAAGATATACAACGGAGAAAAGACAGTCTCTTCAATAAGTGGTGCTGGGAAAACTGGACAGCTACATGTAAAAGAAAGAAATTAGAACACTCTCTAACACCATACACAAAAATAAACTCAAAATGGATTTGAGACCTAAATGTAAGACCGGACAGTATAAAACTCTTAGAGGAAAACATAGGAAGAACACTCTTTGACATAAATCACAGCAAGATCTTTTCTGACCCACCTCCTAGAGTAGTGGAAATAAAACCAAAAATAAACAAATGGGACCTAATGAAACTTCAAAGCTTTTGCACAGCAAAGGAAAACATAAACATGATGAAAAGACAACCCTCAGAATGGGAGAAAATATTCACAAATGAATCAACGGACAAAGGATTAATCTCCAAAATATATAAACAGCTCATGCAGCTCAATATTAAAGAAACAAACAACCCAATCCAAAAATGAGCAGAAGACCTAAATAGACATGTCTCCAAAGAAGACATACAGATGGCCAAGAAGCACATGAAAAGCTGCTCAACATCACGAATTATTAGAGAAAGGCAAATCAAAACTACAATGAGGTATCACCTCACACCAGTTAGAATGGGCATCATCAGAAAATCTACAAACAACAAATGCTGGAGAGGGTGTGGAGAAAAGGGAACCCTTTTGCACTGTTGGTGGGAATGTAAATTGATACAGCCACTTTGGAGAACAGTATGCAGGTTCCTTAAAAAACTAAAAATAGAATTACCATATGATCCAGCAGTCCCACTACTGGGCATATACCCAGAGGAAACCATAATTCAAAAAGACACATGCACCTCAATGTTCACTGCAGCACTATTTACAATAGCCAGGTCATGGAAGCAACCTAAATGTCCATCGACAGACGAATGGATAAAGAAGTTGTGGTACATATATACAATGGAATATTACTCAGCCATAAGAAGGAACGAAACTGAGTCATTTGCTGAGTCATTTGTGGATGGATCTAGAGACTGTCAAACAGAGTGAAGTGTCAGAAAGAGAAAAACAAATATCGTATATTAACGCATGTATGTGGAACCTAGAAAAATGGTAAAGATGAACTGGCTTGCAGGGTAGAAGTTGACACACAGATGTAGAGAACAAACGTATGGACACCAAGGGGGGAAAATCATGGTAGGGTGGGGATGGTGGTGTGCTGAATTGGGCGATTGGGACTGACATGTATACACTGACGTGTATAAAATTGATGACTAATAAGAACCTGCGGTAATAAAAAAAACAAACAAAAGAAAACAACTAATACTAAACTTTCTTTGGGTTATTTGTATGGAAATATGTTAATATAAATGTTTCAGACATTACATGAAATTTCTAAAAGTCTTATATGTTCTGGTATAATGTTATAAGTCATAATTCTAGCTATTACTTTAAAATGTATATCTCAGGGCTTTCCTGGTGGTACAGTGGTTGAGAGTCCGCCTGCCGATGCAGGGGACATGGGTTCGTGCCCCAGTCCAGGAAGATCCCACATGCCGCAGAGCGGCTGGTCCTGTAAGCCATGGCCGCTGAGCCTGTGCGTCCAGAGCCTGTGCTCCACAATGGGAGAGGCCACAACAGTGAGAGGCCCGCGTACCACACACACAAAAATGTATATCTCAGAAATAAGTAAATTTTCTTTTCAACTGCATTATTATGAACTTTCATCAAATCTTTAACCGTGGTCATTTTTAAGTGTTTTGTCATTTACAGACAGTTCTGGGTGTACTGTGACGCTTTTGCAAAAATGTTCCTATAAAAGGGTTTCATCTTCAAGGAATTCATGGAAAAAACTCTGACAAGTACAGATTTCTGATAACTGACTATACTGCTGAACTGACTGAATAAGCATTTTCAGAACTCTAATGGAAAACTGATGAATTCATAAGAGTGCTAACAAAAGATCAAGATAAAAAAAATTAATTACATGGGACTGAGTGAACTGATGAGGATGATTATAATTTTTGTGACTTTCTGTTTGAATAAAAAAAATATGGAGCTCCCTTTCCCACAATGAAATTGATTTTATTCTTAAATAACACTCTTGCCAACGTTTAAGTAAGTACATACATAATGCAATTCCTAACATCACTGCTTTTCTCACTGACTTTCCCTCATCCCTCAGCATTGAAAACTCCAAGACTCTCCCTTAGCCCTTTTCTAAACCTCGAATTCCTAAATCATCTGCAGAAGCACTCCACCTCACCCAAGAACACGGTATTAAAGTGTCTGATACCCTTTCTGGGTCCCTTACTACCCATAAATAATGAGGTATTTACGGTACAATCACTCTGGCGGGGTTGGCGTCCCAGGTTTAAGAATGATCTTTCCCCCAGACACTGGGGCATTATCCAAAATCAACATGGCCGGTATCCAAGGAGACCTGAGAGACGCTCTTCTTTCACTGTGCTGTGTCTATTGCCTACTGTACAGGGCTTGATACATTTTTAATTACTCCACTGAGTTTCCTTTGAACTTGTTACTTTTCGCCATTTCCAGTTAGTGGGTCTTAATTTCCCATAGGAAAACCTTTAGCCTCTCATAAAGTTCATGCTTTTCTAGTTCAACCTCATTTATTACACAGCTTAAGAAGAAAAGCTCTTTTGCCTACTGATCTGGGATGATCAGAGAGAAATCAACAAGAGTGGAATAAAATCTCCATGCATCCCATCAGGAGAAAATTGACTGCCCCATGATCAAACTGGAAGCAATTTCTAAAAAGTATTTTCATATGGGACACAACTCTGCAACTCCTTCTTGATTTTTTGATATTGATTTTTTGATAAAGACCCAGGTGACGAGATCACTTGGTTCTTATATCTCAAAGAGGTAGGAAGAACCTCAGTGCTTAAGCCAGGGGACAGGAAAGAAGTCAAACACACCGATGAATGGCAGGTAACACTCAACCTAGATGGGGTGGGACCAGGGAACCAGTGGGCTCCCCAAAGGGAGCACCCATAGCTCTTCGTCATCCAGTGGTTGGCATGCAGGAATGTGGGCCCAGCATAGCCAGGTTTCCCATTTTCCAAGAGAAATCAGAAATCTAGACTTTGACTGGAAATCTCATTTTTAAAAGTTGACAGGTGATTTGAATTTTCTCCAACACCCTGCAGCCCACAGTCCTGTCCTGGAGCTGAATGCTATAGGCTCACAAGAGGATATTTTCTCTACTCTTGCCTTCAGTGACTTCATGTTCATAGCTTGAAATCAGCCATTTGGGGGAATATTTACTTCACAGAAACAGGCAAACGCTACAAATAGGGTTGTTTGTTTTTTAAGCTGATTGTCAAACATTTACCAGCATCTGTGGGTCAAATAATGTCGCCTTTGGCCAAAGTTGCATCTTCTAATTTAAATACTAAGCTAGAAGTAATGTTAAATAACCATGAAGAAGCAGTATATATTCCCAAACCTGTATTTACAACAAAGAGTACACGTGACACTGTAACCACAGGAGAGGCGGTGGGCTAAGAGTCAGAGGGACAGCATCATCAGCTGAGAACACAAAGGTAAGGACACAGTGAGGCAGCTCTGAACCGAGCCTGTGACCCTAGAAAAAGTACACCCTATAAATACGACATTTCTAAACACTTACTGCTTCCCCACTGCTCCGAGGGAGTGTGGTATTTTATGCTCCAACCATGACCCTCAAGACACTGCAACAGGGGTTTCCCTGGTGGCGCAGTGGCTAAGAATCCGCCTGCCAATGCAGGGGACATGGGTTCAAGCCCTGGTCCAGGAAGATCCCACATGCCGCAGAGCAACTAAGCCTGTGCACCACAACTACTGAGCCTGTGCTCTAGAGCCCACGAGCCACAACTACTGAGCCCACGTGCTGCAACTACTGAAGCCTGCGCACCTAGAGCCCGTGCTCCACAACAAGATAAGCCACCACAGTGAGAAGTCCACATACCAGGACGAAGAGCAGCCCCTACTCGACGCAACTAGAGAAAGCCCGCGCGCAGCAACGAAGACCCAACACAGCCAGAAAAAAAAAAAAAAAAGACATTGCAACATCCTGAAATGTCTTCTGAATCATCAGGAAAAGATGAGATTATGCACAGTGATTGAGCAATAAGTCTTTCAAGTCAGTTTTCAAACAACTGCAAGTGGATTAAAGCTCTTTGCCAGCCATGCAAGGAGCAGCAATAACAACAGTTACAATATCCCCTTCTGTCTTCATTCAGAATCAGCCTAACCTCAGTCTGGTTCTCAATTCCTGTTTTCTGTGACATAGAGCCTTTGGCAATCTGGGGAAGCCTGTGGGTTCCATCTATGAATGCTTTTTTTAAATGAATGAAATAAAATGCATAGAATTACAAAAGCAACTATATTAAAACAAAGTTAATAAACTAGGAAACAAATGTGTGATATAGTATATAAGCAACTTTATTATATCATTAAATAACAAGAACAGGCCTAACAACTACCATAATTTCGAAGTATGTTGAGGGGGGATGACCATGGTGGGATCTGCCACATTCTTAAATGAGAGGAACACATCTGTGATTTCTACTGGTGACAAAGCTACAGGTGCCACTCAATCTGCCTCTGAGTTGTTGCCTATACTCTCTATTGAAGGAAAGGCTAGAGGCTGCTTAGCTCGAGGTTAGTAAACATAAAGACGGAATTCTTTTCCCATCCAAATTTATAGGCCTCCTGAATGCTATGCATGGACCCAGGTTATCAGGCTGGACACATAGTAGGGATTCAATAAATTCTGACTGAACCAAACTAAATTTTCTGCTTGATATAAGATGGGTGCTGAGTGTGGTTCTAAGACGATAAGAAGGGAGAAAAGACTGTTCAAACCCAGTGAGGGACATCTAGATGTCTTCCTTATTATACAGCCTGGGAGCCCAGGTTCTTCAAAACGATAACTTGCAAATAATACTCATCACTAACATCAAATCCACTGATGGCAAAAATAGAACTAGAGTCATAGGTTTTATTTCAGTTTTCACTAGAATACTATCTCAGAGACTTCACTTCCTCTCCAAAATTTAAATCATGGCTAAACAAAGTTTGAACTAAAGTTCCAACACTTACTACTTGTATCACTTTGGGAAAGCTATTTATCCCTCTGTGCTTCAGTTTTCTCACCAACAGAATGAGGAAAAGAATAATCCTACATCACAGGATGAAAAATTGTGTATCTAGAGCATTTAGCATAATACCAAGGAAGGAGAATACAATATACTTTAGCTGTGAGAATAACAAAATTCTTACAAATTGGTTAAGAGAATTTTAAATTTTAAAATACTCAAAAATTTAGCAGTACCTACAAATATTTACAATTGAAAGTTTAAATATTAAAATTTTAAACATGCTTTATAGAGCTGTTGTACTAGCAAATAATTAGAAACAAACTACATGTCCCACAACAGAAGGAACAAATTATTGAACATTCATACCACAGTTGTATATGCTGGGCAACCTCAGAAAGTTATATAAGAACCATAGGTGACTACTTCCCAACTTATTCTATAGGCCAGTATTATCCTGACACCAAAGCAAGACAGAGATATCACAAAAAAGGAAAAAAAATGGACAAATATATCTTTTGAATATAGATGCAAAAATCCTCAACAAAATACTAGCAAACCAAATGCAGCAATATATGAAAAGGATTATAAACCATGACCAAGTGGAATTTATCCCAGGAATCCATGGTTGGTTTAATATCTAAAATTAATTAATGCAGTACCCCAGCGTCAGTAGCACAAAGGATGAAACCACATGATCATCTCAGATGCAGAAAAATAATCTGACAAAAATCCAACACCTCTCTGTGATAAAAACACCCAACAAAGTAGGAATAGAAGGGAACTTTCTCAACCCAATAAAGGCCATCTACCAAAACAAACCAGAACTAATATCACACTTCATGGTGAAAGACCGAAACTTTCCCCCCAAGATCAGGAATAAAGCAAGAATGTCCACTCTCACCACTTCTATTCAACACTGTACTGGAGGCATGAAATAAAAGAAACAAAAGGCATCCATATTGGAAGGAAAGAATGAAAACTATCTCTATTCATAGATGATATAATCACATAATATTTATATAGACAATCCTAAGGAATCCACTAAAAAACTATTAGAACTAATATATGAGTGCAGCAAGATCACAGGATACAAGATCTATATATAAAAATCAATTGTACTCCCTATCCTTGCAATAAACAATTCAAAATAAAATTTAGAAGACAATTTCATTTACGATAGCACTAAAAAGAATAATACATTTAGGAATAAATTTCACAAAAGAAGTGCCAAACTTATATTCAATACCTTGAAGACTACAAAGCACTGGAAAGAAATTAAAGGATCCCAATAAATGAAAAGACATCCCATGTTCATGGATTATAACATTTAATATTTTTAAGATCACAACATTCCCCAAGATGATCTACAGATTCAACAGAAGTCTTCTTTGCAGAAACTGACAAGCTGATTTTAAAATTCACATGGAAGTTCAAGGGACCCATAATAGCCAAAACAATCTTGATAAAGAAGAACAATGTTGGAGGATTCACACTTCCTGATTTCACAATTTACTACAAAGCTACAGTAATCAAGGCAGTGTGGTACTAGCATAAGGATACACATATACATCAGTGGAATAGAATTGAGAATTCAGAAATCAACCCTCACTTTATGGTCAATTGATTTTTGACAAGGGTGTCAAAACTATTCAATGGGGGAAAGAATAATCTTTTCAACGAGTGGTGCTGGAACTGGATACCACATGGAAAAATATTAAGCTGCACCCACGTCTCATACCATATACAAAAATTGCCTCAAAATGGATCAAGAGCCTAAATGTAAGAGCAAAACTATGAAACTCCCAGAAGAAAACACAGGTACAAATCTTTGTGACTTTGGATTAGGCAATGGTTTCTTAGATATGGTACTGAAAACATAAGCAACAACAATGACAAAATAGGTAAATTAGACTTCACCAAAATTTAAAATGTTTGTGCTTCAAAGGACACCATGAAGAAACTGAAATGACAACCCACAGAAGGGGAGAAAATGTTTGCAAATTATATATCTGATAAGGGACTTGAATCTAAAATACATAAAGAACATTTATAACTCAATTACTAAAAAAACAATTTAAGGGCTTCCCTGGTGGCTCAGTGGTTGAGAGTCCGCCTGCCGATGCAGGGGACACGGGTTCGTGCCCCGGTCCGGGAAGATCCCACATGCCGTGGAGCGGCTGGGCCCGTGAGCCATGGCTGCTGAGCCTGCGGGTCCGGAGCCTGTGCTCCGCAACGGGAGAGGCCACAACAGTGAGAGGCCCGCGTACCGCAAAATAAATAAATAAATAAATAAATAAATACATAAATAAATAAATAAATAAATAAATAAAAATAAAAAACCAATTTAAAATGGGCAAAGGATTTGAATAGACATTTCTTTCAAGAGGGTATATAAATGACTAAAAAAAAACACACACATGAGAATATGCTCAACATCATTTGTCATTAGAGAAATGCAAATCAAAACCACAATAAGATACCACTTCACATCCACAGGATGGATGTAACCAAAGAGACAGGTTATTGAAAGTCTTGGCAAGGATGTGAAGAAATAGGAACCCTCACACACTGTTGGTGGGAATATAAAATGATATGCCTACTTGGAAAGAGTCTGACAGTTCTTTCAAAGGTTGAGAATAGAGTTTCTATACGACCCGACAATTCCAAATCTACGCAAGATAAATAAAAACATATGTCTACACAAAAACTTGTACACTTATTCATCACTGTACATCATTATTCATAATAGCTAAAAAGTGAAAACAACCCAAATGTCCATCAACTGATTAAATGATAGATAAAATATGGTACATCCATAAGATAGAATATTATTCAGTAATAAAATGGAGTGAAGTATTGATATGTATTACAAGATGGATGACTTGAAAACATTATGCTAAGTCAAAGAAGCCAGGTACAAAAGGCCGTGTACTATATGAGTCCATTTATATGAAATGTCCAGAATAAGCAAATCTACAGAAACAGACAGTACGTTAGTGGTTACCTAGGGCTGGAGGGGATGGGAGGTGATTGCTAAAGGGGATGGGGTTTCTTTGGGAGATGATGAAATGTCATCAAATTGATTGTGTTGATGGTTGCAAAACCCTGTGAATACAGTAAAAACCACTGAATTGTACACTTCAAATATGTGAAATTTATGGTATATGAATTATAGCTCAATAAAGCTATTACCAAAAAAAGAAAAGAGAACCCCAGTATGTGTAAAAAAACAATGGTTACCTCTGGGGAGTAGGATGAGAAAGTAAAGGGAGACTTTGATTTTTCACTTTAAACACTTTTGAATTATTTGAAAATCTATTCAAATGTGCATATATTAGTTTAGGAATTTTTTTAATGGAAAAAATATTTTTAAAAAGAAAAGAAGAAAGCCACTTTACAGTTAACAATTCAAGTTAAAGGTGAGGTGTCGGGGTGTGGGTGAGGCATGGACAGAGGCAAACACTCCAAACCCTGTGTTTGAAAATTTTCTCTTTGGTCCAGAGACGCTGCTAGATGTCCTACAATGCACAGGACAACCCCACAACAAAGGATTACTCTGCCCTTTTTAATGTGATTTTTTTCCCCCCAGAAACAGCAAAGTGCCTCGTTCTTCCCACCCCAGCCAGAGCCAGTGAGTGTCTGGTGTGGGCGTCTAAAAGCCCAGTTCCTCTGCCTCAAGGTGGGACAAACCGCAAGGTGTAATTTATGCTGCAGAGCTCCACAAGATAACCTCCTACTTGGCTTCTTCCCTTTTCCCATCCTCACACCCCTCACTCTCCTACTAGTCTCTTCCGGAGTACTTCCTTGATAAATCACTTCCACCCAAACCTTTAGCCCAGAGTCTGCTTCTTAGAGAAAACGACCTCAGACCTTGAAAGACTCTCCCTTTCCTACTACTGCAACTTATGGTGTAGATATGATGGCCAGAGCTCCAGCAACCACATTGAGCCCTGAGGACGAGGGCAACATCCTAGGGAGAGCAGAGCTGAAGACACCTGACTCCCTGTTGACATTATGCAGTCACCACACTTGCCCTGAACTGTCTATATGCAGTGCAGACCTCTTTTCTGGAATAGAGTAAAATTTTGTCTGCTTCAACCACTACTTCTTGGGTCTGGTAACTTGACGCTGATATACTCCCTTAACAGCTGTGTGTACTTGGGAAATTTACTGACTCACTCTGAGCCTTACTTTCCAGAACCCAAAGAACTGTTGAAAGAATAAGCAGGTCATCAACTCTTCCCAAACAGCCCCTAGACTTCATATCCTCCAGGAAGTTTGCCTTAATTAACTGAAGAGAGGGTGATAGTTGTTGTTTCAAGTTATAAACTCCCAGATGAATGGTCTCCATCCATCATTCCATGAAATGGAACACCAGTAAATCCCTGTGTGGTCAAAGCATGCCTTCTACACATTTGTTTTTACAGATGTTGGTATTAAGTCACAGGCTGTTAAATAAAAGAAACTAAGTCTAAAAATACAGTAGGTCAAGAAATAGTATATATAGCACGCCTCCACACCAAATACCAAAAATATAACATCTGAAGCAGAAAACATCAACAGCCAGAATTAATTTAAAAAGCCCTTAGTGGGGAAAACACTAACTGTAGCAAAGATTCAGTTTTCAAATTTTAAGTCCCAAAGAAAGATCTCAAGATTCTGGTGGGAATGGAAGTGGCTTATAGGAAATAGCAGGAAGCTAAGAAAGAAGGAACCCCACAGATGAGCAAGACTGAATGAACATCTCCTTTAAGAGAGAAAAGAGAGATAGAAACTATAAAGCACCAAAAGCAAAGGCAACAAAAGCAAAAATGAACAAGAAGGACTACACCAAACCGAAAAGCTTCTGCACAGCAAAGGAAACCATCAACAAAATGAAAAGGCAACCTACTGAAAGGGAGAAAATATTTGCAGATCATATTTATCTGATAAGGGGTTAATATCCAAAATATATAGGGACTTCCCTGGTGGTCCAGTGGCTAAGACTCCACGCTCCAATGCAGGGGGCCCAGGTTCGATCCCTGGTCGGGGAATTAGATCCCACATGCCACAACTAAGAGTTCAAATGTCACAGCTAAAAGATCACGCATGCCACAACGAAGATCGAAGATCCCGAGTGCCACAACTAAGACTCGGTGTAGATAGATAGATAGATAGACAGATAAATAGGTAAATAATAAATAAATAAATAAATAAATAAATATAAAACTCAGACAACTCAATAGCAAAAAACCCCCAAACAATCCAATTTAAAAATGGGCAGAGCAATTATACTCCAATAACGATGTTAAAAAAAAATGGACAGAGGATTTTTTTTTTTTTTTTGGTACACGGGCCTCACTGTTGTGGCCTCTCCCGCCCGCTGCGGAGCACAGGCTCCGGACGCGCAGGGTCAGAGGCCATGGCTCACGGGCCCAGCAGCTCCGTGGCATGTGGGATCTTCCCGGACTGGGGCACGAACCAGTGTCCCCTGCATCGGCAGGCGGACTCTCAACCACTGCGCCACCAGGGAAGCCCCTGGACAGAGGATTTGAATAGACATTTTTCCAAAGCAGAAATACAGTTGCTCAACATCACTAATCATCAAGGAAATGCAAATCAAGACCACAATGAGATATCACCTCACACCTGTTAGAATGGCTGTTATCAAAGAGGTAACAAGTGTTGGTGAGGGTGTGTGGAAAACAGAACCCTTGGGCACTGTTGGTGGGAATGTAAATTGGTGCAGCTGCTGCGGAAAACAGTACGAAGTTCCCTCAAAGAATTAAAAATAGAACTACCATATGATCCAGCAATTCTACTTCTGGGTATTTACCCAAAGGAAATGAAAACACTAACTTGAAAAGATATCTGCAATCCCATGTTCACTGTAGCATTATTTACAGTAGCCAAGACTTGGAAATAACCTAAGTGTTCATCAATGGATGAATGGATAAAGAAGTCATGGTAGGGCCTTCCCTGGTGGCGCAGTGGTTAAGAATCCACCTGCCAATGCAGGGCACACAGGTTCAAGCCCTGGTCCAGGAAGATCCCACATGCCACGGGGCAACTGAGCCTGTGCGCCACAACTACTGAGCCTGTGCTCTAGAGCCCGCGAGCCGCAACTACTGAGCCCATATGCCACAACTACTGAGCCCATATGGCACAACTACTGAAGCCCGCGCACCTAGAGCCTGTGCTCCGCGACGAGAAGCCACCGCAACGAGAAGCCTGCGCACCGCAACAAAGAGTAGCCCCCGATCTCCACAATTAGAGAAAGCCTGTGTGCAGCAACGAAGGCCCAATGCAGCCAAAAATAAATAAATAAAAATTTTAAAACCGGGAAATTAAAAAAATTAAGTGGTTTACTTTAAAAATTAAAACTAGAGAGACGATCCAAAAGTCAGCAAGTCTCTGCTAATATAATGCAGGAATTTAATCAAATGTAAGTTTAAAAATAGTTAGCATATAAAGCATAAAGAAGTAAACAAAAGTATTATTAATAAAATTTAAAGTTACACAAGTGATGAAATCAATAACACTGAATTTATATGTCCCCAAACACACAAATGTTATTTTGGGTGTGTTTACTAGGCTTGGAGTGTGGTTGGGGATTATGTTCCCTCCTGCTCCAAAATTCTGTAAGGTAAGAAAAAATCCAACTGAAATATATACAGATACCAGGATACACAGAAACACTCAAATAAAAAAGAGAACTCTGGAAAATGCACATTCTCAAACCATTATGTGATAATTTTAGAAATAAATCAAAGCATAATTATATAGACAGCCATAAAAGAGCAGTCTTTTTGAAACAGTCTTTTTGAAAAACATTGAGATGAGTTAGAACTAAACAGGGAATGGATAAGAATATTTATCTCAACCACAGAGAGGACCTAAATTTATGAAAAAATATAGAAAAAAATGCCAGTGAAAATGAGTGTATTTGGGTATATAAAAATCTTTTCTACATTCCAAACAATAGTCAATAAAAAGGTAGCAGAATAGGATAAATATTTGGGACATATATAAATAAATACATACAACAAAGATAAGAACTTGATGTGTCCCCCTTGGCTCTCAAGACAGCACTTATATACCACAAAGAATCCCAGGGGTCCTTGGAGCATAGTTTGAAAACCACTGGCCTGGTTGGTCTCTAAGGTCGATGTTGGTCTCTAAGATTGGTCTCTAAGGTCAATCTGATCTTCATCAGATGCTTAATACTAGGGAAGACCCAAGACACAGCTTTGGTGCCAGTATTCCAAGAGTTCATGGGCAGAGTCAGGAAGTGACTTCTGGGATCAAATATGTCCAAACTGGAGAGTAAAATCCTGGGGGCAGGCACATTAGTTGTCATGGTGATGGGAGGACACTTGCAACTTTGAGAGGACATCAAATATTCCCATGGGAGGTACAGGCTCTGATTATGTGGACTCCTGGGAGGTAGGCAGAACACCACCCAAACCTTTTACCATCCTGACATTCTGCTAACCAGGCTATCTCTGTGTTCTTCTCTTACCCCTGGTTGCCTAAGGACCATCACCACTGAAAAAAGAGGTTGTGATCTCTTTAACTGGCAATTCTCCCTGCAAGGACCCCAAAGGAAGAAATGGCAAAGAAGTGGTGGTTCACAGTATAAGCTCTAAAGGGATGCCCCACACTGCTTCCACTGGGTAACTTCAGACACTGCCTGGAAGCTCTCTGGGCCTCGGATCCTGGTCTGTAACGTGAGAATATTAACAGTACCTACCCTTATGGGGTTGTTATAAGAATGAAACATATGTAAAGATTGTACTGGGTTTAACCTATGGTAAAGCACTCAATAAATTTCATAATTTTTAATTAAACACAAGAGTAAAAAAAAAATCACATATAACCCCCAAATGCAATAATTTAAGGATCGTTAAATAAACTATTCTACATTAATTGAACACGTGGAACTCTTGAGAAAGTGTAGAGGAAATAACGTAAAAGGAAAGGAAAAAACCCAGAATAGTAGGTACTTATGGATTACAATACAATATGTTTAGTCATGCGTATCAGAAGAGTTAAGAGAATATATTGATAACTACCCCCAGCTCCTTTTAGAGATTAGTGGGTGCACAACGTGATAGCGGATATGTTAGATTTACCCTCTGTGATGATCAAGTGTCCTGCACAAACAGGTACTTAAGTGAACTGCAAAGATCGAGATGCTGCTGCTGATGAAGAAGAGTTCAGAGCTTCTTATCGTTCTCCCGCCCAAAGGGAGAGCAGCCTGCAGCTCACAGACGATCAAAGCTTTAACTGAGGGACTTACACCCTGGAGTCGAGCTGTCCTCAGACCTGTCTGGCCAGGACAATGTTGTTTTGCAATTAGAATCTGAATGCCTGTGGTGGGGCTGCTCTTTCCAGGGCACGTGCCCCACTGCTCCCTAATGTCCCACATCTCTAAGTCACACTCAGTTGCATTCCTGGTCTGACCCCTGGGCTCACTGACCACAGGATTTCCCTTCCAAGAAGAGGGGATCAATAGCAGAGATGCTGAGGCGGGGGGTTGATCAGAGAATGGGAACAATAAATCCTGAACATTTCATGACGCTTCTATGATGGCTCTCCGGCCATAGGAGAGCCGGTGGGTGTGCTAAAGGTGCAGCCTTTCAGAAAAGTGGTATAATGTCCAGCAATTCAGATAAACTGAAGAGAAGGAGGCAGAAGGTTGGAGGGTGAAGGGAGAGCAGCATGATGATGGGGTGTTTCCTGATGAGGTGTGTTTCCCCACTGTCCTCAGGAGGACCGTGGGCTTCCGGATCCAAACACAGTAATGTGTTCCTCGGCAAGGTGAGAGTGTCCCCGCTTATAAAGTCACTGATGGGCTGGTGATAGTAATCATCCCCTGTCCCTCTCTCTGTCCTCCTCAGGGCAAAGGACTGTTGCTTGGTGGGTCAGCTCCTGGGGCTATGCTTTACTATGAAGACTAGGCTGAATGAGCAGAAGCTAAAAGAAGTTGGAGAGGTTAAGTCAATCACGATAATACAGAGCAGAGAGAGATGCGGGAGAAGAGACAAGGAAGGACAGAAAGACTGAGAGGGCTGCCAGTTGGGGAGGATTAGGGGAGGGGTTTCAGGATAAAAGGCTCCAGAACTCCTTTGAGGAATGAGAGACTGGGAGATGGGGAGAGAGGAACCTTTCCTTTGTGTTATAAATTGGAGACTAAGATTCTTTAGAGATACACAAGCAAAAATTGAATTTATTTTTCCATTACTTTGGGCTAATGGAACATGCTTTTTTGTATGGAACACTATACCCTAAGAACCCTAAGGAGCCCAAGAATTATTTGGGTTACATTCATACCAAACCCATCTCTCCTTCACAGAGAAAGGTATGAAGGGGAAGAGAGAACAGGAGGGAATTTAGGATAAAAGAAGAGGAAATCGCTGTTTTATAACATAAATGAGAATCTCTAATGAAACAAGCTGAAATTAACATGTATGTGTATGAGAATGCTGGGCAGTGGAGAGTAAGAGCTATGGTCTGCAAAGTCTCTAATTTCAAGATAGGTACTCAAGTTTCCTAAGTAGGAAACAAATAATTAAACAAATCCAGGGTTCTCAGAATGGACAGTCTGAGAGCTTCCCTGTGAAAACTTGGTAGTAGATCCCAAGAGAGATGGCCCTACCTGGAATGAATGCATGCAAATTCCTACCAGCCACTCTTTCTGCTCCCTCATTCCCCATGATCAGCATTGCTCCTTGGCTAGTCTTAAAATGTACCCATCATTGTTCACGTGAAACAACAGGTTAAAGTGTTGTAACAACTATTGCTATGACTAAAAGTGTAGAGCAGTTGAAAAAATACTGAACAAAAACTGGCATCCTGGCTATTATCAAAAAGGCAAGAAATAACAAGTGTTGGCAAGGATGTGGAGAAAAGAGAACCCTCCTACACTGTTGGTGGGAATGTAAATTGGTGCAGCCACTATGGAGAACAGTACGGAGATTCCTCAAAAAGTTAAGAATAGAACTACCATATGACCCAGCTATCCCACTTCTGGGTATTTGCCCAAAAAATATGAGAACATTAATTTGAAAAGATATATGTACCCCAATGTTCACTGCAGTATTATTTACAATAGCCAAGATATGGAAACAACCTAAGCACACGTCAACAGATGAATGAAGAAAATGTGATACACACACATATATACATGCAATGGAACACTACTCAGCCATAAAAAGATGAAATCTTACCATTTGTGACAACATGGATGGGCCCTGAGGGTATTATGCTAAGTGAGATAAATCAGACTGAGAAAGACAACTACCATATGATTTCATTCATATGTGGAATATAAAAAACAAAAAATAAATGAACAGGGCTTCCCTGGTGGCGCAGTGGTTGAGAGTCCGCCTGCCGATGCAGGGGACACGGGTTCGTGCCCTGGTCCGGGAAGATCCCACGTGCCGCGGAGCGGCTGGGCCCGTGAGCCATGGCCGCTGGGCCTGCGCGTCCGGAGCCTGTGCTCCGCAACGGGAGAGGCCACAACAGTGAGAGGCCCGCGTACTGCAAAGAAAAAAATTTTTTAATATATAAATAAATAAATAAACGAACAAACTAAATCAAACAAAAACAAACATGTAAATACAGAGAACAGAGTGGTGGTTCTCAGAAGGGAAGAGGCAGGGTGAGGGTAAAATGGGTAAAGGGGATCAACTGTATGGCTACAAATGGAAACTAAATTTCTGGTGGCGAGCACATTGTAGTGTATACAGAAGTAGAAATATAACGCTGTACACATGAAACTTACATAATATTGTAAACCAATGTCACCTCAATTAAAAAAAAAACAATAAGCATTCTTACAGACGGGAAAAGATTTTGTAAGCACAAGAGCAATGGAAGAAATCAGAAGGAAAAACTAAAATATGAAATGGCACATAAATTAAAAATGTTTCTATATCTAAATAAACATTAAACAGGAAACGACAACAGATGGAAAGTAAGATACAAACATGGCAAATGGCTAAAATCCTCAAAATACAAAGCACAACCATACAATGATTAACACAATATCTCTTGCTCCCAAAAGAAAAATGGGGGATTAGCTAGTTGATTCAGAGATGAACTGTATTTTTAATAAATATTTTAAATATCAACTTTAATATAAATCAAAGAAATTCTAACTATAATGAGATTCATTTTTACCTAATTACATCAGTAGTTATATGCTCATTTTATACAAGTTGTTATATGCTAGTGTTATAATGGTTATATGGAAAACAGATACAAAATATATTTCAGTGATTTTAAGATATTTTTCCCAATATTTTTTTTTTTTTTTTTTTTTAATTTATGGCTGTGTTGGGTCTTCGTTTCTGTGCAAGGGCTTTCTCTAGTTGTGGCAAGCGGGGGCCACTCTTCATCACGGTGCGCGGGCCTCTCACTATCGCGGGCTCTGTTGTTGCGGAGCACAGGCTCCAGACGCGCAGGCTCAGTAATTGTGGCTCACGGGCCCAGCTGCTCCGCGGCATGTGGGATCCTCCCAGACCAGGGCTCGAACCCGTGTCCCCTGCATTGGCAGGCAGATTCTCAACCACTGCGCCACCAGGGAAGCCCCCCAATATTTTAATATCTCAGAAATCAGGATAATCTCACAATTGCTAGCATGTCAAGATTTAATTGGCAGCATTATTTGCTTTCTTAATGGTACATAAAATAATGATGCATATTAGATTCAGTAAAATCTTTAGTACTTTAGGTCTAATATAATATGATAAACCAAAATATTAACAGTGGTTCTTATTGGATGGTAGAATTACGGGGGATTTTTAGTTTCTTTTTTATACTTTCCCATATATTTCCAGTCTTCTAAAATGAATATGTATTTCTTTTATCAACAGACAATAAACGAAATGAAATCCAGTTCTAATCTTGACTTTGCTGCTTTATAGCTGCGTGGTCATAAAATATTTATGCTATCTGTACCTCAGTTTCCTTATCTGCAAAATGGAATTGATAGTAACTTCTCTGCCCATCTCCTAAGATTTGTGTGCAAATGCTTTGTAAAATGTAAAGTGCCAATTCAATGTGTCAGTTAAATCTTGGCACATGTATGACATCTGCTAACATGTGACATTTATTAATGTATTCATGGGATATTTTTACTCTTTCAAAATGCCTGTTCATCATCTTTGATATTCGGTTATAGCTTTAGACTGTAGGATGGTGATTCCCAGTGTTTTATTTTTTGGATCTAATATAATTTGATTCAAAAGCTCTTTCCATGTAGAAAAGAAAAACGATTCTGAAAACAACATCCAGTTCAGCACCCCATAGGTGTGCACACTGGCCAGGCCAAATCACATACCTGTCTGCCCAGCTCCTGAACCCCACGAGAGCCTTGTAGAATACCGCTGCACAGGTGCTAATCATGAACCACACCCAGGTCCAAAATGGGGCGCCACTATGATCATCTCTGTTTAGTTAAAATAAATAAAACTGTGTTGAAGATCTGGTCGTCTACTTTGAGTGGTCCAGCACTGAGGCGGGGTTGGTCATCTCTGAGTCTGAGCTTCCCAGACCCATACAAGCCAGAGTCACTTTCTCAGCTCAGACACAGCACATCCCTGCATCTGATAAGTGTTCTAGATTTTTTTTTCAAGAGTTTTTCCTTATCGCATTTGTTTTCATTTGCGCCATTTTTTCCCTTTTTTGTTTTTATTTTTTATTTGGCCTCGACACGCAGCATGTGGGATCTTAGTTCCCCGACCAGGGATCAAACCTGTGGCCCCCTGCAGTGGCAGTGTGGAATCCTAACCACTGGACCGCCAGGGAAGTCCCAGTGTTGTTCTAAATTAACGTTCCCCTTGCCTCCTTAACCACCAGCAGGTGAGGTCCACCAAGGCAAAAGACAAGCACATCTCACCCCTTTCCATTCTAGCCCAGCCACCGGCTTGCCTAAGTTTCAAAGCTTTCCCTAGTCAGCAACATCACAACATCACGTAACAGCCTTCTAGACTCCAGAGTTCTCAAACTTTAACGTGACTACAATTCACCAGCTGGTTTGTTGAAGAGCAGCTTCTAATTCAGGTAGCCTGGGGTTGGCCTGAGACTCTGCATTTCTAACAAGGTCCAAAGTGATGCTGGTCCTGCTGATTCACGGACCACTGTCTGAGTAGCGAGAATCCTTGGGGGTGGTCTCAATTTTCAACCCTAGGCCAACTCCTATCACACATGCCTCAAGTGTGCTCCCTGTTCTGCCTCTATCAGAGCCATCTGGGGAAGTTTCTTAAAATGCATCAGGAGCTCTGAAAGGCGGATCCAAACACCTGCATTTTAACAAGCACCACACTCCCCTCAGGTGAGTTCTTATGGACAGTGAACCTTGGAAACCGCCAGTAGAGAATTCTAAACGTTCTTACTGGACCATACAATTGGAAGCTGGACACCGCCCTGCATGACCTTGGACTTAGGCAGAGGGGCTTTTACGGAACCGCACCTTGTACTGAGGGATGCTATGCCGTGCAGGAGCACAGGGTTCTCTTTCACAGCTGAGATGCAGTGGAGAAGACTACTTATCACATTGTCTTGCCCCTTTCATGACAATCTATAGGAGAAATTTTTATTCACATCTAAAAAAGCTGGGTGTCTTCCAAGCAGCCAGCCTGGATAAAAGGAACCATTTAATGGCTGCCCTTGCCTCTTTCTTTCAACAACTGGAAAACTCACAGCCAAATCTGGCAATTGCATGGGTCCTTTTGACATATATCTCTGTGTATTAACAATTTGTGGCTTAACTGTCCTATCCTACTCATGTTTTCTCATCTCCCCAATGTCTTAAATCCATTAGTATCCATTTCTAGTGCACTGTGCATATATGTGCGGTAGGCAACCGTGCTGTTCACCAAGATCAAGTCTTATCCACTTCTGGACTTACGGGAGGATTGTGCTTCTTTACATCCTTGAAGTTGGGTGTAGCCATGGGACTTGATTTGGCCAATGAAACGCGTGTGGAGGTGACTTCTTGTCACCTCCAGGTGGTGGCCGTTTAATTGCAGGTGGCTCCACTCTTCAACCCTTTCTGTCCCTTCCTGGGCAGTACTGGAGGCATAAACTGATAAAGAGCAGCCACAAGATAAAAGAATCCTGGAACACTGGGCCAACCCAGGAGACAACTGTCCTGGTAAAGCACCTCGCCCGCAATGGGCTTTGGGTGAGTAAAAAGTAAACTCTTGTTGTGTTAAGCTACTGAGATGACGGGGTAGCCCAAGGCTTAAGGCTACCCTGACCATATCAATATGCAAATGATCTCATATCCTTTGTGGACAGAAGCTGAGTTATAAATACACAGGCAAACACAAAAACAAATGCCTAACAAATGCCTATTTGAGAGGAAAAGATATTTACAGAAGATCACTTACAGAGTATAACGTCAATCTACTTTTCTGAGTGCTTCAAATTCATTCTTGTTTCAAGTCTGATCACCAGCCTCTTTCAGAATCAACTCCCTGAGTTGTGTTTTAATATTCTGCTCTTTCTATGCTGTGGTAAAATATACATAATATTTGTCATTTTAACCATTCATAAGGGTACTATTCAATGGCATTAAATACATTCACATTGTTGTATAACCATCGCCACTATCTATATCCAAAACTTTTTTATCATCCCCAACAAAAATGCCATTAAATAAGCCTTCCCTTCTTCCCTCAGTCCCTGGTACCCTCTATTCTACTTTCCATCCCTATGAAATCTGCCTATCCTAGACACCTCATCTAAGTCGAATTGTATTTGTCCTTCTGTGTCTGGCTTATTTCACTAAGTATAATATTTTCAAGGTCCATCTGCGTTGTCCATACATTCCATTGTATGTATGCACATTTTGTTTATCCATCCATCTGCTGATAGACACTTGGGTTGTTTCCACCTTTTGGCTCCTGTGAATAATGCTGCAATGAACACTGGTATACAAATACAGACATACCTCTTTTTATTGTGCTTGCTTTATTGTGCTTCACGGCTATTGTGTTTTTTACAAACTGAAGGTTTGTGGCAACCCTGTGACGAGAAAGTCTATTGATGCCATTTTTCCAACAGCATTTGCTCACTTCGTGTCTCTGTGTTACATTTTGATAAGTCTTGCAATATTTCAAACTTTTTCATTATTGTTATATTTGCTATGGTGGGCTGTGATCAGTGATCTTTGATGTTACTGTTGCAAAAAGATTATGACTCACTGAAGGCTCAGATGGTGGTTAGCATCTTTTAGCAATTAAGTATTTTTTAATTAAGGTATATACATTTTTTAGACATAATGCTATTGCACACTTAACAGACTACAGCACAGTGAAAACATAATTTTCATATGCACTGGGAAACCAAAAAAAATTCATGTGACTCACTTTATTATGATATTCGCTTTATTGCAGTGGTCTGGAACCGGATTCGCAGCATCTCTGAGGTGTTCCTGTATCTGTCTGAGTCTCTGCTTTCAATTCTTTTGGATATATATTCCCTAGGAGTGGAATTTCTGGGTCACATGTAGTTCTATGTTTAAACTTCTGAGAAACTGGTCACAATGTTTTTTACTCTGCTCTGACTTTTAAATTAAACAACAGTTGCATGAAATCCTCAGTTGCATTTTCCAGGAAACTTGTTTGTGAGCATCACCCACTGTCCTATGCAACGTTTCCCATATAAAATCCCAAGAGGAAAATATTCTTGAGGATTGCATATTGAGAAAAGGTGTATGCTTCCTTTTGTCTACTAAGAATTCCAGTGTGGGGACATCCCTGGTGGTGCAGTGGTTAAGAATCAGCCTGCCAATGCAGGAGACATGGGTTCAATCCCTGATCCGGGAAGATCCCACATGCCACGGAGCAACTAAGCCCATGTGCCACAACTACTGAGCCTGTGCTCTAGAGCCCACGAGCCATAACTACTGAGCCTGCACACCACAACTACTCAAGCCCACATTTCCTAGAGCCCGCGTGCCACAATTACTGAAGCCCACATGCCCTAGAGCCCACGTGCCGCCAACTACTGAGCCCGCATGTCACAGCTACTGAAGCCCGTGCTCTAGGGCCCGTGTGCCGCAACTACTGAGCCCATGTGCTGCAACTACTGAAGCCCGCATGCCTAGAGCCCGTGCTCCACCACAAGAGAAGCCACAGTAATGAGAAGCCTGCGCACCACAACGAAGGGTAGCCCCTGCTCGTCGCAACTAGAGAAAGCCCGCGTGCAGCAACGAAGACCCAACACAGCCAAAAAAAATAATTCCAGTGTGGGTCATGACTCTGCCATGGAGCCTGCAGCCAAATCTGAAGCTTGAATAGTCACTGGTGGTACTCAGTCCTCACCCCCGTGGCATCTCCTTTACCATTTCTGGACACACTGGCCTGACTTCAAATGGCCAGTGCCTATATCTTATCAGAAGGCTACTCTTGGGCCGTCCATGAAAAATCAGGACAGAAGTACCTGGAGGGCTTCCCTGGTGGCGCAGTGCTTGAGAGTCCGCCTGCCGATGCAGGAGACGCGGGTTCGTGCCCCGTTTCGGGAGGATCCCACATGCCGCGGAGCGGCTGGGCCCGTGAGCCATGGCCGCTGAGCCTGCGCGTCCGGAGCCTGTGCTCCGCAAATGGGAGAGGCCACAACAGTGAGAGGCCCGCATAACGCAAGAAAAAAAAAAAAAAAATAAAAAAATAAAAAAATAAAAAAATAAAAAAAAAAAATAAAAAGAAGTACCTGGAAATTATATTTTTGTGCTTCCCCCACCCTCCAAGCAGCTTTTAACCACTTTCTGACTAGTGTGGGTGTATAAATACCCCAGCTCCCTTGCCTGGCGTAAGTCTGGTTAATGAGCTTTGCACTGTTCTCAAGCTTCCACTTGAGATTAAGGATCCGTTGCCCACTATGCTTTCTGCCTTAATACCATACCCTATATTGACTGACTTCCCTTTCTTGTATCACTTCCTCCTTCACCTCCCTGTCTCCCTTGAATCTGCCAATAAACTGCTTGCACTCAAATTCTTGGCCCAGAAGCTGCTTCTGAGGGAACTTCAGCTAAGACAAAGCTCCTCTCTACCAATTTCCTAGATCCAACTGCTTTGCATATTTCTGTTCTTCTTTTTCCCCTAGTTCTGAGGTTTTATTTACATTTTATGATTATTCTACTGTATGCTTTCTTGTTATCTGTTACCTCAACACCTTTGCAGAATAAAACATACTGGAACTAATTTTTAGAAGAAAAAACCATCATGTAATACTACGATTAAAATACAAGATGTAAAGGGTTTATAGAATATGATCCGAATTTAGAAAAATACATATGTACATATGTGTGTCCATAGGGAAAAAGAATAGAAAGAAATGCACCAACCAACAAGGAGCTATTGTATAGCACAGGGAACTATACTCAATATTTTGTAATAACCTATAAGGAAGGGAGAAGAATCTGAAAAAAACTGACATATGTGTATGTATAACTGAATCACTTTGCTGTACACCTGAAACTAACACAACATTGTAAATCAACTAACCTTCAATTTAAAAAAATGACCAAAATGTCAACCATGGTCAACTTTAGGTGATGTCATTACAGATGGTTTTTTTCTCTTCTTTATTTTACAAAGAACATGAAGCTTCAGTTTCCTCATCTATAAAACAGGGATAATCACACTTCACACATATGAATCACATGTCACATATATGAATTGTGTTGATTGAAATTGTGGTTAATCTATGAAATTAGCTGCATCACATATTCACATAATAATCACAGTATGTGCCTAATTATGTACCCCAATAAAGGGTTGCAAGTGCTGTTATTACATCAGCGATTAATGAAACAATTTAAGGACATGTGAGAAATGAGAAAGTAAAAATAAGCCCATACTTACATAGTGCTTTGTTCTTTTTAAAGAACATTCACTTATATGAACTCATTATCCCTGGCAAGAACCCTGCGAGAGGGGCAGGCTTAGGGGCAGGGTGTGGGAAGGAGACAGGACTAATATTTACTCAACAGCTACAATGTGCCAGATACCAAGGTGGGCACTTGTAGTATCTCAGAAGAGGATGGGGCTCAGAATGTTAAGGAACCGGCCCAACGTACAGGCAGGGTCAGTAGCTCCAACTCCAGACTCTCGGTCCAGGTTTCCTTCTATTCCATCAGGCTTCATTATTCTATTTGTGCCCCCGGATGACTGTGTGCTTATATGCCCACCCATCCACGACATCCGCGGTTCCTCTGGCATTGGTGTTCATCAGTCTTTACACACACTCTGCTCCTTCCTACGTCCATGGCCATGGGAAGTACAAACGGCGAGGGGCCTGTGGAGGGCGTGGGGAGGACTTAGCTCCCCAATCTCCCACCAAAACCACCCCCAAATGAATAATCTAAATCAAAACCCTGTACCAGCTACACAGACATAGCAGATTCAAGGAAAGTTCCACAGCAACCCTTCCCAATCAGTTTGCTCACCCCAAGTCCTCCCTACATAGAAGTTCTGGAACTGCCTTTTAAGAAATGGGAGGACTTAGGCAATTCTGCTAAGACAGTCCAGTGGAGAACGTGGGCTGGGGGAGAGAACTGTGGAGGGTATTACTCTGTCTCCATCCCCATCAGGGCCCGTGTTCTGGTCATCGTGGAGAATGCTATGAAAGTCTTTCTTACCAGATACCCAGTTACCGTGGTGTCATAATGGCCCACAGATGGGCAGGGCCGCCTGAAATAAGAGAGGGTTGCGGTAGTGAGCTGGGCAGTTCAGCACAAAGCACTTCAGACGCAGCCCGTGTATCCGGAATCATGCCAGTCCTCTCCACCTTGCCTCCTACTCACCACCTGAAGCCCTGGGCTTCTAGACTAACCCTGGGAAGTCTTTCTTGACTAACCAGGCCTGAGGCTGATCCCTGTGGTACCTCGTGTTCCTTCTCCTGGAAGAACGTCTACCAAAGACAACCTTGCGTGGGAGCTTCAAAGAAGTCCGCCTTGTCACCGCCTCACTGACAGCTCTCCCGGCGGCACAGGGGCTACGGCAGCCAAGCCCCTGCACAGCCCCCTGCCGGCCCTGCTGCGGCTCCGGCTCTGGTGCTCCGGCAGCCAGCCGGGAGCCGCTCCCTTTCTGCGCAGCCTTTCAAAGCCCCCTCCTCCGCTCCAGCTCTCTGCTTTCTTCAGAATTTCTACAGCATCTTTCCCAACCCCCTTATCACTCAAGTATGCTTTACGCATGAACAGTCCTTAGGAATGTGGTGCAAAGACTCGCAATCTTTTTCCTTTCCTTTCCTTTTTCCTTCTGCTGGTAATAAAGGCATAACTGACGGCAGCCATGAGACAAGCTTGCTCAAAAACTCTCAATAGCTTCCAATTGCCTCTAGATAAGCTCTAGCTCCTGAGTCTGTCACTACAGTTCCCCCCTCCATCCCATTAGCCAGGAGACTCCCCTAGCTTTCCTTCCACTGCTCCCTACAGATCAGGGAGCTCACTGGACCCTGAACGCAATTCTCTCCTCCTCCGGAGTGTAAAGCACCCCGTGTTCTGGTCATCGTGGAGAATGCTATGAAAGTCTTTCTTACCAGATACCCAGTTACCGTGGTGTCATAATGGCCCACAGATGGGCAGGGCCGCCTGAAATAAGAGAGGGTTGCGGTAGTGAGCTGGGCAGTTCAGCACAAAGCACTTCAGACGCAGCCCGTGTATCCGGAATCATGCCAGTCCTCTCCACCTTGCCTCCTACTCACCACCTGAAGCCCTGGGCTTCTAGACTAACCCTGGGAAGTCTTTCTTGACTAACCAGGCCTGAGGCTGATCCCTGTGGTACCTCGTGTTCCTTCTCCTGGAAGAACGTCTACCAAAGACAACCTTGCGTGGGAGCTTCAAAGAAGTCCGCCTTGTCACCGCCTCACTGACAGCTCTCCCGGCGGCACAGGGGCTACGGCAGCCAAGCCCCTGCGCACAGCCCCGCCGGCCCTGCTGCGGCTCCGGCTCTGGTGCTCCGGCAGCCAGCCGGGAGCCGCTCCCTTTCTGCGCAGCCTTTCAAAGCCCCCTCCTCCGCTCCAGCTCTCTGCTTTCTTCAGAATTTCTACAGCATCTTTCCCAACCCCCTTATCACTCAAGTATGCTTTACGCATGAACAGTCCTTAGGAATGTGGTGCAAAGACTCGCAATCTTTTTCCTTTCCTTTCCTTTTTCCTTCTGCTGGTAATAAAGGCATAACTGACGGCAGCCATGAGACAAGCTTGCTCAAAAACTCTCAATAGCTTCCAATTGCCTCTAGATAAGCTCTAGCTCCTGAGTCTGTCACTACAGTTCCCCCCTCCATCCCATTAGCCAGGAGACTCCCCTAGCTTTCCTTCCACTGCTCCCTACAGATCAGGGAGCTCACTGGACCCTGAACGCAATTCTCTCCTCCTCCGGAGTGTAAAGCACTTTTAGTTTCCAGAGCCCAATCAGGCCAACACTTAGC